>NC_045794.1:10576802-10879832 GCF_009873245.2 Balaenoptera musculus | reverse complement strand
CTTCCCTTTGCCACCCAGTGTGGTGCAGAGACCCCCAGATGACTGGGCCCACCATGTGTCCAGGATGGGGCAGAGTAAACCCTGGATAATCTAGGTCACCAAGGAACTAAGCCACCACATGTGTCTGAAAAAGCATAGCCCCAGGAATGCAAAGTCAGGAGGCTTCCAAGGAACTCAGCCTGAGCTTTGCTTTGACTTCTCCAGTCCACGTGGCATTGGGCATTGTGCCGGGACAAAAAGAGCATGGGTTGTGAAAAGGCCAGAGTCTTTGGGACAATTAGGAGCAAAGAACAGAAAAGGCTTATTTTCCAGTTCTACAGTCTGACTCAGGAGGGCCTCATTTACCTGGTGCATCTCTGGGAAATTTGTTCACGCAACTACGTCTGAGTAATTAATATCTGCACAGCATTATATTGAATGTTCTTTCAGATGCAGAGGTGAAACAGACACAAATCTTTCTCTCAGGAGCAAATAGTTTTTAGCAGAAAAGGAGACATAGCCTTCAGAGAATGCAGGTGACGTGCTATAACCTTTGAGAGGAGGAATTGATTTCTTCCAGCTCGGAGAGAGAAAGAGGCGGGCAGAGGAGGTTTCAGGAAGAAGGTGATATTTGAATCAGAGGAAAGGAGGCATTGAAGCGTAAGTTGAAATGGGGCAGATATAGATGGAGGGAGGGGGAAAAGAGAGGTGATGAGGACAGAAAGGTTAACAGCCCAGAGGTGGGAAAGGGCAGAACTTGCAAGCAGCTTGAGATCAGAAATGCTGCCTTTGATTTACGAATCTTCAGTGCCTTGCCCAGTGGTTCAATAAATATCTATTGAATAAATGAATGAGTGATTGAACGAAGAAAAAGCCATTTGATTTAGTTGAAGCATAGGGAGCGTGGAAAGAGTAATGAGAAATCGTGTTGCAAAGGCCACACCTTGAATGAATGCGGACTTGATTCTGCAGGGAATTGAGGAGCCATTGAAAAGTTGTTAGCAGGGTTAGGACGTGATGACAGCCGTGCTTCAGGCAGATTAACCCCATGTGCAGGACTGGTCTTAGGGAGGCAGAGAGACCGTTTGGGAGGTTATTGCTGCAGCCCAGGCAAGAGGTAATAAGCCCCTGAACTAGGGCAGCAGCAATGGGAACAGAGGAGGGGACAGACGAGAGCAAGAATGGGAAGGCAGAATTGACTACAGACAGGTGGTTGGGGAGCAGCGGAGGGAGAGAAAGAAGCAAAGATAACAGGGGGATTTTGAGCCTGGGTGGCAGCAAGGATGGTGATGCCATTAACAAAAATAGGCAACTCAGGAGGTGGTGCTGGGTTGAGAGGAAAGATGACGAGTTCTGTTTGGCACACACTGAGATATGGAGATGCTTTCTTTTCTACCTGTACCACGAATCAAGTCTTTATCCGGAAGGTACCTGAGTGGTGAATGGGCTCCCCAGGCCAAGCAGTAGCACTGTTCCATTTTTTTATGGATGAGGTCAAGACCCAAGTCATTTCCTGAAGGCTGATTTTTCAGACAAACTCTAATTGTGCTTCACACAGGGAATATTTTTGGAAGAAAAGATTCTACTTTAATAATGATTTGAGATAAAAACCTGCCAGCATTCTTCCCTCTCCTTGGTGTTAATGAACTAGGAGATACTCAGGCCCAATAAAAAGCACATAAAAGGCTAGGAGCATCCTTCAGATCTTCTTCACCAGTCAGTCACTTTCATTTTCTAAAGCTAGAATTTCCAGTCTTTAAATATTGCATAAGAGCAGTGTTTGACTGTAGTTCTAACAGTCTAATTCAACCACAAAAAAAGTGTTGAATAAGCACTCTCTATGGACTGGTACCATACCAGACACTGCAAAAAGACTGGTGAAAAGAGAAAAAGAAAAGCTTCCCACTATTGGGGAGACCACAATCTAGTGGAAGGGATAAACAAATACACCGATGAACACATTCAGCGTCATATGTGACAGAAGAGAAATGTAAACAGGCAGGAAATTTGAGACATTTATTCTATCTTTGGAGAAAGGATTAGGGAAGACTTCACGGAGGAGGTGACACTTGATGATGATTTTGGAGGACTATTGTAGGACAACGATGGGATGTCATTCCATGCAAAGATAGAAGGTGTAGAAAATGAAGATGATTGTAAAGTTTAAGGGGGAGGAAGGGGAGAGACAGGAGAGAGAATTGGGACCAGATCATGAAAGCCATTATAGATGTCAAATGCTGAGACACGTAAACTTCATTTTGATGAGGTGGTTAGATTTGCCCTCTAGATGGGTCACCATGGCAGCATCATGGAGAATGTCTTTGAGGGATGTGAGATGGGGCCAAGGACAGCAGTTAGAGGTGTCGTCACAGACCAGGTGACAGATGGGAAAGGTCAAAGAAGATAGAGAGGCAAGCATAAAACATAGAAGATAGTTTAGGAGCTAAAATCCATTGCACTTGTTGATTAATTAAGGAAAGAGAGAAGTCAAGGATAACTCTCAGATTCCTAGAAGATGATCCCATCTATAGAAAAAGAAAGTACAGAAGCAGAAACATTCAGGGGCAAAAAAGATTTTGAGTTTGGATTTGGCTATGTTGAACTAAATGTCTTTGGAGCCATGGGGTGTAGCTGCCCAGTAGGTCACGATATACATATACATGTCTGACATGTGTGGCAAAGTTTAGATCTGAACATTAAGGATGGATTAAAACCAGTGAATTCATAAGCTCATTCAGCAAAGCCATGAAGAGTGAGAAGAGAAGACGCTCATAGAACCTGGAAGATCCAACCTAAAGAGGTGGGAAGAGGACATGGATACAAAGACAAAGATTGAAAAAGAATGGTTAGTAAGTCAAGTGGAGAACCAGGAGACTGTGAGTCAAGGAAGCAAAAGAATAAAAAGTGGAAGAGAGTGGTGGGCAAGTCTGACTGGTACAGCAAAGTCTAGTGATCGGGGGGTGTGGTTGTATGTTGTAATTATGTACACAGAAGAGGCCAAATGGAGACTGGTGAGGAAAGAGAGTTATGGAGAAGAAACAGACTATGAGAACAGACTAAATTGTCAAAAGTGAAAAGGGAAGGAAAGACAGATGCAGGGGCAAGCGTAGGATTCTTCATTTACTAGGGGTAACTACGAGGTGGCCAGAGCTCTCTTAACCCCACAAAGTCCGTTAATATTTATGGACATAATATGCATTCCCTCTTTCTTAGTTCCTTCCACCCTGTAGCACAACCTCTTCTAAAACACATAGACATACATTTATTCTTTAACTCCTAATGTGTATCAGATAATGTGCTAAGGTTTCAGATGTTGGGGAAAATATAACAAATAAGGTATAGCCTTTAGCCTTGAAAAAACTGAAGTCTAATGGAGGGGAGAGATGTATAAACAAATAATTGTATGCAATGTGATCAATGCTATAACATATATGTCAGTGGTGAACTGGAGTGGCTCATACTAGTTCATTTCCGACTCTGCATTCAAAGTGTATAAAAAGGCAGTCAGAATGGCCATCATCAAAAAATCTACAAACAATAAATGCTGGAGAGGGTGTGGCGAAAAGGGAACCCTTGTGCACTGTTGGTGGGAATGTAAATTGATACAGCCACTATGGAGAACAGTATGGAGGTTCCTTAAAAAACTAGAAATAGAGCTACCATATGATCCAGAAATCCCACTTCTGGGCATATATCCAGAGAAAAACATGGTTCGAAAGGATACATGCACCCAAATGTTCATTGCAGCACTGTTTACAATAGCCAAGACATGGAAGCAACCTAAATGTCCATCAACAGATGAATGGATAAAGAAGATGTGGTGTATATATATATATATACACAATGGAATATTACTCAGCCATAAAATGAATGAAATAATGCCATTTGCAGCAACATGGATGGACCTAGAGATTATCATACTAAGCGAAGTAAGTCAGACAAAGACAAATATCATATATCGTTTATATGCAGAATCAAAAAAAATGATACAAGTGAACTTATTTACAAAACAGAAACAAACTCACAGACTTAGAGAATAAACATATGGTTACCAGGAGAGAAGGATGGGGGGGAGGGATAGATTGGGAGTATGAGATTGACATTAAAAAAGGGGGGGGGAACACTTCCTGGGGAATGTGAAGGGTCTTGAGAAATGAGCAAAAATTTGATGGCCAAGAGAAAAGGGAAGGGGTAAGAAAGGGAAGTTCTGAAGGATGGAGGGATTTTGCCCAGATCATGTTGGGCCTTATGTGTCAAGCTAAAGATTTTGAAATGGGAAGCCACTAAAGGGTTCTCGACTTAGGAGTTACATAATCATTAACTATTTGAGAATGATTTTTCTGCAGGAAGGGATCAAGGATGGTGTAGCAAAGACTACCAGTTAACCACCAAATTCTGTTATTCCCTTCTTCAAAGTTATAGAGTTTAATCTTGGTCCATGACCATCTCTGTAGCTAGAGAGCATATTCCCTGCCTCCCTTTTGTTGAGATGTGGCTTGGTGGCTTAATTATGCCAATGGGATGGAGGTAAGCCAAAGTTATGTGAGACTCTTCTAAGTCATCATCTCCAAGTTCAAAGACGGAGTTTCTCTTCCTTGAATTGGTACTCAGACTAGACTGTGTCCAGCTCCAACCATGCAAGTGGAAACAGCGTCCTAGGGGATAGTGATGCAGCAAGATGGAAGGAACTAGGCTTCCTGAAATGACCACCTGGAGCACAGCCATCCTGCTAACCTGTACTTCACCTCCAGATATTATAATACAGAGAAATACAGTGTTTTAAGCCACTGTAGTTAGATTTTTATTCATGAGAGCATAACTGGTACCAGACTTTTCCTCCCGCTGGAAAAAAACAATCAAACTGGAAAATACATAAAGCAACTTTTTTTCAGGCAATGAAAAATAGCAAGCACAGGACTCCGGAAAAGAGAAATACACTTGGGGCAGTACATGATCTGCCCTCAGAAGTCATGCGGTGTCCTTTGTTTTTGTTGTCCAACAGGTCTGCCCAGGTTCAAGGAGTGAAGACATAGACTCTGCCTCTTGATAGAGAAGAGACAAGGCAGAAGAACCTGTGGAACCAAAGATACTCTCGTGGCCTCATTTGGAAAATGCAATCTGTCGTATCTACCCTATGATTCAGCAATTTCACTCCCCGGTGTTTACCCAAGAGAAATGAAAAGCACACAAAAAGACTTGTACAGGAATATTCATAGCGGCATTACTCACAATATTAGCGTTCAATTCAAATGTCTATCAACAGGAAAGTGAATTAAAAAATTGAGGTATATTCATACAGTGGAATGAAACTCCGACCAAAAAAAAAAAGGATGGTTTACTGATACACACAATAACATGGATGAGCTAAAGAATGAAAGAGTATATCTGTATTATTCCATTTATATTAAGTTCCAAAACAGGCAAAACTCATCTTTGGTGAAAAAAAATCAGAAAACAGGTTGCCTATGGGAGATGGCAGTATTGACTGGGAAAGAGCATGAGAGAATTTTCTGGGGTGATGGATATACAATATCATGATAGGAGTATGGGATATATATGCATTTGTCAACTTGTAATAAATTATACACTTAAGATCTGTGCACTTGCACTATTTGTATATTTTCCCTGAAAAAAAATATATAAACAAATGTTGAACTCTAATTAGTCAATTTAGTTTCAGCAGCGGCCCAGTTTAGGAATCCTGAAACTATTTTCTGTTTCTTCTAGGCTTGAAAAAATATGAGTAAATATATTGAGGATAATAAGAGCCAGGTTTCTTACTACTGGAGAAGAAAATCATACATAGAAAAAGAAGAGAAAGCCTGTGTCCTGTAGGACACATGATTTTACTACATATGTATATATTAGTCTACTTTTCTATCATATATGTGTATATATTCTAGCTCTATCTCCTGAGAAAGCCTAGAAACAATGATATATCAGGAGCACTATTTGTATGTAGACCCAGATCCTGGCTTCTAAATACCATTCTCTACTAAAAGGAACCAGAGTTCCTTGGAGAAAGGCTGATTCCAGGCAAGGAAAGGACAAGATAAGCCTGAAACATCTTGTTGCATAAGAAAGTAAAAAAATTCTCCAAAAATGGTGGGGACACAACAAAAGGACACAGATGCTTTCTGGAAGGCGTTCCCACTGGCCAAATCAGGGCAATCTAAGCAAGAAAAGAAATAATGACTGTAATTGGTTATAACCCATTGAATAAAATAAGAATCCATACATTTTTACAGATATAAGTAAATAAATATTCCTTAAAAAGAGTCCCAGTGGGTAAATACAGAAGGAATGAAGGAGTTCGAAAATCAACAGATGCTAAGGCTAGTGGGTGAAAGTTTGATGGAAGACAGGAGATTTTCATATCCTCAAGCTATTTCCCCATAAATCACTTATTAGTTACAAAGGAAGAAAGTGTAACTTAACAGAAATGAAAACTGGCAGATGCATGTTGACCAAATAATCAAAGTTAAAACATCACCAATATTGGGACAAACTGACACCATGGGCCTGACAAAGTGATATTCCTGCCCAAACTGCCTAGCCTGAATTAATTTATTCACGAGGAAACAGCAGACAAACTTAAATTCTGTGATTTCTACAAAATAACTAGCCTGTACTCTGAAAAAGGTCAAGGTCAAGAAAGACAAAGAAAAGCAGAGGAACACTTTCAGATTAAAAAAACTAAAGAGGCAAGACAACTAAATGTAACGTGTTAAATCTCGGACCAGGGAAAACAAATTTGATAAAGAACATTATTGGGACAACTAATAAAATTTGAATATGCACTGTGGATTAAATATAACTGTTATATCAATATTCCAATTGTAACAATTGTACTGTGGTTATATAAGAAAAGGTTCTTGTTCTTAGGAAATATGGAAATACACAAAAAAGTATTTAGTCATAAAAGGGCATGATGCCTCAAGTGGTTCAGAGGCAAAAACCACACACACACACACACACACACACACACACACACACACACACAGAATAAGAGACGGGAGAGAGAGAGGGAGAGGAAGAAGGAGAAAAAGAGGCAAAATGCAAACAGTTTGGGTACAGGGCACATGGGAATTACACAATCATTAAAACTTTTTTGTACAGTTTGAAATTATATATAAATAAAATAAATCAAGACTGAGAAGAAAAGAGACGTGACAAATTCTAGAGCCGTATAAGGGGTGGATAGAACAGAATATGGAAAATAATTGGAATGATTGGGTTACTTACTCCTAGGTGTCTAATAGAGAAACTAGATGAATGATGATGTCATAAGTGCACGTCCAAGATGGGAAGGGCGGGGGTGGGGATGAGATGATAAGATCACCTGGGCAGGACTGACTTTGAAGCCTGGTGGGATACCCAGGTTGAGCTACGCAGCAGGCAGATGACCGGGCTGGGCTGGGGCTCCGCCGGGCAGCAATCCTCCGTAGCTCAATGACCCCTGAAGGAAGGAAGAAGAGAGAAGACCCAGTTCACACGCTCAGTTTATTCTATTTACTGTAGCCTGACTTGGTCATTCTAGGGCACAAACCTAAGAGGCTATTGTGGTCCTAGCCCTGCAGCTCCAGGAATCACGTTTTGAAATTGGGGAGAGTCTGAGGAAGATAAGGACTTGACGGATGATGGGGCAGGAGTGGGAGTTGGTTCGTACCACAGATGCAGGATGGGGCATTTCCCCCAGGATGGACTAATACGGCCTCGCCCAGCACAACCACTCCTGGGAGGCCTCTTCTCTCCACTCTCTTTCACATCTCCTTCTTCCCACTCTCCCACCTCAACCCAAGAGGAATAACTTGACCTAAGAGCCCAACATTCTTCAGACAGGCCACGAAATGCTAACCAGTTTGATCAAGGCTTGTTTGGACCCCGTGAACTTTTTCTTAAAAAGCTCACCGAGCTCCCATTTGTCTGGTTCAGCAAAGACTTTTATTCTCACAATCTATACCTGGTTCACTCATGATGGACCCCACCTGTTAAATTAGTCTCAACAGTGTCACACTGACATGCATTGTCTCCAATTCAACACTTACTGGGTTTTTACTATATGCCAGATGCACAGGCTATTTTTCAGGTAATTATTATCTAATTCCAGGTCAGGCCTAGAACTCTGCAATAGTACTCAGCTCCATCCCAGCTGCCTTTAAAAAGTATTATGAAATATTTCAGATGTACAGAAGTTATATAGAGAACAATACCGAGAGTTCCAGTGTGTATGTGTGTTAAGTGACTGCGTGACAAATTGCCACATACTTAGCAGTTAAAACAGCACCTGTTTGGGACTTCCCTGGTGGTCCAGTGGTTAGAACCCCATGCTTCCACTGCAGGGGGCACGAGTTCGATCCCTGGTTGGGGAACAAAGATCCTGCATGCTATGCAGCGCTGCAAAAAAAAAAAGAAAAAAAAAATCAAAAACAGCACCTGTTTAGTAGCTCAAAATTACTATAGGTCCAGCATCCATGTGGCTGGCTTCTCTGTCCAGGTCTCACAACACTTCCATCAAGATCTAAGGCAGATTCGCTATTCATCTTGTCTGTGGCTCAGGGTCCTATTCCAAGCTCACTCAGATTGCTAACAGAATGCAGTCCCTTGCATTGCAGCGCAGAGGTCCCCACTTCCTTGCTGGCTATGGGCTGGGCTACCCGCAGCTCCTAGAGATCACTCTCAGCCCCTCCATCTTCAAGCCAGCAACAAAGAATCCTCCTGTCAAATCCCTCCTGTGATTGAATCTTTCTCATTGGGATGAATTCAGTCCCTTTTAAAAGAACTCAGCTGATTACCTTCTGCCCAGCTAGGATAATCTTACTTTAAGATCTACCTTATGGCACAGTGGTTAAGAATCCGCCTGCCAATGCAGGGGACACAGGTTTGAGCCCTGGTCCGGGAATATCCCACAGGCCGCGGAGCAACTAAGCCCGTGAGCCACAACTACTGAAGCCTCCGTGCCTAGAGCCCGCGAGCCACAACAAGAGAAGCCACCGCAATGAGAAGCCCGTGGACCGCAACGAAGAGCAGCCTCCGCTGCTAGAAGACCCAGCACAGTCAAAAATAAATAAAACATTAAGAAAAATATATAAAAAGAAAAGATCTACCTTAAAGTCAACTGATTTGGGACCTTAATTACACCTGCAAAATCTTTTCACAGCAAGACCTCGATTAGCGTTCGATTGAATAACCGGGATAAAGTGTGCGAATAGCAGGTAGCAAGAATCTTGAGGACCCTCTTAGAATTCTGCCTACCACACCATGAGCCCACCATTTGGGTGGAGAAAAAAGAAATTCTAATAAATTGATGCCCTAATCAAGGTGCCCCTCTCTTACTCACCATATGGAATGCAGTGTTTTTCATTTCTTTATGCTTTTTTTATATATGTATGTGCTCCTAACCAATGGGGAGTCATTCTTTAAACATCAAAAAAAACATGTTTTAAACCCAACATCTCATTTTGCATGTTTGAAACCCAACAGTCTGTGTCTGTGCTTTTGCAGCTCTTTGCTTTGCTACTTTCCATCAGCATCGAACTCACGAGATTTATCCATGTTGATCTGTGTAAATTAAGCTCACTTATTTTCACTGATGTGTAGTATTTCATTGTATGGCTGTATCATGATTTATTGACTCTTCTATTCATGAATATGTAGTTTTCAATTTCCTATGATTATAAATGGTGTTGCTGTGCACATTGCTATAGATGTTGCTGATGTGTATGCAAGCTGATACCTAGGAGAAGAGTTGCTGGGTTACAGGCTATGTACATCTTCTACTTTACTAGACATCACCAAATTTTCCTCCAAGTAGTTGCACCAATTTGCACACTATTCTAGCTGTTAGTTATTAGTAATACAAATATCAACTTATCGTGTATGCAATGTGCACCAAGTAATAACCTCTAATAATAATAATAATCACGTGTATTGTTGTATCTCATCACAAACTTATGAGTTAAGTATTATTATCATCACAATTTTACAGGTGAGAAAACTGAGCCTTAGAGAGGGTAAGTGTCATTCTCAAAGTCACGTAGTTAGTGACAGAGTTAGGATTCGAATCCATCAACCTGAATCCAGAGAATATGCTCTAAATCATTGCACTTTTCCACTGTGACACTGACTCCCTTTTCCCCCTTTGAAAATGAGGCAGGATGCAAGATGGAAGGGAGAGACTGGGTAGAAACCAGACTCAGATGTGTGTCCCTCCCTCTATCCCTGCTTTTCTCATCCAGACATTCTTGGAACTCCACCTTCTGGAAGCTGAGGCATACAATCTCCTCGTGTAGGAAGAAAAGTTCAAATATGAGATGGTTCTTTGTCATCAGGGCTCTTGACCCAAGTCATGGCCTGCCAAGACACACGCTGTCCTGGCTAAAGTCAAGCAGATCTCATTTGAATTTCTCATCCTCTGTTTCTTCATCTATACAATGGGATAATGATAATAGCTACCAAACAATCTGAGGGTTAGTTGAGATCCATGAAAACATCTTGCAGGAGCCTGACACGTAAGAGGCAGTCATGAAGGCTGGTGAACTGAGTCCTTGGGAGTGGGCGGTGTCAAAGCCTCAGAAGTCCTAGCCAGTCTCTGGGACCTGGACAAGCGAGGCATCGGGAGTGCAGTGACCCATTCACAGTAGGAACGGTGCCAGCGCTGCCAGCAGGTCCCAGGGGCCAGGGGGCAGGGGGTGGGGGAGGGAGTTCCAGCAGTTACACAACTGTGGGAAAGCGTGATGAATCATGTGGCACACGTGGTCACTGGAACTCTGAGCAGGAGAGTGGAATACCATGTGCTGTTAACCCTGATCTGTGGCCCACGCCACTGCAGCACACAGAGACCGGGTCCTCACACACATTGGGAAAAGTCCATGCGTGTGGTTACGCCTGATCTGGCAACAAGGGTCTAAAGATGAAGGCATTGGCATTACTTCAGCTGGAGTCAGAGATGTCCTGATGATGCTACGTGCTGACGATGTCCACGGGGCCAGGAGGTTCACCTCCCTAAGGTGGCTTCTCAAAGACGTGATTCGGAAATGCACACGTGCGTGTCTGTTTACTCAACCAACTACCTCTCCTTAAAGGGAGGCGAGGATGGGGACTGAATAAGGCTAACATCTACACACCCAGCTCTGTGTTTGGTGCCAGGTTGGAGTCCCAGGTGAGCAAGACCCGGCCCTGGCTCCCAGGGACCTCAGCTCCTGCTCTGTCCAATGCCATCTACTAGGGCATCCCAAGCTGTGTGCTCCTGGGTCTCCTAATTCCTCCAGGACCCCTCTCCCACCTGGAAGAGTCTAATCTCATCAATGAAGCCCTCTGAACCTATAAGATAAATGACCCGCTATCTTGCTCCTGGCTGGAATGTGTCTCCTCACCAAGGAATGGCACTAACGTGGAGGACTTTGGGCAAGCGAGGGAGGTGACATTGGTGAGAATATCTCTTGGCACTACCCCACGATGCAGCTGAGCCCTGGCCATGACCAGGGCATAAGCAGGAGAATCCTTTCATACATCATATTTCTAAAAGGGAAGAAACCACATAG
The DNA here is from genome assembly GCF_009873245.2 of Balaenoptera musculus. NCBI lineage: Eukaryota > Metazoa > Chordata > Mammalia > Artiodactyla > Balaenopteridae > Balaenoptera > Balaenoptera musculus. The sequence continues at coordinate 10,868,310 of NC_045794.1, read as the reverse complement.
GCACAGCGGAGTCGGAACTCCAGTCCCAGAATGTAATGCCACCATCAGCCTAATCCCAGCTGAAGTTAGCCTGTCTGGAAAAAGCTGGCTTTGAGAGGAGCCAGAACTAGCAAGGAGGCTCCAAATGCCCTAACCCCTGATGGAGGGATGGTTGCTAAGAGAATGGAGCTGTGCTACCGCCAGAAGTGCAATAATGGGGAGGGACTTGATCACTCAGATGGTGAGTCCTTGGGGATAACGGGGAGGGCAGACATCTCATTCTGCAACAAAATGCTCTTGAAAACCCGTAGTCAAGTCTTAAGCAACATGAGCCATTAAAGACATCGAAAAATGAAGAAAAAGGAGAAGAAGGAGAGGAAAAGAGGGAGGAGCGGTGGGGAGGAGTGATCCTGTTTCTCACACACAAGCCCCAGGATCCAAACCTTTTTAGGGAGGAAACAGTGCCTGTTCATACGACCTTTCCTGGATGAAAATGGAGAATAGGGCTTGTTATTCCCAGGCCTCAGCTACTAGAACTTTTCCCACTGGGATTGTGCTGGAAGGGGTAACAGAGCCAGCAAGATGCAGGATGTAGCCCTCACTGCCTTCTGGGGGAAAACAGTCCCACATGATAAGCTACCTTGGGGATCAAGCCCCTAACTGCAGAGGCAGATGGCCCTGGTCCCACACTGTTTCTTTGGGGCTGTTTCACAGTCTGGCTGTGACTGAGTTACTTCCCAGAGCATTTCAGTTTCCCATCTGTGAATGCAGTGGTTGAGCATGGGGGTGGGAGACAGCAGGAAGAGTCTGGAAGGGTAGCTAGGACTCCAGATTCAGCGTGGCTTCAAGAAGAAGTAAATAAGACCCTAGCTCTTTTCTTGGACTGAGAAGTATTTGCTTCTCTGTTGGATGACAGATTTTGCCCCAGGCCCATCCAAGCCTGATTTCTCTCCAAGGCTGACTCCATAAAGGGTCCGACCTATGTGAAGGGTAGCAGAGTTTAAAAATGTGCTGCCTCTCACTAGCCTCCCAGGGCATTATTCAAATATGTGCCTCAGCAAAATAGAAAATTAGCAAATGTTATTACCCTTTGGGGTCTCTGTCCAAGAGTCAAAAGTATAAAAATATTAGTAATGTTGATTGAAATTTGGTGATTATTAAAGTGATATGTGCACATTTTTTAAAGTTAAACATTCAAAACCATAAAGAGTAATAAAAATTACCCATAGACAATGGTTAATATTTTGGGTCCAATCTTTTTACATGTAAATAAGATAATAAGATCACAATATGTGAATCCAATTTTACATCTTAACTTTTTATACTTTACACTATACTGTGAGCACTTTTCAGGGTCATTAAATATGCTTTAGAAACATGATTTGTAATAGTTTCATAAAATTCCTTCCTATGAGTACAATATAATTTATTTAACCTTCACCCACTTGGGGACATTTATGCATGCGGGTTCCGATTTTTCTCTCTTACAGATAATGGTGTACTTAAGTTGTTTGTATGAATTTGTGATTATTTCATTAGGGTAGATTCCTAGAAGTGAAATTACTTGGCCAAGTTGTCAAGCTTTAGTAGCAAATAGCAGAACACAAAACTTAAGCTAGCTTAAAAATAAAGGCTTTTTGTGGTCATGTGTAAATTAATTCCAGAAATTAAGCCCAGATTTCAGGTTGACTGATTCAATGATGTGGTCAGGGATCCATTTTCTTCCTCTCTCATCTGTCAACCACAAAGGCAAACCTATCCCTGGTTGAGTCCCCTTGTCACTGTAGGATGACTATCAGCCACAATCAGGGCTACACACACACACCATAAGTAACACCTAGCAGGAAGGTGTGCATTTCTGTCTTCGCATTCCAAAACAGTTTTGGGATTCACCCTGATTGGAATATCGGTCCTATGCTTGTCCACAAACCAATGACTGTGGACCAGGGGTTGAATGTTCTGATTGGCTTAAGTCAGACTATCCATGAAGGTGGGAGGGGGGACTTCCCCTAAAACACATGGTTGCTTGGAGACGATGAATGTCCAGACAAAAACCTGAGCAGTATTAGAAGGAGAAAGACAGAAATAAGGGCTGAATAAGCAAATATTCACGACAAGAATAAATTTTTAAGGGGTTTGACGTGATCTTTCAAACTATTTCTCATAAAGTTTGTACCAATGTAAAATCAACAGTGGTCTAACTGTGCTATCACCAGCACTGATTATTTTATATAAAATAAATTTTTTAACTACCCAATTCCAATTGGATAGGCCCAAGTAACTATTGCAAATATCTATTGCATCCCTACATAAATTTATATTTCTTTACTATTATGCACTTGTGACCATTTAGGATTTCAACGCCTTGAAAGATAAGTTATATTACAAATATTCTAAATAATTCCAAGCCCCAGGCTGACCTACCTCATCTCTGAACATTGACTAACAAAGATTGTACTATCTGGGGCCCTGTCTCTACCAGTGGGGGGAGTCTAGGATTAGTTTCTAGCCTTAACTAATGTTCTTTTTGTGAGTACCTAGGAACCCATAATGTCCTCTGTGTTTCTAGAAAGACGATTCTTCCCTAACCCCCCAGCCACAATTCCTACTTTGCTCTCCAGGGTCCCTTTGGGATTGGAGCTCTGTTATTTTGCTCCAAGTGGGAGGGGTGGCTGGCTAAACCTTAGCACCATATTTCCACTTACAGTCTTATGTTTTGGTTAAGAAGATAAGCAGAGCCCTGCTCCCAAGTCCTGGATGGCTGTGCTCTGAGAATCTCTGTGCCTTCTCCTTGTAAATTCAACCCCTTTAAAGGCCATCTCAGCATCTCAGACTGGACCAGTACTTATGACATAATTTGACTGCTTGCAAGACCAGTTCTATAGCCAAGTCAGCCTCTCTATGACCCTTGTTTATCTCCATCCCCCTCCGGTCCACACGGCACCGCACCCTGTACTTTTGCTACAGCTGACCTGCTGCGATACTTCCAAAGACGTGGAAGCCTCCTCCTTCACCATAAACCACAGCTGGCCCCTTTTGGAACCTCCACTGCTTGGCTTCCTCCTTCCTGGAGGTTAGGAGTAGAAAAGAGGAAAAGATGTATATCATTAAAAGGTAGAAGTGGGCTCCAAATTACATTTACAGATAATGTTCTAGCAAGAATCAGCAGGAAGGGAGGCTCCTCAAATAGTTGTGATATATGTCATATGGCAATATATGTCATGCTGAGCCCAGATCTAGGCTGCCCAGGCTTTCAAAACAGGAAAACGGAGTTCATGACAACTTTAGGAAAGTCCCCAGGATGCTGGTTCAATGTGCTGAAAATCATGGACTAGTTCTTTAATGCATGGTATGTTGTAGCTAGCAGGAACTTTAGAGATCACCTCCATTTAGTCCACTTTTCAGCAAAAAGTGCCAATCTTAGACTAGTTGCTGGGAGTATAACATGAATCAGACATGTCCTCTATCCCCAAGACTGGGAAAAACCAGGACAAACAAATTCATGTCCAAAAAAAGTGATATTGGTGCTATGATAGACACACTTGCTCATCTGGGGCACAGAGAAAGGAGAGTTCAGACCAGCTCCACAGAAGACGTACACTTAAACTGAGTCTTGGAAAGTGCACAAGTATTCTCCAGGTGCACAAAACAGGGTAGGATGTGCTAAATGCAGGTAGAAGCTGGGGAAAGCAGGAGGGCATGGAACATCCTAGCATATTCTAAAGAACTGTAAGTAATTCAGCGTTGGTGGACGTTGGTCATGAAGAGGGAGGGGCAAGAAATGGGAAATCGAGATAAGAAATGCAGACATTGATCAAACAAGCAAAAAGATTTTGAGTTCATACTGTGGGCCAGAAAGGAAAGGTCATAGATAGATATTTCAGATGTCTGTATGGTGGGTGAATGAAGCACCACACCAAAGGCAAGTAGATTATTGTCCTGGTTCAGGTACAAGATAGAAGAGGGAAGGCACATGAGAGATGGTTGACATTAGAAATGCACCAAACTTGGTTACCAGTTAGCTGTGGAGACTAGGGGATAATGAGTAGCTTAAGAGGGCTACTAAATCATTTATTCATACATTCATATATTTATTCAATCATTTATTTATCTACTCAATAAATATTTGAGTGCTTGCTAATTGCTAGTGAAGTTTGAAGGATACAAGCTAGGCATGCTCTCTATCCTTATGAAATTTACAGATAATTAAACAAGTGATAACAATAAGAATGATTAGTGTTATGATAAGGGGAGTACAGAGATATTAAGGGTGTCTAGGGGACAGATAAAGCCAAGCTGAGAAAGCAATGTTTACACTGATACATAAAGGATGAGTTGAAGCCAGGTAGGGACAAGGATGAATGGCAAAGTGTTCCGCACAGAGAAAAATAGTCTGTGAAGACCCAGAGGAAGAAAACATGGTGCATCTGGAAATTGAAAGAGGAGGCATATGGTGGAGTCTAGAAAATGAGGGTGCAGGGCAAGATATGAAGCCAAAACCAAGGCTGAGTCCAGAAAGTAAATGCTTGATAAGCCACATTGGAGAGTTTAGACCAGATCCTAAAGGATATATTTGCAGAGGTCAGAACATACTGTAAAGTCTCTAAACTCTGCAACGTAGTTTATCAGGTGAGTGAAATGATCAGATACCCATTTGGAAAAGATGATTCTATTCACATTATGGAGGATGGTTTGAAGAGGAGCAAGACTTGAGGCAGGAAGACCAGCTAGGAGGTCAAAGCAACAGTGGTGAGATCCGAACCAAATTAAGGAGAGCCAGCTGGGTAGTGCCTGAGACATCCATCTATGAGGAGCAATGAAACCTCACTAAGTTTCTAAAACATCAGTTGAAATCTATCAAGACAGAGACAATTACATGTTTCAAATGTCCTGCCAAGCAGAAACACTGTATGTGATTGGGAAGAATGCTTTGATAAGCCATTGTGGTTGTGAAGGACACCTCCCTACCTAAACCATCCCTTTGAATCCTACCAAGGGAAATGGTTGACTTACAACAGATGATTTCTAAATTATTTCATACGGAAGTATGCAAGTGCAAGGCCAGAGCTGAATTGTTGAGAATAGTAGAAGAGGCATCAGCAAGTATTTTCTGTAAAGAGCCAGATAGTAAATATTTGGGGCTTTGCTGGCTAGCTATGGTTTGTTGCAACCACCAAACTGCTGTTACTTTGTGAAAGCAGTCGGGGACAACACATAAACAAAAGGGCATGGCTGTGTTCCAATAAAATTTTATTTACTAAACAGGTAGCCAGCCTACTGGCCCTGTAATAGAAGATAATTTGAGTGCTCCTTTAACAGTGTTCCTTCTTTGAGATTTCCCTCTAAATAAACAATAGATTTATACTTAAACCATGCTGAAAAACTAGCCTGCACAGAGAATGCACATGTCCTGCACCTGCCCTTGAAGGCTAGATAGTGGTGATCTGGACTATGCCAGTGGAGAAAGAGAGATGGAGCCAAGGTCTACATAGATGGTGACATTATTAGGACTTGGTGACTGCTTGGATGTGGTGTGAGGTAGAGGATGGACTTAAGAAAGACTTCTGTGCTTTATTTATTTATTGCCAACTGGTAGACTGTGGGGCTATAGAAGCAAGGGAGTTCTTTGGGGACCGCGAATGAATAGAGCACTTTAGATGCTTCCTATTTGAAGTGTCTGCAAGATATTCAGATGAAGATAAGTCTCTACTAAGAAGTGACATTTCTGAGCCTGGAGCTCAGGAAACAGTGCCTGGACTGGAAATATAGGTTTGAAAGTCATCAATAAAGAAATGAATGAAATAACTCAAGAATGGCAGAGAGCTAAGAACAAGCCCCAAGAAACACCAGCATTTAAGGGACAGGTAGGGGAAGGAAATGGAAAAGGAGTAGCCCAAGAGATGACAGTAAAAGCAGACAAGTGTGGAATCCCAGAAGTCAAGGAAATTGGGTTTGGGAAAGGGATAATGGTCAGTAGGGTCCAATATATAAAGAGTGTGAGAGAGAGAGAGAGAGAGAGAGAGCAGAGCTGGAGAGAAAGAGTGAGCCAAGAGGATTTTACTAGAATGGTAGAGACATAAGCATGTAGCAATGGATATGGACCTTCTTAACCCTGGCTCCCATCTTTCCTTTCCTCCTCTTTCCCCAGCAGATGCAACAAATGAGCAGGAATAAATGTCCCAGGATCAACATCGAGGGCCCAACTGCAGTGAGGAGGAGGGTTGGGTATCAAGGAGGAGAAATTTGGTTTCCCACCAAGAGTACCTGGGGTGCCAGGAGAAAAGTATTAAAAACGGACAGAGACTTCCCTGGCAGTCCAGTGGTTAAGACTCCATGCTTCCACTGCAAGGGGCGCCAAGTTCGATCCCCCGTTGGGGAACTAAGACCCCACATGCCACGTGGCACAACCCAAAAATAAAAGCGGGGGACAGACATAAGTAGGAGCACTCCTTTTCACCTGCTTAGACTCCTCAGAACATCCCCTTGTATCCTGGGGACCACAACACCCTGATGGGCCCAGGCTGATGTCTCCTCCTGCCTACCCCAGCCATTCCTAACATCCTGTTCCTCTCCTCCTTCAGTGCCCCCTCTCCTAGGGCTGCCACCATTTCCAAAAACACTAATGCTGGCCATGCCCAAGCAGACAAGCAAGAACTGTCTAGTTTATCAAAGAAGCAAGAAAATAACTAAGTAAATCCATCCCCCAGAAGGTGAGGATGGAGATGCCTTTGCTGTACCACAAAGGAGGACTTGCTCATTGCAGCCATAAGCCCCCGGTCCAGCAGGATGAACATAACTAAGTTCCCAGCCTGCCAAAATTCTTTGTTCCCTGTATTCAGTCTCCAGGAGGGAGAGGGAAAGAAACCCTATGTGGCCGTCCACCCCAGAAACTCAGCTTGTAGCCTCTACTCTCTTGGGATTGCACATAAACTTAGTGGGGCAGCTCAGTGGGATATACTGGAGATGAGGAACTAAGTCCAGTAGAGCTTGTTGGAGCCCACTGGGAATTAGACTGTGGTAGAGATTCTCTTGGGTATGGAGCCCCTGATACTAATCTAGAGGCAAAGGCAAGATATGGAAAAGGGTCTTTCCTCTAAGCTGCCAATGAAGTAGCTCTTACATTGAGGGAGATCCATGATTGCCCTTGGAGCACCTTCCGATTTCAGAGATTTACAGTCCTGAGAGCTCATCATTAAACATCAGATTTAATCACAAAATATTAGTGATTAGAGCATTTAGAGACACTACCGGTCCTATTCTATAAGCTGGGGAAGTTATAAGATTGTTACTTACCAACATTGTCATGACAACCAGCACACAGCCTGAGAGCCATCCTGGCAAAGTTCCCAAGCACCTGGTTGTCAGAGAATGTTGGAATCTGTGTGTTACTGGTTTATTGAGCAGTCAGAACTCGGTGGGGTGTGTTCACAAAATAATTGTATTTTTTCCAGTCGCTGCTTCCACCTATGCTCTGTGGAACTTCCTTTTCCTAATACATAACACATCCTTCAACAAGATCGTGGGCAGATTCCATAATTTTCTGGTCATTTTTGGCTCTTAAAGTACAGCCCAGGTTAAAGTTTCAGTGGTTTTAAATCATGTCTCCTTTCTCTCCCTTCAGTACAGCTTTGAGCTGTGTGTTAATTTCCTAGGTCCACCATAACTAAGTACCATGAACTGTGTTGGCTTAGAACCACAGAAATGTATTGTCTCACAGTTCTGGAGCCTATAAATCCAAAATCAAGGTGTGCAGAGGGCCGTGCTCTGTCTGTCAGCTTTTGGTAGCCCCAGTGTTCTTAGCTTGCAAAGCCTAACTCCATCTTCACATGACATCCTTCCTGTGTCTCCTCCCAACGGCCTCCCTCCGTGGATGTCTGTGTCCAAATTTCCCCTTTTTATAAGACACTGGTTGTACTGATATTATTAGAGCCACCCTAATGACTTCATTTTAACTTGTTTACCTCTGTGAAGATCTTATCTCCAAATAAGATCCCATTCTGAGGTACTGGGGGTTAGGATTTCAACATATCTTTTGGGGAGACGCAATTCAATCCATAACAGGCTGGGTCCTGGGACGGTGATCTGACTCAGAGACACCTCCTGTGCCCCAACCCTGCAAATCCGACTCTTCCGGGAATGGTGGGATGGGGAGAAAGGAGAGAGAGGAGGACAAGTGTCTCTTTACGTGGCTGGGCCACTGTCGTGGTCACTGCTGCTTGTGACTGCTTCCCTACCTTCCACAGATGGGCCATGGAAGCCGTCCATGCAGCCAGCTTCCAGCTGAGGGCTGTCTCTCCTGGGACACATGTGTGAGTCCTTCAGAGTGTCCTGGGAGCCTCTTGGCTGCACAACCCTTTGATATGGAAGATGCAGCTCAGGCTTGACCTCGTCCACCCCTGGGTCCTCCAGCCCTCAGACCTGTGCATCACCTCCCACCTCCCCAGCCTTCTGCTGCAGAATCCTGACACCTGGGAGACTTTGCACCCCAGATACAAATTCCAAAGCAATAGGAAAAATTTCACTCAACATCATGTTATGTATGATAGGCATTAGAAAGATAGATAGATAGATGATAGATAGATAGATAGATAGATAGATAGATAGATAAATTAGATAGATAGATAGATAAATAGGGAGAGATAATCTCACAACTAGGATATAACTGAGACAAATCAACAGCAGATTAAAATCTTGAACAATGTAGAAGACAATAAATTGATATCCACCCAGAATGATTGGAATTGTCAAAGGGACTTTACTCCTTTTTTCTAAGGCTGATTGGTTTTGAATATCATTTTCATGAACTAAGAACTTCTCACAGAGATAGTTGAAAAAATAATGTGCTGATTATGGATGGACATTAATAAAGGGACAACACGTAATGATTGCTACTACTTACCAATTATTTTCTATATGCCAGACACTGTGCTGAATGTTTTTATAAGCGTTTTCTAGTTTCTCCCTCAAGCCATGTTGGATAGGAACTGTTACCTTCTCTATTTTATAGGAAACCGCTTAGATCAGCAAGGGTCATGCCTCAAATCAAGCAGCTAGTAAGATCTGCAGCTAGAAGTTGAACATAGGCAGCCTGATTGAAAGTTTCCATTCTTACCCCTGTAACTTCCTATCTTCCTTGGAATCCACACCATACACATGCCACCACTGAATCCTGATGACCTAGGGGACTGTCCTGGATTGTTTCCAAAATTCACACTTTCTCCCTCTCACACGACTATGCCTTAAGTCCACAAAGCATTCAAACCAGTGCTTAATCAACCTAAATGTCCATCAACAGATGAACGGATAAAGAAGATGTGGTGTATGTATACACACACACACACACACACACACACACAATGGACTATTACTCAGCTGTAAAAAAGAATGAAATAATGCCATTTGCAGCAACATAGATGGATCTAAAGATTATCATATTACGTGAAGTGAGTCAAATAGAGAAAGACAAATATATGATATCACTTATTTGTGGAATCTAAAAAAATGATACAAATGAACTTATTTACAAAACAGAAATAGATTCACAAACATAGAAAACAAACCTATGGTTACCAAAGGGTAAAGGAGGTGGGGAGAGATAAATTAGGAGGTTGAGATTAACATATACACACTACTATATATAAAATAGGTAAACAACAAGAACCTGCTGTATAGCACAGGGAACTATACTCAATTTCTTGTAATAACCTATAATGGAAAAGAATCTGAAAAAGAATATATATATGTACATGTATATACATATATATGTATAACTGAATCATTTTGCTGTGCATTTGAAACTAACACAACATTGTAAATTAACTATACTTCAACTAAAAAAAATTAAAAATCAGTGTGTATTGTCATTTTTCTCCCCACATTAGCCTATGCATCTCACTGTCTCTGGCCTCTAAGGAATCCTAGGAATTTGCATCCACCTGTACTGAACTGAACTGTAGTTTCTGCTAATGAATGCTGAGTTTGAAATGGAGTTCATCAATATTTTAGGTTTAAATAAGGGTGCAGGGGACAGGGAATAAAAATAGACAGACCCAATAAGGAAAAAAAATGGTTCCTCTCAACTGAAACTGAGGAGGGAGGGCGGGAGGCTGGGAAAAATTATCACGTTAATTCTTTTTACCTCTCATAGGTCAATTTGAAATATTCAAGCTAGAAGAAAATTTATGTCATGTAACAAAATCCATGCGCAATTATAATCAGCTCTGGCAGTAGTTGTGTTATGTTGAAAGCATCTTTGAATATGAATTTGGGAGAGGCAGTGGGATGGAAATGAGAGAGCAGGAAGCTGACAGAAGGAAAGAGGAGAGAAAGTCCAGACTGAGGCCAAGTGGGAGGAGGGAGAGAATTTGTGTTCAAGTTCCTCTGGCCCTTTCTCAACAAAGCATCACCTGTCAAGTGAAGATAACCATTGTTTGAGGCTCCAGCAAAGCTTATAATAAATGTCTGACCACAATACAAGGTTATATATAAATGGATGAATGTAAACAGAGAGCAGGGCAAGAGAGAATTGGGCAATGTGAAATATAATGTATTCAAGTTCATGATTTCCATTCCTGCTGTATTTGGATGGAAACTATAATTTACAGTTCACAATAAGCAGTGATGCTGGGTCCTCTTACACAAAAGAGGAAGCACGTTTTCCCTCTGAATGGAAGGAAGGCTGAAATAATCACACACACACACCATTTCCTTTCACTCACATTCATCGCTCCTTGCTAGCGGCATCTGACTGCCTGACATTCACAGTTAAAAGTTCAATGCAGATGCACTGAGTCATTTTCATTTTCTAGGAGACATGATAGACTGAGTTTGGTCCCTAAGAGTGGTCAATAAGTGGTTAATATCAAAATTCTCACAAATAAAAAATTCACTCAAATACATGATGCAAGGAGAGACACTCACTATGGTGGTCTGTATTGCTGTATCATTGAATGGAAAGAAAGAGGGCTGAACCTCAGGTGCAGAGGACTTTCATTTTTCAAGCATTTTCAGAGATACCACATCCACATCATTCCTTACAATCTCCCCTCAGTATCTATTAGCCTTTATGGCCAGGAAGGGCTTTGTTATATCCAACCTAAGTGACTCTTATCAAAGCACAGATATATGTCTTCATGCAATGACCATTCACAGATATGAAGCTATTACGAAAGCCACCCCCATCAATTTTACTTCTATTTTCTGATCTCCTCATGATCTTTTTGACTGGATACTAAAAATTTCTTCCTGTTCTATAGAAACTGCACTGCATTGCTGAAGGCCTCCGTCAGTTTATTCATATACAAAATTATTAAGTACTTACCAGTGTATCAGATCTTGGGAGGGATACAAATGCAAGGATACAATACATGGTCCTCACCATGCAGAAGCTCTCCACCTATGGCCTCTAATTGTTAAATCACAGTATTATAGAAATATTAAGTCACAAAAGAAACTGTAGTTCATTGAAGCCACCCAGCATTTTTCAACCATACACACCAGTGTTCCTGATATTTGCATGAGCCACCAGTATTAGTGGGCATGTCACAGGCTGGGAGATATGTCCAATTCCCAGGTAAGCTACCTTTCAGGTAAGTTACCTTTCTTTCCCACTCAAGGAAACCTACCTAAATGCAAGTCAGTGAATACAAAATTATTACTTGGATAAATTAATGTGCTTTGATTCATTATTATAAAAAAGCAAATCATTTATAAACTTAGATACTTTGTTACCATCAATAACAACACTTTGAAACATCTGAGTTGAAAACCATTCATCTAACCCAATTTCCCACCAAATCTGGGGGACTTTCTGTGATATTCAAGACATGGTCATCCTGTCGTCGACCAAAAAGTCTCAGGACCAGAGGGTTCCTTAGCTAATGAGACCCCTTCCATAGCCTTTTCTTTCTTTTAATTTTTCAACTTGAAATATGCACATTTTATTTTTTTATTTAATTTTTATCAGAGTATAGTTGATTTACAATGTTGTGTTAGTTTCTGCTGTACAGCAAAGTGAATCAGTTATACATATACATATATCCACTCTTTTTTAGATTCTTTTCCCATATAGGTCATTACAGAGTATTAAGTAGAGTTCCCTGAGCTATACAGTAGGTCCTTATGAGTTATCTATTTTATATATAGTATTGTGTATATATCAATCCCAATCTCCCAATTTATCCCTCCCCCCACTTCCCCCTTGGTAAACGTAAGTTTGTTTTCTATACCTGTGACTCTATTTCTGATTTGTAAATAAGTTCATTTGTACCATTTTTTTAGATTCCACATATAAGCGATATCATATGATATTTGTCTTTCTCTGTCTCATTTACTTCACTCAGTTAGTGACAATGACAATCTCTATGTCCATTCATGTTGCTGCAAATGGCATTATTTCAATTCATTTTTAGGGCTGAGTAATATTCCATTGTATATATGTACCACATCTTCTTTATCCATTCCTCTGTCGATGGACATTTAGGTTGCTTCCATGTCCTGGCTATTGCGAATAGTGCTGCAATGAACATTGGGGTACATGTACCTTTTCAAATTAGAGTTTTCTCTGGATATATGCCCAGGAGTGGGATTGCTGGATCATATGGTAGCTCTATTTTTGTTTTTTTAAGGAACCTCCATACTGTTCTCCACAATGGCTGTACCATAGCCTTTTTTTAATCCCCTCATGTTGACCCCCACAGAGCAGTACCCACTGCTGAATAGTTAATGCCCCTCTACCTTTGAGTGATATACACTGCCCCAACTCTGCTCTGGTTATGTTTATCCCATCTTAGTCGATATTTCATTTGCCAACTCTAAATGTAATTGTAGCCTAAGGTTCAGGCTTGGACCTCCGTCTTCTCTATCAATGCCTTCTCTTTGGTAGCCAACCGCTCTGAGTAAAGCCCTCTCAGATCTACATTTCCCTCCCTGGGTTTTGCACTTAGTTTTAATCCTACATTTTCCTGTGCCTCTGAACGTTTCTATGTGAAATTCCTTCTATTACCTTGAATTCTATGCATTTAAACGAAGTGCTTCATCCCTTTTCGTATGACCGAAATCTAAAGTTCCCCCTCCTGTTCCCTAAGCTTCTCCGTATGGCATTGCTTGTTGTTATTCTTGGAAGATATGGGGCACTCTAATATTGCTCATTGAATATGTATTATAATCCCACTTTAGGCTGTAAGAAATCTAAAGTCGGGGTCCTATTTGTCTTTGTATTTTCAACATCTAAGCCCAGCATCTGGCAAATAGCAGATACTCAATAAATGACAGTGTGTGTGTAGTTGGGTGGGTGTCACCAAATCCTCCTGAAATCCAGGCACAAAACATTCAAAACCCACATTTGACCCTTCTCTCTCTTCAAGCCCATATTCAGCCAGCCATACTTGGATTTTTCCTTCACTGTTTCTCTCATAAGTCTACCTACTTTCCATTGTTAATGGTCACCACTGCCCCTTACTAGGTCCTTCTAGCCTCATGCTTGGACACCTGCATCGGCCTCCTGGAGAGCTGCTCTTTTCAAAGCCATTTTTTACACTGCCAGACAAATCGTCTTAAACATCATGCCCCTGCAAAAGCTTTGGGGTCTCTTAATTGCACAGAGGGTGATATGTAAACTCAACAGGACAGCTTTCATTGCCTTCATGATCTGGTCTTAATCTTTCTCCCCAGCTTTATTTCTCTTCAGTTGTCTAGTTTTTATCTGCTCCAGCAACTCTATTTCATTCATTTTCCTGATACACACTTTTCTTTCCCTGCCGCTGTACTTTTATATCATTCTCCACCCTTCCTCCCTGATAATGTCTTTTCTCATCTTCTATAATCTTCTTAACCAATCCCACTCATCCTTCCAACACAAATTTAAGTCCTATGCCTTCTGAGAAGCCTTCCCAGAATACCTTTTTTGAACTCCTAAAGCTTTCACTGTCTGTAGCATTTCCTGGGTAATTAATCACACATTGCCTTCTGACATCTCCTGTGTTGCTGTTGTGTTAAGCTGCTACTTATCTCTCATAACGTTATTTAACTTTTCGCTAATTTATGTCTTGTCTCTACAAGTAGATCACAAACTTGCCAAGGGCAGAAACCTTGTCTATAACTCTTTGTACCCCCCATAGTATTCAGTCCAGTATCTTACACACAGTAGGCACTCAATAAATATGTTGATTTATTCTCCCCTATCCTTCAAAATCCAGTTAAATACCACCTCATTCATAAGCCCTTCTCTTAAGACTTTAGCACACATTTGTTTTCCTCCCACCAGATTTCATTTTACTTACTGTCTGTCCTGCTTAATGTATGCATTAGGAAGGAGAATCCCGTTTATGTCATCCTGTGTATAAAATGTGTTTGTCCTACTAGATAATCTATTTCTTGAGAACAGGGTCATTCTCTTAGTACTCTCATATTCTTCTCAGAGGTAGGCACTGGATAAGTTCTCAATGAATATTTACCCATTGATCTAAAATAGTTTCCAATGAGGTATAATCTAACAAGATAGACATTAGAAAAGATACCCCGATAAGGCTTGAATTGCATATGAAGGTAAGTATTATCACAGCTTGACGTAACTTAGTTTATAAGGAGGGACTTACAATGTTACATGTACATATACACAATAGAACATATATTTTTGGGGTCTGGGTGAAGATATACCGAGTCACTTGCCTGGGATATACTTGGCAAGTTAGAAACAGACTTAATCAAACATAAACAACCATAGCACATGTTGGCTTGAACCTGGCTCGTACCCACTGGTAGTTGCTCCTTTAGATTTCAAAAAATGGCTTTGGTGGCTAATTTGAAGTAAGGCCTAATCCTCAAATTCTTTGCATTTTTAGATTTATTCACTGACGTGTTCATTACAGATCCTTCATTAACACTGTCGTATGAAGGTGAACAAAGTAGTTTTAACCCCGGCCCTACAGGAGGAGAAGGACTTAACAAATAACCACAAACAAACAGTAACAAATATTATGAAGAACAATTACTGAAACTTATTTGATTTGGGTAGTTGGGGATGGATTCTCAAGAAAGCACATTTAAGCCAAGCCTTGAAGGATGAAAGTGAGGCAGTCAAAGGAAAAGCTAGGCAAATAGCATTCCAGAAAACTACATGTGCAAAGGCCCTGAGGTTGATTTAGAGAACTAAAGGAAGAGTAGTATGGCTGAAGCATAGTAAATGAAGCCACTTTTATAAGGAACATACATTTAACACATTAAAAACTCGCATTCTTTAATTCTTGCTGAGGGACAGACTCCAAGCCTTCCCTAGCTACACTCTAGGGGCAGTGACCCCAAGGGTAGAGCTCTGTAGATTGTGATTGATAATGACAGCAGTGGAGGCAGAGGAAAGGCTTTGAACTGTGTGATAGAGACCTGGGTTAACTTCCTAGTTCTACCCTAGATAGCATGCAACCTTGGACAATTCATTCCACCATTGTCTGAAATAAGTGACTAATTGATTCATTCAACTCAACAGTTATAAACAAAGCTCTTACTTTGTGCCAGGATATATTCTAGATATATATAGAATATAAAGAGGGGATACATATAAATGAGTACATAATACATATATATAATATGCATAGAGTACCTATGTATTGAATATATAATACAGGGGATATATGCTAAGAAACAAAAAGGACAAAATCCCTGACCTCCTGGAGCTTACATTCTAGTGGGAGCAGGCAAACTATAAACTATATACATTTCTCTCTCTCTCTCTCTCACACACACACACACACGCACACACTTGCACGCATGCACACACACACAATGTTAGAAGTCAATAAAGCAAGGAGGCGGTTGGTGGCACTGGGGTATAGTAGGGAAAGCCTCAAGGAGAAGATGACATTTGAGCAAAGACTTGAAAGAGGTGAGCGTGTGGGCCAAGTGGCTGTCTGGGGGAGGAGGGTTCCAGCCGAGGGGAGAGCAACAAAGGCCGGAGGCAGCAGTGTGCTGCTGTGTTCAAGAAGCAGCAAGGAGTCTGGTGTGGCGGAAACAGAGTGAGGAAGAAGATGATAAGATCAGTCATGATGGGTCTTGAAAGTACCTTCTCCTACAAAATTTAGTGGTTCCGTGCTCATCTGCAAGGGACATGATACACAGATGAATGATTGAAGAATGATTGAAATTGACACGTTGGTAAAATGCGTGACAATGTTACAGTCATAGTCTCCCTTGATTCCAGGGAACAGAGTGTCGAACCAGGAGTGGGTGGTAAAAGACAAATAAAATGTGATGAAGAGACATGAGACATAGGCCATCAGCAGTGGGAGGCTCTAGAGGGAAAATATGGGACTGATGGTGAGGGATTGTGGTGGAAAGCAATGGGCGGGGGGCAGGGTGAGTGAGGTCAAGATATACAAATGGCAGAGGAAATGTATTCCTCCCAGGGGAGACCATAATCAAGGCCCGGTGAACTGCAGCTCCTTCAAACAGGGAAGATAATTGACCTCAGCCAGTGTGGCTTCAAAGAAGTAAGTTTAGAGACTTTATGGATATTCTTTAAAACGAAACAGAAATAAAGGGAAGCAAAGGAATTCCCAGCAAAAGGAATTCTTACCAGGAAAGTGAATCAACATAAAAACGAAGTCGAGGTTTAACCAAGGTCCTTCCTTGATCACCTCCTGAGAGCAGAGACTCTGCTGGGTGGCTGACAGATGTTATTTCATTTAGTCATTAGGGGACCTCTGTCCAATAGGCATTATTTCCCCCTTTTGACAGGTGACAATGAGTCGGCTCTTCTTACCCTCTGTCTTCAGAGGCCAAGCTTCCTGGCCTGTGTGCTGTGGAACATAGGTGTGCCTCGGATGGACTAGGGATTTGGTGACATATTACCCGCCCCAAGCTGTTGGGTGGCTGGAGGCCCTGGGAAGTAGCCCTAGCCATGGGGACCTCTTCAGGCTATCACTTTTTACATGTGACATCAAAAAGGCTGGAATTCATTTGAAGGTTCTTAAAAAGAGGCGGGGGAAGAGGTATAGTTAATAGGAAATAATATCTTATTGCTGAATTGCTTGTGTTTTTCCAAAGTAAGAGGCTGGTGAGGGTGGGAAGTATCCTTGTTCTCTGAGCACCTGATGAGTGTAGATTTGGAGACACGGGGTCTGAGCAATGAGGAAGCAGGCAGTGACTTAGAGGCTGTAGGAACTGGGGAAGGGGGCAGGGATGGGAAGTAGGGAGACCAAGATGCTCAGCCAGTGAGTCTGGACACTGCTTGAAGCAGAAAGAGAGAAGAGAGGCTGTTGATTAGCAGGAGATGGAAAGACTTGGAAGAGAAGACCTGTTTGCAGGGGCTCACAGGGTTTTACCACAGAGGTGTGTGATGTAAACCCTCCTCTGATTCTGTACAAAATCTTCAGTAAACTCAATGTGGCTCTATAACCCCATGGTGTGGTTGGATTCACTGGGACGGGAAAGACGTGCTGAGTCCTACTGGCTGAGCCGAGAACATGTTACCCTGCCTGGAGGAGCGGAGTGAGAACGGCTGCCCACATGCAGATGGGGAAACTGAGGCTCAGAGAGCATAGGCGGCCTTCTCAGAGTCACACGGGAAAAGCTGCTAAGACCTTGCAGTTTCCAAAGCCCAGGTTCAGTCCACTCCAGCGTGCAGTGTCTTTGGACCATTTAGGTTGGGGACTTGGCAGTTACTCCCCAAATTTTGGCCTTGAAACATTTTGTGTTTTTTCCACCCACCTGGCCACTAGATAAAAGCAACATCTGCACATCTTTTTCGCCCCCCCCCACCCCGTTTGAACAACAACATAAGTTGAAAACAGAAAAGGAAGCAAAATAAACAAACAAAAAAATCTTATGAGAATTTAATTGGAGCTCGAGTGAACACAGGTGAAACCATGGAAAAATGAAAAAGGGGGTTCAGTTTTACTATAAATCATAGGAGAGTGAGAAGATGCAGCTTTTGATTGTCTTTCACTTAAATAATGAGGACAGCAGAAGTGGTCCTCCAGGAGAGAGAGTTCAGAGGATCTGGGAAATGGTAACTCTGGTAGATCAGAAAAAGTGTATTTCCAGGGACAGCAAATTTAGTAATATAAACCAATTATTATTATAGTTTTTTTTTTTAATTTTAAAGCTGAATTCCCTAACATAGAGCCTGAAGGCTGGGCAGTGAGAATATTGAATCAGAAACTGGAGACTGGATGCTTTTTTGTGTGCTCCTGTCCTTGGGCATCTACTGGACAGGGCTTATGAATCATTTGAGGAGAAAATAGCTTACCTGAGGGAGTAGTGTCTGCAGCTCCTGGCTGATACATTTTTTCCCCTATATTGCTTACACAGAGATGTAAGAAATTATTGGAACCAATAAGAAGAGGCTGCATCTATAACAGTGTATCTTAACTTTTTTTTCTGGACTCTTTTTCAGATCTCTTTGGGGATCTGAAGAAACAAAAGACCGTCCTCATAAAATGGCACAGAGGCACATACGTGGAAGGTTTGTGCATAAGTTGTCAGTGAGTGGGAGTGGAGGAATGGGACGCAGAGCATAGAACCCTTGAGACCTCCTCGGCAGGGGTTCTCAGAGTGCGGTCCCAGGACCACCTGCACTACAGAGACCTGGGATGCTAATTAAAAATGCAGGCAGGCTCTCTGCCCCACCTCCAGACGTACTAAGAAGAATCTGTAAGTGTTAGATTCCAGTGTGTGCATTGTACCCACTTTCCAGGTGACTCTTAGGCACACCGTAGTTTGAGAACCTTGCCCTAGCATGCCTGTGAACCCCAGGTTTAAAACTCCTGCTTTAGAACCACCTAAGCATCCTTGTTTAAAATGCAGGTTCATGCTCAGAAACCGTGGTAGAGAAGGGCTAGGATGGGATGCAGGAATCTGCATCTTAATCACCCTCGTGTCTGTGGGCACCAAACTTTGAGCGATGGCCTGAAAGAACAGTGCTGGAGAGTTTTCCACCTCGATTTGGTGTCCCCCATGTGCCTGGTGCTGGAGCTGAGTTGCATACCCAGACTTCCTCTATTATAGTGTGCAAATTGGTGCAACTACTTTGGAGGAAAATGTGGTGATACCTAGTAAAGTTGAAGATGTACCCAGCCTATGACCCAGCAACTCACCAAGAAACGTATCTCTTCCACATCTCATTCTCTGATAGCCAAACCCAGCTGAGAGTGGTAACAACTCATAAAACATTAAAATTTTGTCTTGCCAGGGAACATAATTTCAAATATATTTATATTTATCCTGGTCCTCTTATATCTCAACTCCTAGCAGGGACCATTTGTTAGGTTTTCATTCTACCTCCACCAGACTTGAAGTCATCTGAGGCTGTAGGCTATGGCTTCTTTAGCTTTGTATGGGCATCTCTGGTATAACTCTTAAAACATGATCAGTGCTCAATGGTTATGATTTAATCTTCAGATTCACTGAGCATGGGCACCCCACCCCATGTCATTGGTGTCCTTCTGAAGAGCCCCCTTATATAAAGTTCTGCACCTGGATATGTCTGGGAAGCAGGACTTGGTGATCAAGGTCTTGCCTAGAGTAGAAGATATGCTCCCCTTTCCAACCCCATCCTGGCAACAGTTCAGTCTCTGTAATACAGAAGGGAGCAGTCCAAGATGATTTCCTTTTCTCAAGAGGCGGAAGTTGATGGAAGAAAAGAGAGATGAATGCTACCACCCTCAACAATCATTAGAGCCAAATAAATGGTCTGGCAGGTTTTTGTGCTCCCAACTGAGCTGCAAGAGAGAAGACAGCTTCAGAAAAGCCACTGGTCTCAAGCAAGTTTCCTTGGAAACTTAGTTGAAAATTGGCCCGGATCAGAACCCAGACTCATTGATTAAACGCTGACTGAAAGACCATAGGGTAATGATAAATTGCCAAGGAGCCCATTTGGGGGTAAGCATCTAATTGGTGACACAGGGTTTAGGGTAAGAAACTGTCTTCCTTCACAGCTTTATTAATGATCTGGAAGTGGTTGGAAATGGTACGTTCACGCTTAGCCAGGAGCTGGTACAAGTGAGAGAACAGTAGAATAATGAGACAAATAGACTCAGCAAAGTAAAAATAGCCCCATGGCATTCAGCTTAGAAAAATAAGCTTTGAGATTTTTTTAAAGTGGGGAGATAAAGGAAAGCAAGGAGATTGAAAAGAAAACACTGGGTATAACAAACAATGGGTATAGCAAACCTAGAAATAGTCAGGTAGAATAGGACGTGGGCAGATCTTTGGAGTGTTGGGCAGCCAGAGGTCAGAATTATTTTAGGAACCATGAAGAAGGGTGGGAATAGGCTAATGCCATCCCCTCCCCACATTACATCAATGCTGGCCCTAGTGGTCCCATCCACTCTCTGTGGGAGTCCTGAGTGTCCCCCAGAAAAGGAAGTCTGGGTGGATGCTGATACTGCCACGTGACGATAGTTCTGTAGCTGGTGTGTGGGTTCCTGACACTCAAAAGTTAGGGGACGGGTCCTGGGAGGAAAGGTCTAGAATTAGGAAATCAACACCTGGTTGGTGGTCAAGGAGGACACTCTGAATGGGGCCAAAATATCTTGGACCTGGTGAGAAAACAGAGCTACATGAGAGCACCCAGGCCTTGATGGAGGAAGTTTCATATTGAAGTGGAACAGTCTTCCACAGAGAAAGCTGAAGGGCACACTGATACCAGAAGAAAAGCACAAGAGGGCTTAACATGAACTTGGGTGGAGATAGTTGGATAAAATCACAAAATCAACTGTAGAATGCTATAGACTAAGAATTTGTGTCCTCCCCAAATTTGCGTGTTGAAATCTAATGTCCACTGTGATGGTATTAGGAGAGGGTGCCCTTTGGGAGGTGATTAGCACCCTTAAAAAAAGAGACCACAGAGACATCCCTCACCCTTTCTGCCATGTGTGGTTACAGGAAGAAGAGAGTCACCCATGAACCAGGAAGGAAGTGGGTCTTCACCTGACACTGAACCTACCAACATCAACCTCCAGAACTGTGAGAAATTAATCTCTGTTTTTTATAAGTCATTCAGTCTGTGGTATTCTGTTAGAGCAGCCCAAGATGTAGAATAGCAGACTAAGACATGGAATAAAAGTAGTGATAGATGAGGTATCCAGTAACACACAGGAGAAATGGTCAGGTCGGTGTCCACATAGATTCTCAGGACTTCACATGTGTTTCAATGCATAGACTCAGGCCAAGAAATACATACTCTAAAAATTTGTCACAAAGAAATAAATGCTACATCATAGGAATGACTGAAGCTCAACTGATACGGGGCAGTTGAGTGACAAGAGTACTAGGATAAGAGTGAGAAAAACTGGGTCTTTGAAGCCTATGTCTCTGCCACTAATATAAACGTAGCCTTATAAACTTGGACTAGACCGCTGGTTACTCAGAGTAGGCTAATGTGTATAGCAAATCAGCCCCCAGGTTTAATACAATCAAAGTGTATTTCTTGCTCATATAAAATCCAAAATGGTGTTCCTGACCTACAGGTACCTCTCTTTCAGGAAATGACACAGAGGTCCAGTTCCTTTTATCTTCTGCCTCTGCCATTTTTAGCACACAGCTTTCAAGGCTGTGCTGCCCATTTGCCTCAAGCTAGCAGAGAAGGAAAGAGCTTGGAGGATCCTTCATGGGACATGATCAAGGGCCAATCCTGGAAGTGGAGCACATGATTCTGCTCAGATTCTATATATTAGAACCTGGTCACGAGGTCACACTTAATTGCAAAACAGTATGAGAAACACAGTCAACTTTTGTGGGCAGGTTGGTGAGGAACCTGTTTCCTGAAGCACCGACCACTCTCTGCCCCAGCTTTCTTTGGCCAAAAAGTTTTCAGCCCCTGCCCTGGGAAGATCAGAATAAGAACATTTTACTCTCTTTGGAAACAGCTTAAGGCCATTAACAAAGAGGAGTGAGTCAGGGAAAATAGGAAGAGATGGATGTGTATTTAGAAGGATTCACTATACATAGAACTTGAAAGTGAGGGCAGAAATGCCAAGGGGAGTGTATTAGGTTGAAGAGTGTCCCCCCCCCCA
Organism: Balaenoptera musculus; assembly: GCF_009873245.2. Taxonomy (NCBI): domain Eukaryota; kingdom Metazoa; phylum Chordata; class Mammalia; order Artiodactyla; family Balaenopteridae; genus Balaenoptera; species Balaenoptera musculus. The sequence continues at coordinate 10,846,324 of NC_045794.1, read as the reverse complement.
AATTCATGTCCACCCAGAACCTCAGAATACGAGCTTATTTAGAAATTGGATCTTTGCAGATGTAATTAGTTAAGATGACATCATACTGGATAATAACAGGCCCTAATTCGATGACTCGTGTCCTTACAAGAGGAGAAAACAGAGACACAGACACACAGGGAGAATATCCTGTGAAAACAGAGGCAGAGTTTGGAGTAACGTGTCTACAAGTCAGGCCATGCCAGTAATGTGTCTACAAGTCAGGCCATTCTGGCAACCACCAGAAGCTAGGGAGAGGTAAGAAAGAAGTCTCCCCAGAGCCTTCGGAGAGAGCATGCCTCTGTTGACATCTTGATTTTAGATTTCCAGCCTCCGGAACTGTGAGAAGATACATTTCTATTGTTTCAAACCACCCAATTTGTGGTACTTTGTTATGGTAGCTCTAGGAAACTAATACAGGGAGTGAGATGGATTCTATCCATATCAAAGCTTATTAAAATCCAAGACAGTGAAGAGCCCTCCAACCTGACATACCAACAGATCACAGGGGAAGATCCCAGCTGGAAAGTTGGGTTTGTGCCTGAGAACACTGCTTGCACAGGAGACAAAAAAAAAAAAAACTCACCAGGGATGAGGAGAACTCTTATTGTAAGACATTTATATTGGAGGCAGAATAGGAGCAACAGTATTTTGTTAAGACTTTAATCAGTAAACCAAATCAGAAAGACACGGTCTGACATAGATTTTTTTAAATTGGGGGATTATTTAAATAAAAAATCTTGAGAGATATAAAAGTTAAATTATACCCTTTTCATTAAATATATATTGGCTTGGCCAAAAAGTTCGTTCGGGTTTTTCCATAACATCTTACGGAATATTTAATCTTCTTTGTCAAAACAACACTTAAATCAACACTTAGTGGTCCAAGAAGATCCAGGTGGAATCCAGATGTCAGAGAGCAGTCTTTCTGTTGTCTAAGCCCTGGAGCCAGGTTATCAAGTCCCTACTCTGTGCCAGCACAGTAATCAGGGCTAGAACACAGTGGTTAAAGCCAATAGGTGGGAAATGATAACCATCTTTTCCTACGTCTCACACCCATCAATTAAACCTTTAGCAAAGTTTTGTCTCCCAGCAGCTCACCGGTAAAAAACATAAGCTCTATAACACTATATTCAGGAATATAGTGTTTACATATATATGTAACATTATATATAGTTACTATCAGGCATTGAAACCTCAGCAGAGATCAGTTTATCAGATCGTTTCCCATCTGGAAGCAAGTGGTCAAGGTATGAAATGAGGGGTGGGTGTGGGGATGAGAATAGCGATGGGTGCAGGGGTGAGAGTAGGGCGGGTGGGCTGCTGAAATGGAACCTGTGGTGAGCGGCCCTAAGTATCTGGATCCCAGTGAGGACACCAGGCAGCCGAGAGAGGCAGCCAAGGCAAAAGGAGAAGCCAAAGGGAGAGGTTTGAGGATGTCCAAGCAAACTGCCGACGTCACAATTCTACCATCCGGAGCTCGAAAATTTCAGATGCGCGCAATTTGGAGAATCACGGCCAAGCTCGTTTACTGCTGTTACCATCTTGTTCGTCTTGCCTCAGTTTACTTACTAAGCTGTTTGTCTCAGAACAACAGGAGGCAGTGGACACCACAAGTTATTTATATAATATGGGTTTTTAACTGCTTTTCCCTGTCTACCTGCAGTCTGTTTTTCTCTCATTTTTGTAAGAAAGAAAGAAAGAAAAAAACCTCTCCATCTCTCCAAAGCACATGTACCTGCCTTCTGCCAGCCCAGAGTCGGGTGGTCTGCTTGACAATGAGCTTGAACTGCCCCGTGGTTGGTATTCTGAACCAGCCTTCAGTTTGCAATCCCCATTCCAGAGCCAGTCTGGCTGGGCTCCAACAAACGATGCTCAGAGATGCAGCTCAACTGTCAGGGTGCAGAGACAGCCGCCCAACACAGACCTTTCACGCGAGCGAGAGTTCAGCGTTAGCTCTAGACAGTGTCTCCTACGCGTTCCTGATCATAAGAATCAACTAGGATGTTTATTGATGATACAGATACTGGAGCTCCGCCTCCGACCTGCTAAATTAGAATCTAAGGGCCTAAGACTCTGTATTCTGGTAACCATCTCAGGGGAGCCTTGTGATCAAGGAAGCCTGAGAACACGTCCGTGGGCAGCAGGGAGCCGGGGAGGATTTTAAGCAGCTGTATGAGGCAATCGGATTTGGGATGTCTAAGCATCAGTCTGGAAGGTTGGGAGGGGGAAGACTAGAAGGTGATGAGAACACAGGTGGGGAGACCATTTAGGGGGCTGTTTCAATAATGCAGGAGAAAAAGATGAGAGTCTGAACTAAGGCAGAAAAGCAGTGGGAGCTGGAGGAGCATAGAGGCGATAGAATCGCCAGGACCTGGCAGACGAGCAGGCAGCTCTCCAAGGTCCACCACTCACACTGAGCTCGCCTCCAGGAAAAGCCTTGATCTACTGGGTTCATTAAAATAAGAACCGGTAGGAAGCAAGCGGCTCCGTGGTCCTCTGCCAAAAGTCTAAATGTGCTGAAACATGTTCTTTAACTTTCTGACCCACTTCCCATTCTCTCTGATTTCCAGCTGGAATGGTTTTCCTACCATAATAACGCCTGCAAGTTTTAAACCTCCTGACCGACTGCAGCCTTAAGCCCTCCTGCTCTGCCTTCCAGGCTACTGGTTCTGCTCTCTCACGGGACTCCTTAGTCCTCGGGGCCAGGCCTCTGGGTGGACCAAGGCGAAAAGCCTGAAATAGCTCCTCGGGGCTCCCTGGTGCCCAGGGCTGTGTGGAGGGCGTGTGGGTCCCGTTCTCCACCCACTCCGGCCTCCATCTGGGTGATCACGTCTCCTGCACCCTGGGACATCCTCTCTCCCTGGCTCATGACTTTATCAACTCCTGTACTTTTTTTTTTTTTTTTTTGCTTCTGTTATTGACTCTGCGACTGAATGTTTTAAATAAATCATCAGAAAATCCTCTGTGAAATTGTTTTCCTTAAATCCCACATTCGTCGGCCACCCTCTGTGTCATGGCACCTACAGAGCCCCCTACTCTGCTGCAAAGACGGTCCAACCAAGGGAGCCCGGGTGTCCAGGGGGCTTGCTCCACGGGGATCTGCCAGGCGGGGCGATGTCAGGTTGGAACCTGCAGCTGCACGAAGGGGAGATGTAAACTCCAAGGGGGCCTCTCTGCTCATCACAGGGAGGGTGGGAGGCTTCTCCACAGCCTCCTCTCTGTTATTTGCTTTTCTGGTTTCGGTTGTTTGGGCTGTTATTCTTCCTTTGCACTTAATCCTGATCTGACAGCTGCGTGCAGGATGATTGGGGCGATGTTTCAATGTTCAGAGAGCATGGGCTTGGGTTGAATTCCCAACGCGCCAAAAAGAAAGGGTTAGGGTGGCAGGGGACAGGGGATAACCTGCAGGGAGGTGGGGCAGAGAAGGGAGACAGGGGTGGTGAGCTCCCCACTTCCTGGGGCAGATGGGGCCAGGCAGCTGGGTCGTTGGTGCCACAGCAGGAAACCTGTCCTGGAAGGGAGGCTGCAAGAGCTTCCGTCTGTGCCACCACGTGACAGCTGCCGTCCAGCCTATGGCCGTTTCACCTCGCATCTGTGCCCTCCGAGGTGCTGAGAACTGTCACAGCCACGCACTGGGTCCCTCCCGGCACACCCAGGCCTCTTCTTGCTATGGGCACAATTTGGCAATGACCCTTTCCTTGAAGCCAAAAACAACTTATTTAGGAAATGAGAGATAAGGGCTTTTTTCTTTCAGTCGTCATCCCACTCATTTTTCTCCCCTGTCTCAGATAAGGGAGGCAGAGTTGTTTTAATTATGTTTTCAGCGTGAGGGTACAGACGCTTCTTTTGTGCGATGCTCTGGGTGCCCTCTGGGGCGGCTGAGTTTTGCGCGGGGCTGTTTTCTTGGAGAGGAAAGAAGCAGCTTCTCTGTTGCTGGGAATGACACGCCAGCCTCATGCAGGGATCAGGGGGCCGAGCCCGAGGGGCCCAGGCATGGGGAGAGCGAGTGGTTAGTGCTCATGGTGGTTTCTGAAGGAAGATTCTCAACTGCGTGTGAAAACTCTGGTCTTCGAGAACCCAAACCAGAGATGGCCGTCCAAATGCATATCATGGGATGGGGCTGTGTCCTGGCGTGGCCTGTGGGTCTGATTGTCTTGCCAGGGTGGCTAATAGTAATCAGTGCACTGTGTTTGTATAACCTTCTCGTGTGTCAACGCAACTTCATGCCTGCGATCTCCTGTGAACCTCCTTGGGCATTTCTGTGAGACGGGAGGGCAGCCATAGTTATGCCCATTTTACACTTAAAGAAACTGAGGCACGGAGAGATGAAGTGACCACACACACACACACACACACACACACACACACACACACAGCCTTCCAAATCCCTGCCTGCCTCGGCAGGCAGCCCTACAACCTCTTTGGCTTGAAACCTTTGATTTTCTCCTCCTCCCCATCTTTTTCTCCCCACTGTCAGCCCCTCACAGCCAGGGACCCCCAGTGCTTCCTTTATGGGTTTTTTTTTTCCCTTTTAAAACAAAATTTATTGGAGAATAGTTGATTTCCAATGTTGTGTTAGTTTCTGCTGTACAGCAAAGTGAGTCCGTTATACATATACATATATCCACTCTTTTAGAATCTTTTCCCATATAGGTCATTACAGAGTATTGAGTAGAGTTCCCTGTGCTATACAGTAGGTTCTTATTAGTTATCTGTTTTATATATAGCAGTGTGTATATGTCAATCCCAATCTCCCAATTTATCCCTCCCCGCTTTCTCCCCAGTAACCATAAGATTGTTTTCTACATCTGTAACTCTATTTCTGTTTTGTAAATAAGTTCATTTGTACCATTTTTAAAATTCCACATATAAGTGATATCATATGATGTTTGTCTTTCTCTGTCTGACTTACTTCACCCAGTATGATAATCTCTAGGTCCATCCATGTTGCTGCAAATGACATTTCATTCTTTTTTATGGCTGAATAGTATTCCATTGTATATATGTACCACATCTTCTTTATCCATTCCTCTGTCAATGGACGTTTAGGTGCTTCCATGTCTTGGCTATTGTAAACAGTGCTGCAATGAACACTAGGGTACATGTATCCTTTCAGATTATGGTTTTCTCTGGATATATGCCCAGGAGTGGGGTTGCTGGGGCATATGGTAGCTCTGTTTTTAGTTTTTTGAGAAACCTCCATACTGTTCTCCATAGTGGCTGTATCAATTTACATTCCCACCAACAGTGTAGGAGGGTTCCCTTTTCTCCACACCTTCTCCAGCATTTATTTTTTGTCGACTTTTTGATGATGGCCACTCTCACGGGCATGAGGTGATACCTGGTTGTAGTTTTGATTTGCATTTCTCTGATAATTAGTGATGTTGAGCATATTTTCATGTGATTTTTGCCCCTCTGTATGTCTTCTTTGGAGAAATGTCTATTTAGATCTTCCTCCCATTTTTTGATTGGGTTTTTTTTTTTTTTTTTTGACATAAAGCTACCTGAGCTGTTTGTATATTTTGGAGATTAACCCCTTGTCGGTCGCTTCATTTGCAAATATTTTCTCCCCTTTTGTGGGAGTGCTCCCTTTGTGTTACTTTTCTCACTCACCTGTTCTGCACATCTTCTCCACCCCAGTACCCCTGCATCTGGGATGATGCCCTAACTGCCTTGTCTACATCTGGCTCCCCTTCTCTTGATTCCATCCCCCCACACACCTGCCAGATTCATGTTCTTACAAGTCCATCTGTTTGTCTTCCCTAAATAATAACATCTTGCTGTTCAAGGCCATCACTGTCTGGCCCCTCTGACTTCCCAGCCTGGTCCCGGTGAGTTCCTCCTTCATACCAGCCTTTGGCTCCCACTCAACTAACTGCCTGTCTCGATTTTCTTCCAACATGTGCTCATGCCCGCCTCTGAGCAGTAGTTTCAGTGTGTTGGCTGAAAGGACAAGAATCTGGGTTTGCATCCCTACTCGGCCTCTCAACTGTTAGGTTATTTAGCTCTCTAAGCCTCTAAGCTTTGTGCACCTGTAAAGTGGAACTAAGATTAATACTTGCACATAGTGTTATAAAGATAGATGCTTATCACACTGCTTATGCACAGGAAGGAGTTGGTAAATATTGGTTATTTTTATTATCTCTCTAACTTTCCTTCCTTGAAGGCTGCTTTGCCCCTAAAGACTTTCCTAAAAGTCCGGTGATAACTAACACTTATATGGCCTTTCTCACGTGCCAGGCACTGTTATATGGGCTTTCCAAATATTAACTCATTCATTCTTCATATCAACCCTAATATTATTATTATATCCATTATAACGTGGGGAAATGGGAATTCAGAGACATTAAATACCTTTCCCGAGTTTACCCAACTAAAGTTGACCCTGGACTAGCTCCATCCTGCAAACCCCAAAGACTCCCTCTCCAGAGCCCCACTGAGCACCTGCTTTGTGCCACCTCCTCTAGGGTTTATGTAAGGCAAGGACCAGGCCCCAACACATTGCCTTTCACCTGGAAGATGCTTGGGAATGAATATGTTTGCTGCGGATGATGGTGTGGCTCCAAGCATCTTTCTCCTCCCCTAATCTAGGCAGGGCCTGGATTTGTTTCCAAACTTTAACAAACACCCACAAATTCAGTGATATAAAACAATACAGATTTATTATCTCACAGTTCTGGAGATTTGGAGTCCAACATAGGTCTCACTGGCTAAAATCAAGGTGTCAGCTGGGCTGTGTTCCTTTCTGCAGGCTTCTCGGTGCAGAATCCTTTTCCTTCCCTCACAATCTTCTAGAGGCCGTCTGTGTTCCTTGGACCGTGGCCCCTTCCTCCATCTTCAAAGACGGCAAGAGCGGGTCAAGTCCTTCTCACATTATAGTACTTTGGCTTTGTCTTCTGCCCCCTCTTCCACTTTTAGGAACGTTTTTCGTTACATTGGGCCGCCTGGATAATCCAGGGTCACCTTCCTATTTTAAAGTCAGCTCATGGGACTTCCCTGGTGGCGCAGTGATTAAGACTCCATGCTCCCGGGCTTCCCTGGTGGCGCAGTGGTTGAGAATCTGCCTGCCAATGCAGGGGACGCGGGTTCGAGCCCTGGTCTGGGAAGATCCCACATGCCACGGAGCAACTAGGCCCGTGAGCCACAACTACTGAGCCTGCGCGTCTGGAGCCTGTGCTCCGCAACAAGAGGCCGCGATAGTGAGAGGCCCGCGCACCGTGATGAAGAGTGGCCCCCCGCTTGCCACAACTAGAGAAAGCCCTCGCACAGAAACGAAGACCCAACACAGCCCCCCCCCGAAAAAATAAATAAATAACAACAACAAAAATAATACAAACGGTGCAGCTGCTTTGGGGACAGTCTGACAATTCCTCAAAAAAAAAAAAAAAAAAAAAAAGACTCCATGCTCCCAATGCAGGGGGCCTGGGTTTGATCCTTGGTCAGGGAACTAGATGCCACATGCATGTCGCAACTAAGAGTTTGCATGCCGCAACTAAGGAGCCCACCCGCCGCAACTAAGACCCAGGGCAACCAAATAAATAAATATTTTTTAAAAAATAAAATAAAATAAAGCGGCTCATTAGCAACCTTAATTCACTTGCCACCTTAATTTCCCTTGACCATATAACATAGCACATTTACGGTTTCCGAGATTAGGGCATGCACATCTTTAGGGGACCATTTGTCTGCCTACCACAATCCCATATAGATTAAAAGTAAAAGCAATACCTAATCATAAAATAAGTATGAAGAAATCTGACCAAATGCTAGCCTTTCTTGTCTACCTTGGTGACCTTGGAGAAAAATGAAATATAGTATCTTTTTCTAAAATCGCATCCTTAGCTGCCCCTGCTTTGTGGTGCTCTGCGAGTGTGTCTCCTCTGGCTGCTGGACAGTCCAGCATGGACTGAGGGCTTGGCGAGGGGACAGCTGAAAGAGGCAGATGTGACCGCATCCCATCTGCCCTACTCTCTGGCCCTCGACGGGAAGAGGGGACGGGATGAGATACGAAAAGTAAAGTGCAGCAGAGGAGACGATGCGATGACCATGCAGAAAGGAATGAATGGATCTAGGTCTGCACAGAGGGCGGTGAGAGGACATGCCACCTCCTCTCCCCCTGCCGCAGCCGGCCAAGGTGACAATGGGGCCGAGGCTCACGGGAACCCTCAAAACCAGGAAACAAAGTTCCAACAGGCCAATGGCAGCAGGGAGAGAGAGAGATTGGTGGGGAAAACACACGGAGAAGATAAAGCCATGGTCCCATTCACGTTAAATGCTTTTCGGTTTTTATTGTAATTAAATGTCTTTTAAATGTTAATGGAATAAATTGAACTTGACTTCCCCATTTTCGCCAGATCCTGCAATTATGCTCAAGGCCCATCTTGAAAGGATGCCAGAGGGTGATGGATTAACTCTAAAATAAATCAAATTTCCCTTGCTACAGAGTGAGGGACACACAATAAGCATTCCATCCTGCCTCTGGTGATGGAAGGGTTGCCTTGCCTCTTCCCCCGGCCATCCGGGTGAGGGACAGCCTCAGGAAGAAGCTTGCTAATGTTGTGTCATAAACCAAACTCCATCAGGGCAATAAACCTCAGTTGCCACAGCGCAGTGGGTGAATGGGCCTGGGCACCATTTCTGCCCAGCTTCCTCCTCTTGCCAAGACTCCCTCCCAGTAAATATCTAGCTAGCGAGCTCTTAGAAATGAGCCGGGCGTGACGCCAGCCAGACTCCCAGCTTGCCAGGATGGGTGGTGCAGGGGGCCAGGCACCTGCTCCCTGTGCTGTCACTGGTGTGGGGCTTTCGTGCCCGGCTTTGCTGACTGGGGATCCTTGGGCAGGAGCCAGGGGAGCCTGTGCACGGTCTCCTCCCAGGCCTGAGTCAGCAGCAGAAACTCCACCTGTGCCTGGAAATACTGACACCAGGACCTGCGCTGGGAGAGAGGCCGAACGGAGCCCTGGATCAGAAAGTGTCAGATCACCCGAGTTCATTAGCAGTGGGGATTCGGGCCAGGCAAATCGAAATGAAGACAGGTTTCCTACACTTAAAATCCCCCAATTCACCTCCATCCTCCTGTATTCACACCCTCTCTTTCCTCTCTTCCCTTTATTAAAACTTTTCACTTCTCTCCTTCTTTCACATTTATATACAAGTTATTGATAGAACCTCCAGGGGTGTTTGCATAGAACAGGAATCAAAGCCTTCAGCTATAGGGACAGAATGCTAGCGGGGACATTTCAGGATGGTCAGGAAAGATGTTTCTGACCATTAAGGCCTTTCAGGAGTTTCTGAAGCCAAAGTGAATATAGAGTTTCCTATTCTAGCTGTCTAGGAGGGCCTTTCTGACAATGTCCACAGCAGCTGTATGTTGTCTTGACTTATCCGTTCCGTTGTGTGTTGGGATTAGTTAGAACCCAGCATTCCATCTCTGGAGAACTTTCTTTATATGGAGCCCTAACTCAGTCCTCCAGGGCTTTCTCACATACATGCTCCTTCCACCTTTGAGGGCATCAGAGAAATCTCAGACAACTTCACACGTTGAAGCTCTGTCCATGTGACTCCTGAAATGTCCCATCTATGTTTCTTCTCTCTTCCTCAATTGAGAGTGTTTCAGTCATTTTTTAAAATGTAGCTTCTCTCTTCCATTTCAGACCGTCCCAGCTTCTTAGCATGATGTCCAGAGTAGAAGGCAAAATTCCTAATGATATCAGACCAGGACAATGCAGAATGGAAGATCATCTCAGCTGCGAACTCTCTGCTTCTATTATTACAGTCCAAGATCCAAGCAGCCTTACAGGAGACCTCGCACCACAGTTGCAGATTGTGTGAACACACACTGCTAAACTTTTTCACGTGAGATACTGCCAAGCTGTGTCCTCTCTTGTCATGCATTTGTTAAATATCATCTTGCCCAAATCCACTCTTTAATCCAGCCTTTCAAAAATCTTCCTATCTATCATCTATCTATCTATCTATCTATCTATCTATCTATCTATCTATCTATCTATCTATCTATCTATTTATCTATCCATCCATCCTCTCTCTGTGTGTATGTGTATGTGTGTGTGTGTGTATGAGAGAGAGGTTTTTCTCAGCTCCCTTTCTTCTGAAAATCTAAATTTCCATCTAAGTCATAGATAATAAACTTGAATGCAGCAGAGCAAAAGGAGGGCTTCTAAACCAGGCAACTACAGACGGTTTTTCTCCACATTCATTAAACCGTACCTTCATTGCCCAGATGTTCTGCTGGTTACCAGCATGCCAATATATCCATGTATCCAACCATGTGTTTCACTTTGGTCCACGAGACCACAGGAGCCCTTGTCGGTCAGCTAACTAAAGTTCACGTGCTCCTCACTGACCAGTCTACCCTGACCTTGTCAGAGAAAGACGTCCTTAAAAGGCGCCCTTAACCTGCTCTGATGTGCCCTCCGTAGACCCAGGTTGCATCCAAGAAACCCTAGAATCTTTTTCCAGGTGCCTCTTCAATAACCTGGTGGAATTTTGGGTGTGTTTTAGCGTCAAGCTCACAAGTCGTAGTTTAGAGAATATGCCTTTCTTTGGGGCACTCGGAAAATCAGAGTCCTGTCTAGGGACAGATATAGGTGAAAAGGCCAGTGTGGGCTCCCAGCTCATGACAGCGCAGCCTGTGCTCTGGATAATTAGTGACGGTGACCATCGTTTGCCCCTTCTCCTCTTCACTTTTAGGATTGGTGCCTTTTCTGAGTAATCAAATTAAGAATTTAGAAAATGAAGGATAAGTTCCTTGAACTTATCCTAGGAAAATAAATCTGGATGTGTGAAAAGATTAAATGAAGTGGTCCCGGAAGAGTGAAATGAACAAACAACAAAAAAAGATACAACTAAAAAATGTTCAACTATCGATGATTAGGTGAATATGGTATTGATAAATTCTTAAAATGGAGTACTTATAGCCATCAAATTGGGAAAGACCATGGAAAGTCATGTAATGTGAAAATGTAATGGGGAGGGAGGTGTGGGTAGGGTGTAGGCTGTGGTTATTAAGGGATCATGAGAAATCCCTGTGGTGATGGTATAGCTCACCATCCCATTATGGTGGTAGATGCACAACCTATACATGGGATCAAATTGTGTAGAACTAAATACACATGCCAAAACGAGTAAAAGTAAAATGAGGAAGATCTGAGTAAAATCTGTGGATTTTACCAACTTCAATATTCTGGTTGCAATATTGTACTATAGTTTTGCAAGATGTTAACCATTGGGGAAAACTGGGTAAAGGACATAGGGGGGTCTCTCTGTATTATTTCATAAAACTGCATTCACATCTATGATTATCTCAGCCAAATTTTCACTTAAAAAAAGATTGGGATCCACAGGGCATGATTTAAATATCATTATATGGACATTGTTTCATCCATTTCAGGAAAGAATTGGATAAACTCACCCAGGGTGAGGTCCAAATATATGATTTAATGTAATACATTTTAGGAGAAAGTTTATATATATATTTTTACAGGCAATTAGACTCCCATTTATTTAGAGCTGACAGAATGAGTTTCTTGAGAGCAAGGCCTATGATAAGATGAGTGAGACAATGTGGTCAGCCTGAGAGAGAGTGCCTCCTTGAATTCTGCACCTCAGTGCGTCTTAATGTTCACCCTAGTCCCACGCCTGTTTTGAAATTTTGCCTTTTAGTGAACTAAGGGTGAAGAGGCTGCTGCAGGAAGTGGGCAACCCACAGCCTCCCACTCTGCAGGTCATGCAGGCTGTGCTATGGATTTCCCCTCTGGGCTGATGGAGGAGAGAGACAAAAACAGGGCTGAGTGTATGCAAAGCAACTCAGCATCTCATGGGTGTTCCTGGTATAAGTAAGCGTAAGAATAAGAATGGGCATGGCCTTCTAAACACTGCTGAAATGCTCCTGTTTCCACCATTTGCAGTATTTTTCTTAAAGATTTATTAAGTGCCTACTGTGTGCAAGGTATCTTTTTAGGTACCGGGAAGACCACCCTGAACAATTCTCTTCTCTTATGGGGCTTAACTGTCCTCATTTTGAGACTGTGTGATTCAATTTTAAAAGTCCCCAAACAAAGCGACTTCTGGGCTGCACAAAGGCTACCACTTCGGGCAAGAGTTTAATCTCTGCGTTGTTATCTCATTTTGTCCAATCTGACAGGCTTTGATGTGCGGACAATCCCCGGGGTTGCAAAGCATTAACAGATGGAGGGGATGGGAGGAAGCGAGAAGAGCTTCCCTCCCAGTTGGAGTGATTGATTTATATTAACCACATATGGCTACCGGGCAGTAGTCACTGCAGGTGGGAGTCTGGAGCCCTGGCAGCAGGCAGTTTGGTATGAGCCCTGTCTCTGCCTTTTCCTCTTTTCCACGGGATTCGGTTTTCTCATACGTAGGCTGGGCACAGGGCTACACACCATCTGAGGCTGTTGTGACAGCTTTGGGGTTCTGTTTTGTTTTGTTTTGCTTTTTTAGTGAAGAATAGTTGATTTACAATGTTGTGTTAGTTTCAGGTGTATAGCAAAGTTATTCAGTTACATATACATGTACATATATATATATACATATACATATAATTTTTCAGATTCTTTTCCATTATAGGTTACTACAAGCTATTAAATAAGCTTATAATATAGTAGATCCTTGTTGTTTATCTATTTTATATACAATTGTGTGTATCTGTTAATCCCCAACTCCTAATTTATCCCTCCCCCACCCCATAGGCTTTTAAAAATTTTTTTTAATTTAATTTTTATTTTATAATAGAGTATAGTTGATTTACAATGTTGTGTTAGTTTCAGGTGTACAGCAAAGCGATTCAGTTACACGTAGACATATATCCATTTTTTCCCAGATTCTCTTCCCAAATATATATATAGACATATAGACATAGACATATATCCATTTTTTTCCAAATTCTCTTCCCATATAGGTTATTACAGTCTGACATTTTCCCCAAGCACCTCCTTCTAGGGCCTCAGTAGAACAAGAGGCTCAATTAACACTTGCAGATTTTAGTTCAATTCCATAAATATTCAAGGATCCCAAGGTCATGTGCTGAGCTCTTGGGGTAGAGGGTGGGTATTTCTGACAACTAAAACATTTCTCTTTGGGTTTGAAAGAATTAGACTGTGAACAACTAACAATCCCACATAGAATAATAAAATGCACGTCAATACAGATCCATGAAAGGAACTGGGAGAAACATCAATATTCTAATCCATTGGTCAAGCACACACTGTAGTAATGGCAGCATACTGAATGTCTTTGATGCGCTAGACACGTGTGCTCGACCCGAGGCTTCCAGAAATAAATACTGAAGCTGATGTACTTAATGATCTCAAAGTCCAGTAGGGGAGACAAATAAATAATTATAATTGTAGTGTGATTAGGTGCTAGGAGAAAAATATGTACAGGGCTCCCGGGAAAGAAGGGGTGAATTAGGAAGAATTCATACATGAGACTTAATAGACAGGTACAAGTTTCCCAGGTGATCCAGTGGGGGAAGGCACTCCAGGTAGACACATCTGCATGTGCAAAGTAAGATGATGACCCCAACATTTTGGTACTTTGGGGAAGGGCAGGCAGTGCACTGTGGCTCCAGCTAGATTTGAAAAGCAGAGAATGAGGGAATATGAGGGTGAGATGCAAGGATCCAAGATCATGGAGGTCCTATAATGCTCCGCTGAAAAATTATGCTTTCTCCTGTAAGCTATAAGGATCCCTGAAGGGTTTTGAGAAGTGACAATCAAATTAGCTTTTTAGAAAGAGAATGATTTGGACATAGGTGAGGAGATGAACTGGAGATGGAGAGACCAGTTTCCCTGCGTGACCATTTCCATGGTGATGATGAGCTGCACGAAGGGTGGTGTGAATGTGGGCTTGAGTTAGTGGACATCCCAACTGAATCAGACACCAAACCATCTATTCTTCCCTCTTTTTCTCTGGAGGCCTGAACTTTGAGGAGCTAGAGGTTTAAACCAGACAGACTCCAGTCCAAATCATGACTCCACATTCAAATCAAATCCACATGACTTTGGGTAAATAAACACATCCCTTAAATTCTCAGAGTTGCAAATTCTTAACCTATAAAACAGTGACATCACCTACTTTCCACAGTTGTTGTATATATTAAGCAGTGCAATGGGCTGAATATTTGTGTCCCTCAAAACTCGTACATTGAAATCCTAACCCCCCCGGTGATGGTATTAGGAGGTGGGGCCTTTGGGAGGTGCTTATGTCGTAAGGGCAGAATCCTCATGAATGGGATTAGTGTTCTTATAAAAGAGACCGCACAGAGCTCCCTAGCCCTTTCTGCTATATGAGGACACAGTGAAAAGATAACAGTCTAAGAACCAGACAGTGAATCTGCTGTCACCTTGACCATGGATTTCCCAGTCCCTAGAACTGTAAGGAATTTCTGTTATAAGCTACCCAGTCTAGAGTATTTTGTTATAGCAGCCCAAATGGACTAGGACAGTGGGGTCTAAATTGCTACAATGGATGAACCCCAAAATGCAATGGCCCAAGAATAATAGAAGTTTTTTCTTTTTCATGTTAATAGCCTAGAGCGGGCAGTTGGGGAGCGCTGTGCTCCAAGCATTCTTTTGGGGGGTCCAGACAGATGGTGGCTCTATCATCTTCAACTCATGGCTCCAATGGCTACTGGGGGATTGCCATCCCAGCAATCAGGGAGGGTGGCGGTAGGCACGAGCTCATGAACAAGGTTTACGGCCAGGTCTGAAAAGAGCTCACGTCACTTCCATTCACAGTCTATAGATGAGAGCTTTGTCATATGGCCACACCTGGTTCCAGAAGGAGCCAGAAATTAGTCCTTGGCTGAATAATTACCTCGCAGCTAAAATTCTATTACCCTGGGCTTGCTCAGAAATCAGTGGTAGTTTCCATCATATTATACACAGAAAAGTGCTTAATACCTAGGAAGCTGGTGCTCAACATCTCCTAATAAGCCCAGCTTTTTTAATTAAGCGGGTTTCTATGTGGGGATGTGGAGGTGACCAGCATTATTCCATATCCTTATTTCAGAATTCTTCAAAGGGAACCCTCCTATGCTGTTGGTGGGAATGTATAGTTTCCACTATAGGAAACAGTATGGAGGTTCCTTAAAAAACTGAAAATAGAGCTACCGTATGATCCAGCAATCCCACTCCTGGGCATATACCCAAAAAAGATGAAAACTCTAATTCGAAAAGATACATGCACCCCAGTGTTCATTGCAGCACTATTTACAGTAGCCAAGACATGGAAGCAACCTATAAGTCCATTGACAGATGAATGGATAAAGAAGATGTGGTACATATATATACAATGGAATATTACTTAGCCATTAAAAAGGATGAAATAATGCCATTTGCAGCAACATGGATGGACCTATCATATATGATGCATATATCATATATGATGGATTATCATATTAAGTGAAGTAAGCCAGGCAAAGACAAATATCATATGATATCGCTTATATGTGGAATCTAAAATATGATACAAATGAACTTATTTACAAAACAGAAACAGACTCACAGACATAGAAAACAAATTTATGGTTACCAAAGAGGAGGGGGAGGGTGAAGGGATAAATTAGGACTATGGGATTAACAGATACACACTACTATGCATAAAATAAATAAGCAACAAGGAGTTACTGTATAGCACAGGGAACTCTATTCAATATTTTGTAATAACCGATAACGGAAAAGAACCTGAAAAGAAAATACTGAATCATTTTGCTGTACACCTGAAACTAACACAATATTGTAAATCAACTATACTTCAATTCGCAAACTAAAAGAATTTTTTAAATAAAGAAGAAAAAAGAATTTTTCAAAGCTGCTTTCAATCTACTTTCCCTAGGTGACTCTCTTTGGTTGCCCCCCTCCCTCCTAGACTGGATACATTCATCCGTGGATGCCCTTCTAAGGCCTCAATCTCCCCCAGTTCGCAGACTGTCGCCCTCACTGGCCTATCTGGAATCTGGTCATTTGTCAGCCCTGCTCTTCATCACCAAAGGACTTCAGCAGGAGTGCGCCACGCTGGCTGTCAGCCCCAGGCAAGCTTTCTGAAAAGATGTGCAGCATCAGAAAATGCAGTTCCCTTGAACAACTCTGTTAATATTTGGAAATTAGTTCCCTTTCTCCTTATCGTGCTACTGGGTATTAGAATACAAGAGCAATGCAAATTAAAATGATGTTCTCCTCATAAACCACACGGCTATGGGAGGGCAGGCCCTATTACCTATAATCTTGGGATTTCTGGAGGCCCCGCTTTCATTGGACCAGAGTCACCTTAGGGATAGTTAAAGGAAATTTTCTGGGATTTTTTTTTTTTTCCTTTGCGTCAAGCAACTACTGATAATGTACATTTAAATTAACATTCTTTGAATCCCAAGCCCCGAAAACAGCTGCTAAGAGCTGAGTTCCACAACTCTGGCTTCAGATTTTACTCCCACAGACATGGAGCTCTGGACGCGCCCAGTTCGGGGTGACAAAGGGCTGTCCGTTTCCTCAGCGGGGCAATTTAGCTTTAGAACTGGGTGTGAGAACACGTCACTGTGTCCGCACCCAGGCGACCAGATGAAGAGCCAGCAAAACCAGCTTTGGACTAAAATCTGAAGGGACGCTCCCCTCCAG
Source organism: Balaenoptera musculus (assembly GCF_009873245.2). Taxonomy (NCBI): domain Eukaryota; kingdom Metazoa; phylum Chordata; class Mammalia; order Artiodactyla; family Balaenopteridae; genus Balaenoptera; species Balaenoptera musculus. The sequence goes on along the minus strand of NC_045794.1, from coordinate 10,829,657 downwards.
TGGCCCCAGTCTCCCCCTACCCTCCTATCAGGAAACCTGCTGTCAGGAAAGACGTGTATACTTTAAAGAGGCAATGACTGATTAGGCCTATACGATCGCTCTCAAGGTTCCTGATATTTTAACAAATGATCTTGGAGAGGAAGGGACGAACAATCAATGGCAAAATTTTAGGCACTGATGCGGCATTTGGGGAAAGACAAGGTCTTCGTTTCTCCCAACACACACAACCCCCCCCTAAATCACACGGCTGAGGCAATGACCTGCTTCACCTCATCACAGGACCAGGTCCACAGGGTGGAAGAGACAGGGTGGAACAACCCGCCTTCCTACAGGATCATCTTACTACAGGAGGGTGGCCTTGAGGGAACTAAGTGACAAGAACAAAGAAACCAGTGACAACACACAGCGGGGAGTGGAAGGGCGACGTTTGAAAAAGCTTTCTGCTCCTAGTGGGAGGAGAGTGGTAAACCACCCAACTCATTGCCATCCCCCCCTTTGTTTTCCAGATGCATAAACTGAGATGTTAAAAAAACCCCAGTGGTGTCTCAGGCAGTCAGAAGGAAAACGAGGTCAGAACCCACGCCCTTCCCCCGGGCTCTTACTCTCATTTGAGAGGAGCCACCTCCAAACGTCTGAGTTCCACTGACCTTTGTAGCAACTGAAGTAAGAAAACAACGTGAAAAACCATCGCCTCGTTGGTGCCATTTTCGTACGGATTGTCCGTATCTCTCTGCAGAATCAAAGGGCAGCATTTTCTCCAGGCTTTCACCTCTTGCCTGATGCAAACAGAATGCGCCGGTATCACCCTTTTCTCCTTTTTCCTCTAGTAGCGTGATGTTCCTTTGGGTGCTCGAGCCACATCCAGGCCTCAGGAAAGTACAACCTCCTACTCATTTCCAGCAATAGAGCTGGGCGTCAGGAGTCGTCCCCCGGGGCAGTCTGTGTGCTCTTAGTTAGACACATTCTGCTTGACTGTGCCAGTTCCTCACAAAATCCACCCAGACCAGAAGGAAGAATTGCTGGGAGGGGACAGGGCTGGGGACTGCAGAGAAGGCTGCAAATGAGGAAGGGGGCGGGCAGAAACTAAAGAGAAATGTCAGTGCCAGGAGGTGCCCTGTGACATGGCTCACGTTGCAGCTCTGTCATTTATGTAGATCAAAAAGGATCCCCAAAGAGCTCCTCCATAGTTTAGCATTAGCCAGCTTTAAAACACAAACTTTCTCTACCTCTTTAAAGCACTTTTCTCCATCGCGCTTTCGTTCTCCGAGTGGGAAATTTGAGGGAGGATTCTCGTCCCTATCCGGTAGCTGCAGAGCTCTGCCGGGAAGGGCGCGTGGCTGCCAAAGTCCTCAATGGCACCGTCCAGGCTCCTGCACCCTAGCACCCTGCTTTTGCAAATACTGCACTCACGTGACCTGTCCGTTCTGACTGCTCCAAGGTGATGACAAATTAGGGGACGTGCGAACTCCTCCGGCTCACTTACAATCTGCGTAGACACCGAAGGCTGTCAGCCTCACGGGAGGGGGAGGCAAGGCTGAAAGCCTCCCACTTTGGATAACATTGGGTATCACAACCCCCGCTCTATGAATCTCCTAAGAGCTTTGGAAAGGCAACAGCCCCGGACCTGGCCGCACTTTTCTTTGCAGCAGTGGGGATGCTGGGAAGAGAGGAGAGAGGGTTTTAAAAAGGATAACTGTTAAAGTTGGGCAATGGGTATGTGGGTTCACCATTCTCTCTACTTTTGTATATGTATTTGAAAATTCCCATATTAAAAAGTTAAAAAAAAAAAAAGCCATGGTTGGGGTGGATAGGGAGGGTGGGAGGGAGACGCAAGAGGGAGGAGATATGGGGATATATGTACATGTATAGCTGATTCACTTTGTTATACAGCAGAAACTAACACACCATTATAAAGCAATTGTACTCCAATAAAGATGTTAAAAATAAATGTAAAAAAAAAAAAAAAAAACCATGGACGGCCCATCGGAAGTGCAGTCGGATGCCAAGAGGTGCTGAAGGCTGATGGTCCCGCCCAATTTGCTGTCTTGCTGAGGAAGGCAATTTAAGCCCAAAGAACAAATAGATACGCAGCAGAGTCCTTAAAGTTCTCACTGTAATTAGGGAGCCTTGGGAGAGGAGGAACTGGAAATGAGATGTGGGTTTAAACACTGAACATTTTCCCAAAAGGATAATTGTTTTAGTTTGTTTCCAACCCCCTTAGAATAAGGAAACAAAAGTCATATTAATACAGTATCCAAAACTCAGAGAATGAGTATATTTTGACTTAATATCGACTCAAAATAAGAGACAATCTTCTAAGGGTCATCAAACCTAGCCAGAAAAATAATTTTATTTCTGCTCTTAAACACCAACTTTTTAAATAAGATAAATTGATTGGCCAATAATAATAATTAGACTCTGACCTGGCCTTAAGAAGAAGGAAATCTTAGAAAGAAAAATAGTCCCCCATTCTGACAAGAACCTCTGCTCTGTTTGGTGGCAGTGGGTGGGGGAGGTGGGGAGGACAGAGAGGAAGAAGGCAGGGGGAGTGGAGACCCCCTAAGATTGCCAGCCACCTGCCAGGGACTTAGGATGCCAGGAAATACAGCTCTGTTTTATTGCTGCTTTGAGGCTCAACTCACTTCTGATCTTTTTTCCCCTACAAAATAAAAAATGGGGACTACATCCTCCTTAGAACACCTGAAGTGTAAATACGATTTCATGTTGGAACCAGAGGTAGGAGATGAGGAGTGAAGTGGGTGATTATTTCTATTTCTTTCTCCGTTTTCTGACACCCAAGCCATTAGGCTGCTTTTCCTATTTTGCTCTAGAGTTTAAAACATGCAATGCAATTGAAACATTGGTGGGCTAGGGAGGATTTAGGTAAACTGGTCCTTAATATCTCAGGCTAATCCTGAAGCCACTTGTAACAACATGAACAAACACATCAACTTCTCCCTCCCCTCCTGCTGACGGTCTTTGGGAGCTCCTAGGGCCACCCAGTGAGGGCGGCAGGGAGGAGTGGAGGATAAGTTTCAGGTCTCGGGTCAGGGTCTCTGAAGACAATTCTATAGGCATGAAAAATTTGTAAATTCTTAAAATTACAATTTAAAAATTAATTTTTAATTAATTAATTTACAACTTAATTTTAACAATTACATTCGTTAAACATCTGCATAATCCAAAACCATAACTTGGGTCTAGATGAAATGAAGCTTTTGCTCCAGATTTAAATATGGTTTAGTTTCAGTTGCAGGTTCCTGTTCAACACCAGGGTTCTTGAGGACCTTCATGGTGGTTCCAACGTCAAGGACATACACCATCGTCCTCCTGCTTCTCTTTCTCTACTGTGCCCTGCCTTAGAATGAACTGTCCTGCAGAATTCACTCTCAGGTCTGGCTTCTGGGCACAGAGTAGGCACTCTGTCCAGCATGAGATGAGCCCCGGGTTCCCTCGCTCTAGAGCCCTCTTCCAGCTTCTAGACCCATCTACTCAAAATCCAGCTTTGCACTTTTCTGTTTAGTAAGATACCTTTATTCTTTCCTGTCTCAATGACTGCCTCATAGTCTGTGTGGCATAAGCCCCAAGCTGGGGATCTGGAGTCCTGAGTTTTACTCTCAGCTCTTCCAGGAATGCACCATGACCTTGAAAAAGTCACATGACCTTGCACAAGTCACATGACCTCTCTGGGAATGAGTTTTCTCACCTGTAAAATAAAGAAGCTGAGCTATCCTACCAGTAAAGCCGCTCCAGCTTTCATTTTGGTAGAAAATCTGTTGTTTCCTCCTCTGGGCTCCCACAGCATGTTGTTCATCCTCTGTAGACATTTTATTAGAGTTTGTCTCTTTACAAACTATTTCCCCACTGAACTATGAGCCTCTCAAGAAGAAAGGCTATATCATAGTTATCTTTGTTTCCTCTGTTCCTGGGGAGGAGGGGGGGAAGGGGACGGGGTAGTACCAGCATTTGTTGACCTCTTTTTTTGTTGTTTAATATTTATTTATTTGTTTGGCTGCACAAGGTCTTAGTTGTGGCATTCGGGATCTAGTTCCCTGACCAGGGATCGAACCTGGGCCCCCTGCATTGGGAGCACTGAGTCTTAACCACTGGACCACCAGGCAAGTCCCTGTTGAGCTTTTATTAAAGGGAACACTATGTGACACATCATACATAAAGTATTTCTTTTAAAACTCACAATGTAAAGAGTGTAATCCCAAACCTACAGATGAAGCAACCCAGAGGTTAATTTACCCAGGTCACAGAGATGGACCAAAAATGAAATCCAGATTTCCCTTTTTTGTCTACTCTCCCAGGACTTAGCATGGAGCAATAGGGCTCTGCTAAGACTCTCCCAATATCTAGAAGATGTTCGGTAAAAACTTGTTAAATGGATGCTAAGTAGATTCTTTTGTATGGTTGTTGGTCAGGCTGGGATGTTCTTTGATTCTTTACCATCACTGAGGAGGGAGGAGACAGAGTTGAAGTGTGGGATAGGAGATGAGAGCACAGAGTGAAATTTTATTACAAGGACGTAAGGATTCTTTAATTAAGAAGGGGGCAGGGCAGAGCTCTTACTGGGTATGAAGAAATAATGATGAAATATTCTCAAGGTAACTCAAGGTCTGGGTACTTCACCCTGAAGAATAAGCCAAAGCCCTAATTTGCATCATCACTCAACCTACAAATTCAGAGAGGACATGATTGTTTACACAGCCCTGAAAGGTCACATTATTCTTTCTTGCTCTGGTGCTCCTCCCAATTATGTACAGGCGAGCAGACAGAGAAATCTGTATCAAAGCCTCAAAGTGTAAGGGCCTTCCCGCTCCAGAAGCCTGCCCGGTGCTTGGCCCGAGGCCATGGCAAACACTGTGGGCTCCCACCATGTTGCCCAAAAGGCAGACATATTGGAATTGAAATGGATTACTGTCTTCAGGGCACTCTAGACCAGTACCATCACCTCAGAAAGGCTCTTTGGTTCTAGTTAATTTATCTTAAGCACAAATAAATTCTAGGAGCCAGCTGAGTTAATGTTTGCCTCCAGGGAGAAAGGAAAAAGAAAAGAGATCATCTGTTACTAAGGGCACCTTAAGATGGTGCCTGGAGCTCTTAACCCATTCAGGATACACATCAATCTCTCACAGGGGCATCTGATATTGTTTTAGCAAGGAGGCTGCAGAGCGGTGAGGAGAAGGAGGTACACTTCTGTCTAGTGGTGAGTTAATGCCTGTGTGCAGGCAAAGGACCAAGCAAATAGCACATTGCATTTAGTTCTTTTTAAATAGAGTACTGCTTTAATAGCTGGCTGGGGGACAGGGCTGTTTTATCCATTTATGAAACAAACAGCAGGTCCTAATATTACAGAGGTGGTCTGTGCTATAAGGTGTCCTGTAAATCTAAATGCCATCCAGTGGCCCTAAATTTGTTTTTTTCTACTCAACCATGTAGTGGATTTTGTGCAACTATTCACTCAACAAACCCTTACTGAGCACCTGCCACGGGAGGTAGAACATTTAAGTCATTAAGAACGTGGATTCTGGAACCATACTGCCTGGGTCTGAATCTGGGCTTAGCTACTTGTTAAATCTGTGACTCTGGGCAAATTGCTTATATTCCCTGTGCCTCAGTTACTTTATCTGTAAAGTGGGGATAATAATAGTACCAATTTTGGAGGGTTGTTGTGAGGATATATGAGCTAATGTGTAAAGCACTTGGAGCACCTCTATGACATAGTGAGTGCTGTGTAAGTGTTGGTTATTATTGCATGCCAAGTGCAGTAGTCAAACCTATTGAAGCGGAACAGGACTCTGGTCCTCACACCCCCCCCCCCGCCCACCCATGTCCTCTGCCTGCCTTTTGTCTGTGGACGAAGGATAAGTTTAATCAGAGAAGTGAGCAAACGCAGAAACAAAGGAAAACAGTCCAACAAGACTAAATAATAATAGTTTAGTCATTAAGCATACTCAAGGACTTTCAGTTCCTTCTCAAGGACTGTAGATAATATTCTGAGCCATATCCTGGGAGCTGTCTTGTCGATACTGAAACCCTCACCAGGCGGAAGACGTTAACTACATGATGACCAGACTGTAGCCATGACATAAGCTGCCACAATTCTGAGAACTGGCCTCAAAGAAATGGAAACAAACCAACCCTGGAACTGAAGACTAACTGTACCTAAAACAATCAAGAGGATGCTGGTCAGACCACCGATGCCCAATTTCAAGATGACTGTGAGAGATGACTGTTTCTGCGTGTAGCCCCCTCCCTCCATCTACAAAAGATCTTGCCCACTGGTTGTCAGTGGTAGGGAGCTGGCCTTTGAACAGGAGTCCGCCCTACCTCCCACCCCCCTGCCCAGTTGCCGGCATCCAAAATAAAGCAAACTTTCCTTTCCACCAAACATGCCTCTTCATTGGCTTTTGAGCAGCAAGCAGCCGGACTCCCACTTTTGGTTAGACTATCACCCAGGCTATTAAGATCCATAGGATGAAGACACCTTTCTTGTATGGGTCGAAAGGACAAGGGACACCTACATCAGCGATTTAGGGAAACTTTACAGGTTAAGACAGTATTTTTCCAAAAGTTTGGGTACATGTGCCCAAGTTGGTAAATCAGAAGGTTGTATGCAGTATAGGGAATTATTTTCTGAAAATTTTAATATATGTGTGAAATCATATGACAAATATATGTCACACATTAAATTTTTTAATGGATATTACTATTTAAGAAATTTGGTTTTAAAAAATTAAGTTGATTTAAACAGAGAACTTCTAGTTTTTCATAGGATAATGGCAGCTGTTTTAAATTTCTCACATACCCCCCAAAAAAAACAAATGGACAACAAGTGGAAGAAATATAGTCAAACCTCTGGCCCTCGTGCATCACTAGGAGACAGAGTATAGTTCACCTTCCCTCCCACCTAAGAATCCCCACCACCACCTCTGACATGGAGCAGGGTGATGTGACTTGCTTCAGTCAGTCACATGTTGGGGACATGATGCAGGCTTGTGTGGTTGGGTCTGGTCTTTTGCCATGAAAAAAATATGCCTTATTCAGCAGCTGGTCCAAAAAGGATGAGAGACACTTGAAGAAGATGTGGATGCAACCTGCAGGTTATAACCAAACCCAGCCTAACCCAGAGTATATCAGCTGAGTCCCAGTTAACATGCAAAAACATAAGTGAAAATGAATATTGTTTTATTTATTTATTTTTTAATTTTTAAATTTAATTGTATTTATTTTTTTATACAGCAGGTTCTTATTAGTCATCAGTTTTATGCACATCAGTGTATACATGTCAATCCCAATCTCCCAATTCATCACACCACCACCACCAACCCCCCACCACTTTCCCCCCTTGGTGTCCATACGTTTGTTCTCTACATCTGTGTCTCAATTTCTGCCCTGCAAACCGATTCATCCGTACCATTTTTCTGGTTCCACATATATGCATTAATATATGATATTTGTTTTTCTCTTTCTGACTTACTTCACTCTGTATGACAGTCTCTAGATCCATCCACGTCTCAACAAATGACCCAGTTTCGTTCCTTTTTATGGCTGAGTAATATTCCATTGTATATATGTACCACATCTTCTTTACGCATTCGTCTGTCGATGGGCATTTAGGCTGCTTCCATGACCTGGCTATTGTAAATAGTGTTGCAATGAACATTGGGGTGCATGTGTCTTTTTGAATTATGGTTTTCTCTGGGTATATGCCCAGTAGTGGGATTGCTGGATCATATGGTAATTCTATTTTTAGTTTTTTAAGGAACCTCCATACTGTTCTCCATAGTGGCTGTATCAATTTACATTCCCACCAACAGTGCAAGAGGGTTCCCTTTTCTCCACACCCTCTCCAGCATTTGTTGTTTGTAAATTTTCTGATGATGCCCATCCTTACTGGTGTGAGGTGATACCTCATTGTAGTTTTTACTTGCATTTCTCTAATAATTAGTGATGTTGAGCAGCTTTTCATGTGCTTCTTGGCCATCTGTATGTCTTCTTTGGAGAAATGTCTATTTAGGTCTTCTGCCCATTTTTGGATTGGGTTGTTGGTGTTTTTAATATTGAGCTGCATGAGCTGTTTATATATTTTGGAGATTAATCCTTTGTCTGTTGATTCATTTGCAAATATTTTCTCCATTCTGAGGGTTGTCTTTTTGTCTTGTTTATGGTTTCCTTTGCTGTGCAAAAGCTTTGAAGTTTCATTAGGTCCCTTTCGTTTATTTTTGTTTTTACTTCCATTACTCTAGGAGGTGGATCAAAAAAGATCTTGCTGTGATTTATGTCAAAGAGTGTTCTTCCTATGTTTTCCTCTAAGAGTTTTATAGTGTCCGGTCTTACATTTAGGTCTCTAATCCATTCTGAGTTTATTTTTGTGTATGGTGTTAGGGAGTGTTCTAATTTCATTCTTTTACATGTAGCTGTCCAGTTTTCCCAGCTCCACTTATTGAAGAGACTGTCTTTTCTCCACTGTATATCCTTGCCTCCTTTGTCATAGATTAGTGGACCAAAGGTGCGTGGGTTTATCTCTGGGCTTTCTATCTTGTTCCATTGATCTATGTTTCTGTTTTTGTGCCAGTACCATATTGTCTTGATTACTGTAGCTTTGTAGTATAGTCTGAAGTCAGGGAGTCTGATTCCTGCAGCTCCGTTTTTTTCCCTCAAGACTGCTTTGGTTATTCGGGGTCTTTTGTGCCTCCATACAAATTTTAAGATTTTTTGTTCTAATTCTGTAAAAAATGCCATTGGTAATTTGATAGGGATTGCATTGAATCTGTAGATTGCTTTGGGTAGTAGAGTCATTTTCACAATATTGATCCTTCCAATCCAAGAACATGGTATATCTCTCCATCTGTTGGTATCATCTTTAATTTCTTTCATCAGTGTCTTATAGTTTTCTGCATAAAGGTCTTTTGTCTCCCTAGGTAGGTTTATTCCTAGGTATTTTATTCTTTTTGTTGCAACGGTAAATGGGAGTGTTTCCTTAATTTCTCTTTCAGATTTTTCATCATTAGTGTATAGGAATGCAAGAGATTTCTGTGCATTAATTTTGTATCCTGCAACTTTACCAAATTCATTGATTAGCTGTAGTAGTTTTCTGGTGGCATCTTTAGGATTATCTATGTGTAGTATCATATCATCTGCAAACAGTGACAGTTTTACTTCTTTTCCAATTTGTATTCTTTTTGTTTCTTTTTCTTCTCTGATTGCCACGGCTAGGACTTCCAAAACTATGTTGAATAATAGTGGTGAGAGTGGACATCCTTGTCTTGTTCCTGATCTTAGAGGAAATGCTTTCAGTTTTTCACCATTGAGAATGATGTTTTCTGTGGGTTTGTCGTATATGGCTTTTATTATGTTGAGATAGGTTCTCTCTATGCCCACTTTCTGGAGAGTTTTTATCATAAATCGGTGTTGAATTTTGTCAAAAGCTTTTTCTGCATCTATTGAGATGATCATATGGTTTTTATTCTTCAGTTTGTTAATATGGTGTATCACATTGATTGATTTGCATATATTGAAGAATCCTTGCACCCCTGGGATAAATCCCACTTGATCATGGTGTATGATCCTTTTAATGTGTTATTGGCTTCTGTTTGCTAGTATTTTGTTGAGGATTTTTGCATCTATATTCATCAGTGATATTGGTCTGTAATTTTCTTTTTTTGTAGTATCTTTCTCTGGTTTTGGTATCAGGGTGATGATGGCCTCATAGAATGAGTTTGGGAGTGTTCCGTCCTCTGCAATTTTTTGGAGGCGTTTGAGAAGGATGGGTGTTAGCTCTTCTCTAAATGTTTGATAGAATTCACCTGTGAAGCCATCTGGTCCTGGACTTCTGTTTGTTGGGAGATTTTTAATCACAGTTTCAATTTCATTACTTGTGATTGGTCTGTTCATATTTTCTATTTCTTCCTGGCTCAGTCTTGGAAGGTTATACCTTTCTAAGAATTGGTCCATTTCTTCCAGGTTGTCCATTTTATTGGCATAGTGTTGCTTGTAGTAGTCTCTTAGGGAATATTGTTTTATACTCCTGAGTTTTAGGGTTATTTGTTTGGCAGCAATAGTTGACAGACATAGAAATTAGTACCAAACAGTATAGTACTGGCACAAAAACAGAAATATAGATCAATGGAACAGGATAGAAAGCCCAGAAATAAACCCATGCACCTATGGTCAATTAATCAATGACAAAGGAGGCAAGACTATACAATGGAGAAAAGATAGCCTCTTCAACAAATGGTGCTGGGAAAACTAGACAGGTACATGTAAAAAAATAAAACTAGAACGTTCTTTAACACCATACACAAAAATAAACTCAAAATGGATTAAAGACCTAAATGTAAGATTGGATACTATAAAAATCTTAGAGGAAAACATAGGCAGAGCACTGTTTGACATAAATTACAGCAATACCTTTTTCAACCCATCTCCCAGCGTAATGGAAAGAAAAACAAAAATAAACAAATGGGACCTAATTAAGCTCAAAAGCTTTTCCACAGCAAAGGAAACCACAGACAAAAGGAAAAGACAACCCACGGAATGGGAGAAAGTATTTGCAAACGATGTGACCAACAAAGGATTAGTCTCCAAAATTTACAAACAGTACATGTAGCTCAATATCCAAAAAACAAACAACCCAATCAAAAACTGGGCAGAAGACCTAAATAGACATTTCTCCAAAGAAGACATACAGATGGCCAAGAGGCACATGAAAAGATGCTCAACATCACTAATTATTAGAAAAATGCAAGTAAAAACTACAATGAGATATCTCCTCACACCAGTCAGAATGGCCACCATCAAAAAATCTACAAACAATAAATGCTGCAGAGGGTGTGGAGACAAGGGAACCCTCTTACACTGTTGGTGGGAATGTAAATGGATACAGCCACTATGGAGAACAGTATGGAGGTTCTTTAAAAAACTAAAAATAGAACTACCATATGACCCAGCAATTCCACTCCTGGGCATTTATCCGGAGAAAAACATGGTTCGAAAGGATACATGCACTCCAATGTTTATTGCAGCACTGTTTACAATAGTGAAGGCATGGAAGCAACCTAAATGTCCATCAACAGATGAATGGATAACGAAGATGTGGTGTATATATACATATATACAATGGAATATTACTCAGCCATAAAAAGAATGAAATACTGCCATTTGCAGCAACATACATGGACCTAGAGATGATTATACTAAGTGAAGTAAGTCAGACAAAGACAAATATCATATGATATCACTCACATGCAGAGTCTAATTTTTAAAAATAAAGATTTTTTAAAATTTTTCAAAGTTTTTTTATTGGAGTATAGTTGCTTTACAATGTTGTGTTGGTTTCTGCTGTACAACGAAGTGAATCAGCTATATGTATACATATGTCCCAGCAGGATTTCAGAATTTCTATGGATCCCTCTTGGACCTCCCTTCCGCACCCCCCATCCCACCCATCTAGGTCATCACAGAGCACCGAGCTGAGCTCCCTGTGCTGTACAGCAGGTTCCCACTAACTATCTATTTTACACATGGTAGTGTATGTATGTCAATCCTAATCTCCCAATTCATCCCACCCTCCCTTTCCCCCCGGCCCCGTGTCCACATGTCCGTTCTCTACGTCTATTCCTGCCCTGCAAATAGGTTCATCTGTACCATTTTTCTAGATTCCACATATATGGGTTAATATATGATACAAATGAACTTATTTACGAAACAGAAACAGACTCACAAAATGAACTTCGAGAACTTATGGTTACGGGGAGTGGGGGGAAGGGGACAGATTGGGAGTTGGGGATTGACATGTACACACTGCTATTTTTAAAACAGATAACCAACAAGGACCTACTGTAAAAAAATATATATATATATATACATTTATATATATTTTTTTGAAAAGAAATTAGTACCAGAAGTGAGATGTTGCTGTAACAAACTTGAAACATTTGGCATTCATTTTGGGACTGGGAAGTAGGTGATGAAATGATGAAAAATAATGTCTATGTTATGCAGTGGCAAATTATTTGGTAAATATTACCTGCAGTATCTTAGAAGGCAGAAAATGTACCTAATAAATATTTAGTGTTCAATGAAGTTTTGAGGTAGAACATTCAAAGTGTGAGCTGGTTGCGACTAGTTGCATTTGATATACATGAAAGTGATTAGATCAGAAAAATACTACCCAGTTTGCAAGCAATATTTAGAAGAAAATTACAGGGTTGTAAAATAAAAGTGCTTATTACTAAATCAAATTGTTACCATTATGACACAGCCTCAGAGAAAACGCCAAATCCAGGTTCTTCCAGTAAAACATGACCTCAGAATAAGCATCACATCAAGGGTGTGGCTATAAGACGTGCTTATATCTCTGAAGAGATGAAGGTAAAGTCTATTAGGTCCTTTCAACTCAACAAAAGGGCAAGTAGAAAGGTGGAGAACATGATCCCATGGAAGAGTGGTGTGTCCAAATTTGTTGCAATTTAAGTCTAGAAAGAGAAAGGCATGTATCAAAAAATATGTGTGTGTATGTGTGTGTGTGTGTGTGTGTGTGTGTGTGTGTGTGTGTGTGGCTTTTGGCATTTCTGTTGAGAGGAATCAAATGATAAAACAAGAAAGAACTCCCAAAAGGTAGAGCCAAGAATAGCAAGGAACAATGGACTTAGGACTGCTCCTACAGGGGATCGCCAGGACCTAATGGAGGAAAATCGCTACTCCCAATATAGAAGAACCTGACAACACTTTCCCAGCAGGATTGCAGAATTTCTGTGGATCAGTGGCTATATGCTATGTGATTGCTATTCTTTCCCTTTTAAAATTAGAAAGTTTAGAGTGCATTTAATTGATGAGGGTGCAGTTTACCTGCTTCCGGTCCACAGTTGTATACTGGCTATACATGGTGGTGGTAGATAACAATTTGTCTTCTTAGTTCACAAATCTCTGGATCAAGAGAAGAAGCCAAATACAGATTTGGTGTAGATTATGAGATCCTGGACTTCAAGCCTTATGCCATGATTTGATAAGAATTCGGGGGCTCTTGGGATGGGAGTGAGTTTATTTTGAATATGGGAGGGACATAGATATTTATTTATGAACAAGAGGGAAGCCTACAGTACATAAGATTATTGTTTGGAAAATATTCACTTCCTGTCTCTTCCAACTTCCACAGAGAAAACAAATTTTTCTGCCCCATTGATTCTGTATTCATTCATATGCTTTTCTTTGGTCAATGGGATGTGTTGTAAGTAGAGATTTGAAATGTGTTCTCAGAGAGGGGCTTGGTTTCTTGCACTCCTGTCTTTTGTCCTGAAATAACATGCCTTCCAGAGCCACTAGGAGAATGAAAGGCACATTCAATAGACGTGGACCCAACCCACAGTTTGTAATTAAGACCAGTCAAGCTCAGTCTATATCAGCCAAATTCCAGCAAACCCAAAGATGATTAAGCAAGAAATAAATGCTTGTTGTTACATGCTACATAGGTGATTCCTTACATGATAATAGCTTACTGATACAAAAAAGAAAGCTACAAGCTTCATTTTACAAGTAAGTGGGAAAATAAACATCTAGACCAGCAGAACCACATCTGTAGCTTATGCTAGAGCAGAGATTCCAGGGACGACTGTGAAGAAAAGGAGAATGCAATGTCCTAGAGATGGCAGAAGAAATATAAATATACCTTCAGAAACTGAGGATTTCATCCTGAGCTGAGAAATACTGAGAAAATGTCTGGGATAGTAAATAAGACTACTGGTAACTGGGAATTGAAAATAAGGGGGTTGAAAAGGTACTGTTTCAAAGCTGGCAATATTGGAAAGACACAGCTTCTGGGAGAGAAGACAAGTTGAAAAAGAACTTCTCTGTACCAGGTATCAATTTACTGTCTCCCTGTTCCAAACCCACCCTTCCTTGACCCACTTTTTGATACTGAAGCTAGACCTTGTAAACATGTCTCCTTTGCCAGCTGACACAATGTGAAGCTTTATCAACAGGAGATGCTGAAGTAACACCAAGGTGATAGCCACATGAAGAGGAGCTTCTTCCAGATTCTAGTTCACCATTCTTTATTCAGCATTGCAGCCTAGTGGCCATAATGGACCCATTCTAGCTGTGCCCTCAGGCCACTCTGTCCCTGTCTGGTAACCACTTCTGACCCACTCTAGTGGGCTACTTCCTTGGTACCTCCAATTACATCTTCAAGCCATCCTCTCCCCACTTAACAGCTGGTTCTGGTTGGTTCCAGTGAGCCACTTCCACAGCAGCTGCAGCTACACCCTTAGGCAACTGCATTGCCACTTAATCCATGCCTTGCAGCAAGTCTTGTCATTACAGGCAGGCTGCACATTCCTCTTTAAATAAGTCTGAATCTCATGCTTAAGGGATATAAGGATGTTCTTCTAAATCCTTAGTTTCTTTATTTCTATTTTTCCTCAGCCTAAAAGCAGTAGCTGATTTCTTTAACTTGTTACTTCTGGAATCCTGAGAGTCCTCTTTTATCCCTTAGTAGTCAACTACCTACTACTAGATAACAATTCTTTATATTAAGTTTTCAATTTCCAATTACTGGCATATTTTTATCTTCTGACTGGACCCTGACTGATCTAGTGTCCCTTGGAGTGGCCTAGTGGTGAAGGGAAAGTAGGAAGCAAGCAGTTGAAATAAGAGTTCTACAGAAATCATAGAAGACTCCATCAGAAAATCAAGAGCCTCCCTCTCCCCAAATAGACACCAGTTTTTAAAGAAAGTGTCCTTCACTGTATAAAAGAAAAGTGAAGAGACTTTGCAAGTCAACCAACTCCTCTCACTCCTCCATATAAACCTCTGCTATTGCTGCACTAGAAAAATTACAAGACAGTTTAAAATAAATGGAAAATATCAGGAAACATCATGCAAAGCTGCTACAGAAAGAAAATAGAAACTGAGAATCAAAACTTCTCAAATGATAAAAAAAATTCCCCCAAATCAACCATGAAGCAGACGAAAACTGTAACACAGTGCCTCAACATGAATTAAATATCATTTAAATAGCATTCGTAGAAGAAAGACCTCTTTCAACCAGAAATTCAAAAACTCATTACAGACTTAGAAAAAAAAAAGACATAAAATGAGAGTTGGCTGAACTTGAACTCAATGAAAAAAATTGAAGAAAAAGACAAATTCTTCTCAGAAATGAAGACCAAATTTTTATGAGCTCAGGTGAAAATAGATTTGATTGAAAGTATATTAAGTGAAATTGAGAAGAGAAATGGAAACAGCTAAGAGAATGATAAGAAAATAAAGAAGTAGGTGAAATAATTCCATAGAGGAAAAGCAAGCAGGAGAACAAAATAAAAATGTCTAAACTATAATGCAAGAGAACGTTCAAAAAATAAAAAAAAGAACTGAATCTACATATTGAAAGAGTCTATAGTATACCTCAAAACACTGGAACCCAAATAATTAACACTAGGACATAGCCTAGTAAAATTATTAAGATGCTTAAGTTAATTAAAACTTTTTTTTTCTGGACATAAAGACTAAATCATTTGCAATTCATGGATACCAGTTTAGCCTCCACCTCCTCAAAAACAATACACAAAGCAACTCAATAATGAAGCAACATTGCCGATATCTCAAGAAACATAAAATTGGTGCATTTTTTACATGTAGATTTCACCTCAGTAAACCATTTTTTTTTTTTAATGGAACTAAAAAAAAGTTAGCAGAAGATTCTGTGGAAATCAGAAGACAGCAACCTCATCGTTTTTTTGCTTTTTGTTTTTTTAAATCTTTCTGAATCCTCACACTAAAACAAAGAACACAACTAGAGAGCAAAACCAAAAGTTCACAGGCAACATGAGGAGAATGTCAAAATAGCTAACAGGTGTTGATTGGAAAGCTTGGCAGACCAATTTGACAAAAGAAGCTGAGACAAAGAGTTATTTTTCCCTCTCAGTTGTGGTTGAGTACAAGTGAACTGCAGTAAGGTTTGAAGGCAATGGAGAAGTCAAGCATCTATAAACTCTCAAAACTGACCAGTTAAGGACCCCTTCCAAGAGAAAGACTCAGACTGAGGAGAAACTGCTAGGATGAGATTAAAATTGAGCAGGATAAGGAAAATAGAGATGAAGAAAAAATGTAGAATAAATTGGGGAAGAGTAGCACAGCCAGCAGACTTCAGAAAGCCAAGTGCTATTTTTTCAGCACTACACAAAACCACAGAAGAGAGAGCTCTCTGAAGTTAGAAAGTCTATTTTGACCTGAACACAGCTTTTTTCTAAAATTTCAGGGAAACATCTCATATAAATAAAAGCATGCAAAAAGTATTGAGGTCAAATCCCACACAAAATAACCATAAGAAGAAAATAAGAACAAAAAGCAGAATAATAAGCCTTCCAGGAAAAAAAAATGCCCACAAAGAGATCAAAACTGTAACCTTCTGTTTCAAAACTAACTGAAAGACATTTAAAAGTGATAAAAGAGATGAATGAATAACATAAATCAGAACTACATAAAACTCAGAAATGAGGTAACAGAACTCAGGAAATAAAAACAAAAGAACAGGGGCTTCCCTGGTGGCACAGTGGTTAAGAATCTGCCTGCCAATGCAGGGGACACAGGTTTGGGCCCTGGTCTGGGAAGATCCCACATGCCGCAGAGCAACTAGGCCCGTGAGCCACAATTACTGAGCCTGCGCATCTGGAGCCTGTGCTCCGCAACAAGAGAGGCCGCGATAGTGAGAGGCCCGCGCACTGCGATGAAGAGTGGTCCCCACTTGCCGCAACTAGAGAAAGCCCTCACACAGAAACGAAGACCCAACACAGCCATAAATAAATAAATAAATAAATAAATAAATAAATAAAAAGACTTTCTCTCTATTTCACTGTCTTTAAAAAAAAAAAAAGAACAATTCATCTCAGAAGTGAGAACTAAACAAAAAAGAATACATGGGGGAATAAGTACAATAGACAGCTCCTTAAGAGAAATTAGAGGTGAAAAGAAGGAAGTTTTTAAATCAAATAGGAATAAAGAAAGAAAAAATGAGATAAAGAGAAAAACATTAAAGATAGGCAAAGAAAATCTAGTATACAGATAATAGAAATCCCTGAAGAAGGAAATCAAAGCAAAAGAACAGGGGCTTCCCTGGTGGTGCAGTGGTTGAGAATCTGCCTGCCAATGCAGGGGACACGGGTTCGAGCCCTGGTCTGGGAGGATCCCACATGCCGCGGAGCAACTAAGCCCGTGAGCCACAACTACTGAGCCTGCGTATCTGGAGCCTGTGCTCCGCAGCAAGAGAGGCCGCGACAGTGAGAGGCCTGCGCACCGCGATGAAGAGTGGCCCCGGCTCGCCACAACTAGAGAAGGCCCTCGCACAGAAACGAAGACCCAACACAGCCAAAAAAAAAAAAAAAAAAGAACATCATAAATTAAAAAAAGTATATATATATATATATATATATATATAATCCAAGGAAACTTTCCTGTAATGAAAAAAATATTGAAAAAGCACAACCCATATCCGAGCATATCAACTCCGAATGACCATGAGCAAGACAGATTTGTATAATTAACTGACTTTAAAAAAAGAAAGAAAATGAGCAATAACTAGATGAAAAGAGCAGGTGACTTATAAAGGAAAGAAAATTAGATCATTATCAGATGTCTGCCAGCAATGCTTTATGCCAGACAAAAAACCCAAGTCACTTAAACTGAATGAATACCAAGTTAACCTCCAACTTCTCAAACAATATACAAGTGACCTAAGAATAATGCAATCTTTTCAATAAATTCAAGAAACTTAAAACTGGTGAATTTTACTGCATGTAAATTATACTTCAGTAAATCGAATTTTTTAAAAAACGCGAACTCAAAAAAAAAAAGGTAGTAGAAGACAATGGGGAAACATTAGTAATATAATCAAGGAAAGAAAGAATGCCCCAAGGATTTTATATCAAGCAAAACTAACCTTCAAGGATGAAGAACACAAACTGTTAATGACATACAAGAACCCAGAGAATATTGTTCTCATGAGCATTTCTTGAGAAATCTAGTAGAGAACAAGCTTCAGACAACTAAAATGACTACAGTACCCTTTACACAAGCATTAAGGATATAATTACTTGAACAGCTATGACTGAGGGCTGAGAAAGACAAAGTATAGTATGAAATGGTTATAACTCTGACAATGAAGATATAGTAGAACTATAAAAAATGGGGGAGGAAAATGGGCAGTGTATATATATAATTTTAACATCATTTAGTAGTCATTCCGATGGTGGTAGTATTATTATTATAGGATGAACTTCCTCCCAATTAATAAATCAGATGTTAAGACTGATGATGCCACAAATGGACCAAAAGGGTATGAAAATGTTTTACTCACGTGATAAGACTTTCTAGGGACGACAGTGTGGACTCCCAGTAGGTCCAAAATGTCTTCAGAGAATAAGGAGGGGCAATATTGTGGTCGGAGATGAGGCTGGGATGAGGGTTCCCATGCATAGTCTGGGCCTTGTATGTTTTGAACTTTCCAACAGCACCAAGAGAGGGAATATGCGAGCTTTGTTACGGGCTTACCCAGACATAAGGCTTGAGGGAAAGAAGGAAAAATGAAGCTTGAAAGCTGTCAGCACTCAAACGTCCAAAGTGGAGTTTGAGACTCATTACACTGAGATTGCTGTGTGTGTGATGTGCGACAAAGCAAACCAGTAATATGGGATACTTTAATTCTAATATTCCCTGTGTCCTTAGGAAACAGAATTCTCAGTGTGGAAGCAACAAGATAAAAATATATATAATATACAAATGAGATAAAAAATGTAATCTAGAAAAAGTTAAGCAAAAATTCTATAGTCCTGGATGTGAACTTGAAGTAGCAGTATGACTTCATATGATATTTCATATTGATACATATTTATAAATACACAGCAGTATTTTATTTATTTATTTATGTCCTAGCTCTGTCCTTTGAAAATATGTAGAAACTATGACCAATCCTGTAGCCATAAGCCTCCCTAGGGCCCAGATTTTGCTCTCAAAATAAGATTCTTCACTAAGAGATATGGAGCTTCTTGGAGAAATGGCAGATTCCAGGTCTGAGGCATGAAAGATACAAGATCATCTTGGAATATTTTTTAAGATAGCAAGAAAGCTATCAAAGAGTACTAGGGTCATCACAAAAGAACTCAGGAGCTAAACTGAATAGGCTCCAGAAGGCCAAAGATAGGACATTTTGAGCTTCATTAAGTACAATAATTAGAATTGATTTAAACCCTTCAAATATCTACGAGTTTATAATGATAGGAAGAAGAAACTAATTGGCCACTTTTGAAGAATGAAATAATAGAATTAGAATATCATCACTTTGTATCCCCTAATGAATCAACGGATCCGGGCTTTGAAGTTGACAGGTATCACGTGCCTCCCAGTGAAAGAGCACATCACCACCACCTATATTTTTGCCAAATGGATTGAGTCTGAATCTATCCAAGCCTCTGAATCCACCTGCAAATTTACAGAAAACCTGGAGGAAAAAGGAATATGTTGGACCGCATCATGAGTATGCAATCAGCAAAAGCCAGACTGAATAAGACTCTACTGGGCAAACAGCCCAGATCTGTGACAATAAATGTTAAGTAAAATAAAAGAATGGTAGGAGAACCTATAGATGAAAGAATGAATTAAAGGCATATCATGTTTCTATAAAGAGCACGACTAAACTATTATGCCCAGGGATACAAACTGGGATGATAAAACTATAAGAAAACACCCAAAAAGTCAAGATAGTGGTTACTTGTGGGAGAAGGGAAGGGACTTCTGGTTGAGACACGGCACATGAAGGAGGTTCTGAAGCGGGTAGCAAAGTTCTATTTCTTGACCTGGGTGATAATTACAAAGACGTTTGCCTTCATTAATTAATATATATGTTTGTGTGGTTTTCTGTATCTGTTTCTTATCTATGAAATGTTTTTTTAAGTTGGGGAGGGGAAATTGAGTTAAACAAATATTTAATAAATAATCATTCAGGCGGTAGGTGGATTTGGAAAAAGTCATGACAGAACCTAGCTGCCTAAGGTTCAAAAATCACTAAAATAGTGTTTAAGAGTTCAGGTTCTGGAAAGCCACAAATGGGGGTTGAAATTCCTATTCTGTTAATTATGGGCTGTGTGATCTTTAGGCTTCAATATCCTCACCTACAGAATCAACACAATAATTATAACTACCTAATAGGATAGTTGTAAGGTATAAATGAGATAATACATATAAAGCACTCAGCAAAGTGCATGCCACATAGTAATCACTCAATAAATGATATTTGTTGTTATTGTGGTGGTTGTTTGGGGGAATGATAGAAGCTTTTATCTAAGTATAATTTCCATGGACCACTGGGGACTTCTGTGAGACCTCTTTTGATATCCATTGCAGCTGAGAAGTTCTTTTTGTTCTCTGCTCCAATTATAGTCCTGAGAAAATTCTAACTTAATTTCTTTAAACAATAAACTCTTTGGGATACATAGGAAAATGAAAAGTGTTATAGATTTCCAAATTATATTAAACCAATATAACTTGCTGCCCAGCTGCCACAGGGACCAGCATGGCAGTAACTGCTAGATTGACGGGGACCAGAGAATTTGTGGGAACTCATTTAGCCTATGGCTAGTATGCCTACCATCTCCCCAGGTATCAGGAGACAATAGTTATGCTAATGCTCCCAAGTTGGGTCAATATTTGGAGATGTGGCCTCCAAAGCAATTACCCTTCTCAGCATACTTTCCACCGATACCTTTGTCAGTTTTATTACATATATATGTAAAGTGCATCTGTATTCAGCAGCTGACTGCTCCAATGAATGCTGATTTCCAATTGACCTGTCCTGCATCATTGCCTGTTACCCAGTTCTAGCAGCAGGTAGGGAGATGCCCTCTGGGATAGAGTCCTTGCAATTAGTTTTGGTCCACTTTGGCCTAAGGTACATGTTGAATAGGGGGTGGAAATGTCCTACTTCACAAGCATCTCCCCTCTCCATACCCCACCACTGGGGGCATACATTCTAGTCTCATTTCCCCTACCTGAATTTTCACAGCCAACTCAGCTCATTTCTGTTCTTATTTCATACATCTTATTTGCCTGTTTAAATTTTGCACAGTGCTTTCCCCCTTGTCATTTCAATCATATCAGGCAAGGATTATTAACCTCTTTTATTTTTTACAAGGAATCCGATCTCCTGGTGATTAATGCCTGCCCGCGGTTCCGCATGGCAGAGCTGGGATAGGAGCAGACCTCTCTCCGTTACACGTTTCAGGTCTATGATTTCCTTACACTATGTCCTGCAGACACTGCATTCTCTTATGGGTGAACTTAAGATATTTTATTTATGTATTTACCTATTTATGAATGTATTTATTTACCTGTTTGTTGGTTGGTTTATTTTACATACATTTGTTATATGACTATCTGATAGAAAGAGAATGAATATGCAATTAAATACGACAATCTAAAAATAATTACTAGACATTTTTAATAAGTAAGGAAACCAGATGTGTAAGAAAGCATCATTATAAAAACTGCAGATTCACTTCTAAAACTCTATCAGAATGCTTTTTCATTTTTTCTTGGGACAGCTTTTATTCCATTTTTCAATCCAATTATAATGATTTTTAAAAATAATTTGAACATTCAGAAAACTATGAAAGCTAACGAACACCTGTGTACTCAATACCCAAATGTTGGCCATCTTTGCTTCAGATTTTTCCTTTTCTTGAAATGAAGTATTTCAGAGAAAAACTTGAAGTTTCCTATGTTCTCTTTTTCCAGTCTCATTCCTCTCCCACCCCACAACAAACCAGTAGGTAGTATGTATCTTTCCCTTTCATGTTTTAAAATATTTACTGTGTATGCATTTATCTATAATTGACATTCATCTAAATATATCATTTTTACACAAATGGTATCATCAGCTTGTATATATCAACATACCACTTGATTTTTCCATTCAACATGATGTTTTTGAGATCTGTACTAGGTGAGATTATTCCTTGTCATTTTTGTGTCTACTAATATGTTTGAACTTATTTCTATCTTATTTTGTATCTTTTGTTTTCCATACTTTTTTGCCTCATTGCCCCTCTTTTCCTGCCTCCTGTTAAGTTAATAAAGTTGTCTTAGTCCTGCTTTTCCTCATTTACTGGTTTGGAACCTATAGAGTATGTTTCTATTTTTTTTCATTGTTATTCCCAAATTTTTAACAAACACACAATTTACATTTTAAAGTATAAAATTATTATTTCTATCTTCCTCTTTAACAAAATAAAGACTTTACCATGCTTTAACCAAATACTTAAAACCACCTCCCACTGCTAGAATTTATTTCCACCTTTTTTATACATTACCAATGTTTTTTTAAATAATCCATAGTTGAGTACATTAATATATTTTACTGGTTTGGAGGCTCATGTTGTTTCTTGATTTCTTCTAACTCAGGGTTTCTCAGCAGTGGCACTATTCACATTCTGAATGGATTAATTCTTTCCTGTGGCATGGTGTCCTATGCACTGCAGTATGTTCAGCGGTATCCCTGGCCTCTACCCACTAGAAACAAGGAGCATCTCCCAAGTCATGACGATCAAAAAATGTCTCCAGAGATTGCCAAATGTCCCTTGAGAGGCAAAATTTCCACAGTTAAGAACCACTGTTCTAGCTGAGGTATGCCTTTTGTAGTAGTTCTGCTAGCAAGGCTTAGGGGATGGAGTGGAGGGGAAAGGAGGGTAACAGAAATTCAGTTGATCATTATTTTGCCCTTGCATTACATTTTTTAATTAATTAATTTATTTATTTATTGAAGGATAGTTGACTTACAATATTATGTTAGTTTCAGATGTACAACATAGTAGTTTGATACTTTTATAGATTAAACTCCATACAAAGTTATTATAAAATATTAACTATATTTCTTGTATTGTACATTACATCCTTGTAACTTACTTATTTTATACCTCTTAATCCCCTTCACCTATTTTGCCCCTCCCCACCTTACATTACATTTCTTTCAAATTTTTTATTTATTTATGGTATGCGGGATCTTAGTTCCCTCACCAGTGATCAAACCCATGCCCCCTGCAGTGGAAGCACGGAGTCTTAACCACCGGACCACTAAGGAAGTCTCCCTTTTTAAAAATTTTTTTATTTATTTATGGCATGCAGAATCTTAGATCCCCAACCAGAGATCGAACCCAATTACATTTTTAAACCCAGATTATTTCTAACCCATCTGAACCCTTACTTTCCCTCTGTACTTGGAAGATACTGCTTCACTGACTTTTCTATTGCTGTTAATGAGTGGCCTACTGATGGTATAAGAGAAATTCCTTTTTCTAAAATGGTCTGGACTTTTTCCCTCTCTGGTAGATCTAAAAAAATTTCCCTTATACTTTATATTCTTCAATTTCACCACAATGTGTCTAGGTGATGTAGATTTATTTTTAGGCCATTATGTGCATTTTCAGTCTGAAGAGGCATGTTTTCTTCAATTCTGGAAAATTTTTAGATATTATCTTTTTAAGTACTGGTCCTCTCTTATTTCCTCGTCTAGAATTCCTGGGACAAGTGCTATTATCCACATCTCTTAACTGCCCTTCCGTACTTTTGTCTGCTCTATTCTAGGTGCCTTCTCACTAATGCCTTCCAATTCACTAGTTCTCCCTTTGTGTCCAGTGTGAAATTTGTCTTGGCTGTTGAGATTTTTTTCAATTCAATGATCATTTTTTACTTCCAGGATTTCCAATGGTTTCATTTTTATAAAATTCTCTTCTTGCTTTATTTCTTACTCTAGTGTGTCATAATTTATTTGGGGGAGGGGGGGCTATTCTTCCTTCCTTTATCTCTGTGAAGAGTCTGAATATCTTAAAGTCCACACGCCTTAAAGTCCTCTTTAGATTGCTCTATTATTTTCATTTCATTGAGATGAATTCATGTCCCAAATTATTGGTTTTGCTTTCTTCTTAGCATTACTTTCCCTTCATGTTTTGGGAATTTTAGTTTGCAATCTTATTTTAAAAGTTTATTCATTCTCTGTCTGTCTCTCTCTGCCTCTCTGTCTCTGTGACTCTCTGTCTCCTTTTTTTTTTAAACATCTTTATTGGAGTATAATTGCTTTACAATGTTGTGTTAGTTTCTGCTGTGTAACGAAGTGAATCAGCTATACATATACACATAACCCCATATCTCCTCCCTCTGGCGTCTCCCTCCCACCCTCCCTATCCCACCCCTCTAGGTGGTCACAAAGCACCGAGCTGATCTCCCTGTGCTATGCGGCTGCTTCCCACTAGCTATCTATTTTACATTTGGTAGTGTATCTATGTCCATGCCACTCTCTCACTTCGTCCCAGCTTACCCTTCTCCTTCCCCGTGTCCTCAAGTCCATTCTCTACATCTGCGTCTTTATTCCTGTCCTGTACCTAGGATCTTCATAACCTTTTTTTTTTTTTTTTAGATTCCATATATATGTGTTAGCATATGGTATTTGTTTTTCTCTTTCTGACTTACTTCACTCTGTATGACAGACTCTAGGTCCATCCACCTCACTACAAATAGCTCAATTTTGTTTCTTTTTCTGGCTGAGTAGTATTCCACTGTATATATGTGCCACAACTTCATTATGTCCCTCTGTCTCTTTATCTCTCTCTGTCTGTCTGTCTCTCTCGCTTTCCATCTCTCCTTTCTCCTCTCTCCCTATCCCTCCATCCTTCTTGGTCTAGCAGCTTTGCAGTTGTTTCCATGTAGCCACCCAGGGCCCCCAGAATGGAACCAGAACTCATATTGCCCATCCTGGACAGAGATTTTCTTGGCCATGGCTCTAGGTGGACGTCTGGGTCTGCTTCCTCCCACCCTCACTGAAGCAGAGCCCCAGGAAACAGATGCAGTTCTATTAGCCTCTTTTTGTGGGTGGCAGCCCCCCCACCACAGAGTCTGATCATCACCTGGAGCGAGGCCCTTTTTGTCTGTGTCACTCTGCAAGAGTTGAACCACCTGGTTTTCTCTGCCTATCTCTGGGCCTAGAGCCCAGAAGGCTCCCAGTCTCAGCCCAATTCGCACTTTGTATTCATTTTATTTGTGCTGCACAGAGATATTTATCTGGTGTTTGAACATAGCTTTGTCTTTGAAATTTTCCCTTTTTAAAATTTTCTACATGTAGAAGTCATTGAAAGACTTCAAAGAGTGACCTTTCAATGACATCTTGACCAGAAATTTCTTAAACCCCTTTACAGCCTAAATCTACTTATCAACTTCATCTTGGGTCTCATCACCCAGAATGAAATATAATGAGGCTTTCCTTACAGCTTAAACTTTCCTGTGTATTTCTCTCTGGACACCCTCAGCTCTTCCACTCCTCTGGATTCTATGGGCCAGTGGAATAGCTCACCTTCCCCCTTGTCAGCTCCAGACCACTAATACACTGGGCTCTCTTCGCTTTTCAATGGTTCTACCCATGAAATAATTCATTTCACTTGTCAAGTCATTGCTCCTTTCTACATTCTGGATTCCTTTCCTCCCTCTTCACCTATCCTGATTCCTGTGCCATCCTCAAAATTTGTTTTCTTTGTTAGTGTATTTTCATTGGTTTAATAGTTAATTAATTTTAAAAACATTGAGATTCTGCTATGTTCTAGGTTTACATTAGGCTCTCAGATGAGAAAATACATCCATGATTCAGATGCCAATGATACTCTGAAGAAGCTTATAGCCTAAAATAGTACATAATGCATATACAGAAATAATTATAATACACTCTGGGAATGCAGAGAAGGGGGAAGGTTCATGGAAGAGGCATCATTTGGACAGGATCTTAAAGGATGGGAACCATCTGGACATGAGAATAAGGGAAAAGAATCCAGGTAAAGACAAGAATTGCCAGTGTTAACAGTTACCCTTCCTAACTACAGTTCCCAGTCCTCAGGTATAGGAACCAGATATTTTATTTTTGTATCCCTCACAATGCTGTACATGGTCCCTATAAAAAGGAGCTCAATAGATACTGAATGAATACGGTTATTAAATATGGTGTGAAACGTTTTCCCACAGCTTGATCTCTGACTTCTTGCTCAAGAAATGAGTTATGCATTTATTAATTCATTCTAGCAACTTTTATCAGTGCTTAATATATGTTAGCCGCATGAAGGGTAATGAGGTAGAAATGAGCAAATCAGGCATTCCCAGCAAATATCTCAGTTGCCCCAAGGCTGGAAGTATGCTGGGAGGTCAGCATTCAGGTCCTTTCGTGTGGAGCAAGTAAGGGCTTCAATCCAGCAATTGCGTGTCTCTGAGTTCACAGCCCTCCCAGCCCTGGTACTTCCCACAGACAAGGAAGAGTCTTTGTTACATTTGAGGGACTTTCCAGTGAGAAAGCACCCTCGGGGCACATCTGCCCCAGGCCATCTCCCAGTCAGCTTTACCCAGGGAACTGATGGGGTGAACAACCCCAGGATGAGAGCCTGAAGGGCAGCCCTGGAGGCAGGGACTTTGTCTCCAAACCACACAGCCACCTGTTCTTCTCAGGACACTCTCTGCCCTCTTGTGTTTGAACCTTTGTTCTCAGAGGCCATCTTGCTCCCAGGCAGCTGATACAATCAGGAAACCAAAACAGTTATTCAGTTACAAAGATTGTAAGTGTTCGTGTGTGCGCATGTGTGTGTGTTGTTTCTCTAGTCTTCACGCCTAAAAAATATATGTGCCATCTATAAACATGCTTCCCCCAATTTTTTACCTAAACCTACCTTCTGTTAAAATAAAATAAAAAGAAGACCAGGCTTGAAAATACTCCAAGTAGAGAAAACCAGTTCAGCAATGTAAGCAAAATAATCTAGTTTATTTCATGAACATAAGTGAAACTTAATTTAGGTTATTTCTTGTAAATGCCTCTGATAATTATAAATAAAACTTAAGTTATCTTCCTTAAATGATATAAGATAATTACTTTCAACCATTCCCCCACCGTCTGGAAACCCCCATTGTAATAATCAATCATTATAGACGTTAAACAACTTTTTCCTTTTTCCTTTATAACCTGTCCTGTAACAGCTGAGGTTCAGACTCTGAGCTTCAGACCAGTTTCAACTTCGAAGTCTCTCTGTCCACAAATGGTTTGTTTGTTGCTAATCAAATATTCATATCAAGTAAAGCTCTCTGAATTTTCTTTGACACTACAGAGACTCACAAGTTCTTAGCTTGAAAGAATTCTTTATCCATTGACTGCACCATACGTTAATTCTGAACACCCCCTACCAAAAATAAGACTGCATTAGACCTTCTGCCCAACCTACCACAATCACGAAAAACAGTCCTAGGGTCGAGAACGGTGAATTCTTTTGAACAGGGATATGAAGGCACAACTGGGAACTGGACAGTATAGGTTTGAATTCTGACTGTGCAACTTTTAGCAATGTATGTGGATGTGTACTTAGAAGAGGTGCATGTGAACTTACAATCTCTGGACTTGTTTTTGCATCTGTAAAATGGGAACAATAATGCCACAAAACTAACGGGGTTGTTGTGATGGTTAAACGCATGCCTGGCAAATAACTGGTGACAATTTTATTTTTATTATCATAATTACGACAACTTTCCAGCAGCCGGCTCCATGGCTGCCGGAGCTGTTTGTTCCTCCCACTCTCCATCTGCTTCCTCCGGGATCTGGGAAGGCGGGTCCACCCGCCCAGAGACAGGGCACAAATCCAACACAAAAGACACAAACCTGGGCTGCGGAATCGGTCTCCCCAGGCCACATAGCTTCCCTGCTACTGCGCGGTTTTGATCAGCAGGATGTGATTTATATCCAAGCTGCTGGGAATGTGAAAACCCTCAGTTTTCACATTCTTGAAAAGCTGGCCATAGGTCTACAGACTAATGATGCCGCTGTGACTCATCCAGAAGCTCACATGCCCACTTCCCAGACAACTGGAAAGTATTTGGAGTCACCATGGAACCCACTCCAACCCGACTCTGCTGGGGTAGAATGTGCTCATCAGGCAGTGGGAGGGGGACCAGGGTGGGACCAGTTGTTTCCTGTATCCAATCCCTTGCCGGCCAGAGCTTGTCGCAGATGGGGTGCACCTTCTGTCTGCCGCAGCCTGGACACCGTGTTCTCCACGAACCCGACACTAGTTCACCGCAGACCCTGAAAACGAGCGCTCATTCCTCGTTCTCCCCATCTTTCCTCCTCCACCCCCAACTCCTTTCTCTCCACCTCAGGCATCTTCACAGCCTGCCTGATTAGAGTCAAGAAAACCCGGGCTTCCCTGGTGGCGCAGTGGTTGAGAATCTGCCTGCCAATGCAGGGGACACAGGTTCGAGCCCTGGTCTGGGAAGATCCCACATGCCGCGGAGCGGCTAGGCCCGTGAGCCACGATTACTGAGCCTGCGCCGTCTGGAGCCTGTGCTCCGCAACAAGAGAGGCCGCGATAATGAGAGGCCCGCGCACCGCGATGAAGAGCGGCCCCCGCTCGCCGCAACTAGAGAAAGCCCTCGCACAGAAACGAAGACCCAACACAGCCAAAAATAAATAAATAAATAAATAAATAAATAAACCCAAAGTTAAAAAAAAAAAAGAAAACCCACAAAACTGGCCTTGTGAACATCTGGAAAGCATCTGTCTGCCATCGTGTAATGGACTGCAGGTGGTGCTGGAGAGAGAGAGTTAATACTAATGAATAAGCCTAATTGATTATTAAGCATTATTAGCCTGGCAATAATACCAGCTTGGCATTCTGCCAATCCCTGCGACTTAGTTGCAGGGAATCTTTGCTGGGCATCAGGAAATGCAGAATGGATCAGAATGTCTGAACTAGAAAACTGCAAGGGACTCTAGATACTAATAGTAATAAATGTGAATAATATAAGTATTTAAAATGTGTACACCGATACTATCCTCAAGGATCTCCAAGCACCAGAGCAGACTGAACTTTACTATGAATTTCTCTACCACCTCTTAACTTCACAGTAATCATCCCTTGCTCCTTGGGGGGGGGGGGTGGAGAAGTCGGGTGACAGTCTAGGAGTGGTCATTTAGACCTAAAACAAACCCAAGTGATTCTTCCTTCTTGTTTTCCCATAAAAGTAGAAATTCAAAAAATAATTTTAAAAGATAAGATTCAGACTAAGAAGTACATGCTATGTGTTTGGGGGTGAGGGGCTGCTTTGGTAGTGTTTTGAGGGAGGAAAGTGTTGTCACATTATATATTCTTTTAACAAACATTTTTTGAAGACCTATCATAGTCTAGGCACTGTGCTGGGTGCTGGGTATAGGCATATTTTGTTCCTCAGAAAGCTCAGAGTCTAGTAGAGGGAGTCAGATGTGTGTAAAAACCTTCTGCCTCCTGTAATATGGCTGATTAGATACCCTGGAAGGATCCTTCTGCTACCAAACTACTAGATCCTGGGTATAACACACCTTGTAATTCAGTGCTGTACTCAAAAGGAATCTCTAAGAATTATTCACACAAACCCTCCCTGCTGCCCCCAAAATGTGAGCTGAATGGGTTGCTGGAGGTGGAGAGCTATAAGCCAGTGGAAAAGATGGAGTTGCCCCAACAGCAAATTCTACTAGCAATGCTCTCAGGATATCAGCACTGGGCCAGCAGCAAAATGGGGAAATTAAACCTGAGACGCTTCCAGGTCCTTGAAGGGTCACAAGTCAGGATAAGACCCCACCTGTCAGCAGAAGTAGATACAGACCCTCTCTGGAAGGGAAATATCCCTGATCTAGACCTTCAGGATTCTCACAGATTAAGAGAGCAAGCAAAAATGGGCTCATAATCAAAACCCACCATGACTGAGGATCAGGGTCCCATAAAGTAAGGGCCAGGCATACGTCTTTGCTGTCATCTCTGAGGGCTGGAGCTGTCAGCAGAAGGGCAGCAACCACAGGAGTCCTCCAGGCTCCTGACATCCCAAGGAGAGGTGTGCTTGGGTCAGGGCAAAGCTGGACTCACTGTGGGTGAGACAGGCTGGGACCTGGGACCTGGGACCCTCGGCTGCAGTGCTTGCACCGGGACAAACATCTCTTCGAGCAACAGAATACAAAGAAACTATAAGGGACTAAACATCACCGCGTGCATGCGCAGTTGGAGCAAATTATGGACAACGAGATACAAAAAGGCCAAAAATACCAACTGCTGCTTCTGAAGAGCTAGGAACAAAAGCAGGGGGTTGGGAGCAAGAGCAGGGTCCTGTGTATGCCCCCTGCACTCAACACCACCTAAGGGGTGGGCAAACGATCTAAGCCACCCCTCCGGCCAGACCCCTGGACACACCCCTACCCTCACCCCATATAAGGAAGCAGTTCCCAGTCAGGGAGCGAGCAAGCAAGGGAAACTGTTACTTGTTCTCACTCCCCACTGCTGCAACAGAGGCCCCAGTAAAGCCTTGCCTGAATTTGTCTGGCATGTGATCAATTTCTCAATTTCTGTTGATTAAGGAGGCCAAGAACACTGGTCAGTAACATGGGGTCTGTGGATCTTTAGTTACACAGCAGATTATACACATCTAAAGACAGAATTAGTCAACTGTAAATTAGAGCTAACAAAAAAATCCATAAAACCCCATGGCCGGATGAGGAGATGGAAAATATGAGATATTAAGCAATGTGGAAGAGACAAGAGAACATTTAATAGATGTTTAACCAGAGTGAAAGAAAGGCAATATTTGAGGAGATAATGCCTGAGGATTTTCCAGAACTGAAGAAAGACCTGAATCTATGGATTCATGAAGTCCAATGTGCCCTAAGCAGGATAAATAAAATGAATCCACATCCTCTGTAAATCATAATGAAACTACAGAACACCAAAGGCAAAGAAAAAAATCTTAGATAATATTATAGAAGTTTCCATAATAGTGAATCCTTGTTATAGCTTCTTTTGGACCCTAAGTGTAAAGTCATTACCTGTTAGTATTATTGTACTTGCAAGGCCTCCCAGTTATTAGTTGATCCATTTATTTGTTTTGTCCTCTATATTATCTCCAAACATTCCCATTCTCCTCCCTGCCTCATAGACAACCATTTTTAAGCCTATCATTTTTCTTTGTGTGTGCTCCTGCAACACATATGTTGTTACTTTTTGTGCGTGTTTGTTTTTTTTTTTAAATTCGAGTATAACTGTTTTACAATGTTGTGTTAGTTTCTGCTGTACAGTGAAGTGAATCAGCTATATGTATACCTATATCCCCTCCCTCTTGGACCTCCCTCTCCCACCATCCCACCCATCTAGGTCATCACAGAACACCGAGCTGAGCTCCCTGTGCTATCCAGCAGGTTCCCACTAGCTAGCTATTTTACACATGGTAGTGTATTAATTCAAATAAATGGTACTGAATTGCAGATCACAATCTATTTCTAACTTTTTTACTAAGCACTATGTTCCTAAGATCCATCTATGCTATATAGTAGTGTTTATCAAAGTGTGGGTTATGACCTGTTAGTGAATCATGGAACCAATTCAGTGGGACCTAGCAGCATCTTTTAAATGAAGTAGAAAGAATAGAAAATAACAAAATTTGTCACACGTAGTAAAAGTAGATATATTATTTCCTAATACTGTTGTTTCACTTTTGTATGTGTGTGTATATACAATACATATATATACAGCCCCACATATATATGTGTCATGTTTATGCATATGTATGTATGTTCTGAGTTGTGATATCAAATATGTTTCTTAGAGGGGCACAATCAAAGAAGTTTAAAAGCTGCTATCTATAAGATGTAGTAGAGGCACAAAGGAGAAAATTGCCAGTTTTACCTGGGGGTAGTTTGGGGGAATACTGCCTGGGGGTCTACACATTATAGTGGGGGTGAAATTTGTGTTGATGTTTGAAAGATAGGTAAGACTTTTTTAGGCTGAAGACAGGAAGAGTACACCAAGTTTTCATGACCATGAAAATGGACATGAAGCCGTGAAAATGGGACTTGTAAAAAAATCAACATTAGGTTACTTAGAATTGATGCAGCACAGAGTGTTCAGGGGAGGGCATAGCTGGAGATAAAAGTTTGGCAGGAGCCCTATTGTGAAGAACTGCGTAGACCCTCCTGATAAGTTGTGACTTTATCCCATGAGCAGAGCACAGGCACTGAAAGGTTTAAGGCAGGGGTGTGGTATGATTCATTTTATGAATTGGAGAGACAATTCTGGAAGCATCCTGGGGAAATGTGACTGAGTAGATGTTAGTGCCATTCACCTGATCTGAAAGAAGGGAGAGATAGCTTGGAGGAAGAAGAGGAAGAGTTATTCAGAGGTTAGTTTAAGTTTCCACTATGTGATAGATTGTATCACCAACCAAATTATTTGCTGGCCCTCACCCAGGATACCCATCAGGTTTGGTCATGTGACTGTTTTGGCTGATGAGGTGAGAGTGAATATGACAGAAGCCTCAAGAGCCAGCTTGTGTGTCCCCATGATCTCTTTTTCCCTCTGCCATGAGATTTGTTGTGTTCCAAGCCAGAGGCTGCTCTGTTGACCTGGGCCCTAGAGTGGAGCTAGGGAGCAGAGTGTGGTCAGGTGTGGTGGACGAGTGGAACGAGTGAGAAAGAAACCTTTGCTGTTGTAGACCATTGAGGGGTGGGGGATGTTTGTTACCACAGCAATGAGTAGACTCCAGCTCATCCTGACTATCCAAGTTGACTGTGTATTTACATGAGGTTTAGCTACAGGCCATGTTTTAAAGGACTAGCCATCTTGTCTAGCCTTTTTTGGAAGCTTCTGGAGTCACTATTTATTAGTCCGTGTCTTGAGAAAGTCATGAGGCTGCCTAAGAGGACCAAGCTATAAAATTGTATCCTCCTCTCACTGTAGGATCTCCACAGCATGGTGACATTGGTCAAAGGGAGCCCCATAGAAAAGTACAGTGTCAAGGTAGTGGTGTGCAAGGTTAATTTTTAATAAATTGTGGGGGACAGAGCTCAGTTAAGAGAATCAGCAAATGTGGATTTCATCTCGGGATGGATGTTGCAAAAGAAGAGGGGTTATTGACCCACGAATAGGGAGAGGAAACCAGTGAGAGGGTTCGAGGCAGGTCTGAAGTGGAGGAGGAAGGTCAGGAAGCCCTGATGACTGCAGAGAAGTCTGTAAGGATGCAGAAAGGGAGGCTCAGACAGGCGCTGCTTCAGTGCGTCTCAGGGGCCGGGGGTGACAATTTGGGTGACTCCACACGGCTGTGTACCGTATGCACGTGTACCTGTGAGTTTCCCCACCTAGGGCGACACATGCATCTCCGTGCGCATCATGTTTGCCTTCTTCAAGCCTTTTGGAGAAACAGATATTAACGAGATTCTGTTACATGAGAGTGATTTGACTCTGCCATACCTTGGTTGTGAGTATACTGTCATGTGTGATTATGAGGAATATCCCGTGTTTATGAAATAGGAGAGGAAAGAGCCCAGGAGATACTTCTCTTTTTCCCAGAAAGGCTGATGGTTTGCTCTGTCTGGAGAAGAGTGAGAAATCTGCCAGACGGTGAATGTCCTGAGGGAAGGACAATCATGAGGGAATGGGATCCATGAGAAGGGGAAATAAGGAGAACCAAGTGAAAAGTCTTTAGAGTTCTACTGGGGAGGATGGAAGAGCATTTTGAGGAAAAGAGAATTTCAGATGAATCGAAAACAAACATAATTTCTCCATATATTCATGTAGTCAGTGGCATAACATTCTGCTTCTCTTATCCATTCATTCATTCACAAGCATCATGGAGGGTCATGTGGGTGTCACACATGTGCTAAGCACCAGGGACATAAAGATAAAGAAAACCCCATTCCTGACCCTAAAATGCTCACTATCTATTGTGCATTCTAAATGTATTGTGTGTCTCCTTCACTAGAATATTAGCTCCTGAAAGGCTAAGACTGTGTGTTTTTCAATGTCTAGCACATTGTAGGTGCTCAACAAATATTAAGTGAAGGAATGAACCCAATGCGGGACATTGATAAGCAATGGCCCTTCGGTATGGTAAGCGCTCTGGTGGCATAAGGTGTTGTGGGAGCCTAGCAAAGGAGGTTCTTAGCCAAGCTCCAACAGATGGGCATCAAGGGAGACTTGAAGAATGAGTAGTAGTTTCCAGACCACAGCAGAGCACAAGGAGTCACACACACAGCTTGAAAGATGCAAAGCAGCTTGATCTGTTTGGGGAGCAGCAAGAACCCATATGTCTGGGGTGGGCTTCACGTGGGGTTTTCCTAACAATGAGAAATTAGGATTTTACCCTGTGGGCAGTAGAAGACCAGTAAATGCCTTTTTTTTTTTTCATGAAAAGTATGTATTGGGAGATGCTTTATTACTTCTAGGGGATATATATCTTTTTTTCATAGTTAAGCCCATTTCCCCTTGCACAGACCTCCACAGATTTATTGCAGAGATCAGCTAATCAGTATCTTCCTCCCTAGCTCTCTGTACTTGAGCACCATCGTCATTATTGTACTTATTATTTTTTTGACTCAGCCCTCATTACTTTGGCTCTTTTTAAAAATGACAACAACAACAACATAACAGAAACCTTCCATTTTTGCCCCTTTATTTGCTTATACTGTTCTTGTATTTCCCTTTTAAAATTTGATGAATGAAACTGTGTCTCAGAGTTCTGATTATAAAGCATAGGCTGGCCCTTTTTGTCATATTCCTTTTGATACTTCTCAATACCTTGTTATTTCTTTTAAATTTTTTTTATTGAAATATAATTGATCTATAACATTACATTAGTGTCAGGGGCACAAGACAATGATTCAATATTGGTGTATAGTAAATGCCTATATATTGTGTATATTAAATGTTTTGAAAAGAAGAACATGATTAGATTTGCACTTTTTAGAAAAAGCACTCTAGTAGCAGCAAGAACAATGGGTTTCAGCGGGAAAATACTGGAACTGAGAAACCAGTGGGTGGCTATTTCGGGCAGTGCTATTGGAGATGACCAGAGGGAAGGCATAGAAGAGAGATTGGCCAGCGCTTTTACAATGAAGGACCAGCGCTCAGGAAGACCACTGGCTCCATGAGGGCAGAGGTCATGTCCATCTCGGTTACGTGCAACAGCAGGGGCTCGCACGTGGTGGGCAATAAACAGTTTAATATGTATAGGGAGACCAAAGTATGATTCAGATGGGGGAGGGACATAGAAAGAGGACTTTTTTTCTACTTCTAAGCCTCTATTCCTGATGATGGAGGTGGGGGGAGAAGGTGGGGGAATTTAAATTTACCAGTTGATGGGAATTCAGCATCCTCTGGTTTGAAAGTCTCTTTCAGGGTGAACTTAATCCCTGTAGAGTCAAGAACATCCGATAGTCAGTAGTTCCTTGCCCTTGCCCTTCTCCTTCCCTTTACCCAAGGAGGGTTCTCAGGCTCCAAGTTGTGCCAGTGGGCAGGGGAGAGAACACGTCCAGCCCGTACGCTGCTGCCTGTCTCTTGCTGGATGCGTTGCTGGAATCCACAATGATGTACTCAGTGTCCTGTGTCTTAGCCCTGTGGAAACCTCTGCAGTCCCTTTGCTGACTGGTCATCTTCATTGGTTCCTGCTGAACATGCAGACCGTCTGAGACCCACCTATGTCACCTGCTTGGATGGCACTTAAAAGCCTCTTTGCCCTCTGCCGCTGTTACACCCTATTACCACTTGAGCTGTGCTCCTCTGGTCCGGAAGGCATCTCAACCCACCTGTCTCACATTTCGTTCCCTTTTAACTCACCTCTTAATCTAGAAAACCATCTGGAGAAATGAATCTTAACCTGCCTGGACTATCTTTTAACTGGGAATCCCGGGATGTGTAAGCTTTGACCTGTAAGAACATATCTCAGGTAGACTTTCATGTTCTTCTTGTCAGATGGATGGAGAAGTACTTCTGAGTTCTCAGCTCCTCTCAGATCTACTTGACCTACATAAATGTGCAACCGTCCCAGTGAAGGGCCACCAACTTAGAGTCATGGTCCCACTCGACTTCAGTCTTTGAAAAATGCTCCGGTCCCCTGTATGACACTAGATGGTTTTCTTCACTTTATGTTCTAGAGCATGGACCTGCAACCAACCCTGTGGGCAAAATCCAGCCCAAGGCCAGTTTATATACGGTCCTTGAGCTAAGAATGGTTTTTATAATTTTAATGAGAGGAAGGAGGAGGAGGAGGAGGAGCTCAGAGACCATACGTGGCCAGCAAAGCCTCAGATAGTTACTATTTGGGCCTTTTCAGAAAATGTAAAGAAGAAACTCTTGAATCAAGTTCATAAGATAGTTTGGGATGAGAATCTATTATCTGCAAGGGCTCATTCAAAGCAGGTCATTCAAACCAGATTACCCTTCCCCAGAAGAAATTAAAACTCCCATTATTTTCTAGGACTCTGATGGCTTACAAAGTTAGGGCGCTATTCTTGCTTCTGTAGCATCAGGTAGGATTTTGTAGGTGACCTCTTCGTCACAAGCTGCTACTTTCCAGTGATCCAAGGTCAAATTCACGTCTTCACCCCCGAGCATCAGGCACAGGGAAAGGCAACCACTCAGAAGTCTGCCAGGGAGCCCAGCCAAACCTGTCGAAGAAGGACTAGGGGTACCCACTGGGGAGATGTGCCCCCAGCCTCTGGTTGCAGAGATTCCCAGCATCCTTGGATCCAGCTTGGGAAAAATGGTTGGAAGGAAGAGCAGGAGTCATGTCATTACACACGTCTCTGTGCACCACCTTGACCCTCTTACCGCTCAAATAATTCCAGCACACTCAGCGCACATACCATGATGGGCCAACCCCTGAGAGGGGCACAGCAAGCCTGTGTGCAACACAGAAGCTAAGGGGGTGAGGAAGGCGGGGGGCACACATCCACCAGGGAGTGATGCATATCCTGGCAACAAAGGATGACCATAAATTGTCCCACGCTTAGGGCACTAGGCTGGCTTCAATTTCATCTCACGGCAAAGGCCTGCATTATTTGTCCTGGATATACCAACACCCACTCCCAAGGGAAGGCACTTCGTCTTGGCTTCTGTGCCGGTCCCCGGGTTCACACTCTGCACAGGGCACTGGGCTGAGGCTGCTCTCTCCTCCAGGCCTTTTGTCAGTCTCCTTGTGGATACACCCATGGCCATGCACTAATCTTTTTGTCTAAGGCAGACCAATAAAGATAGAGATCACTGCCAGGGCTTCAACATCGTGGACCACGAAGGACAATGATAAATGGGGGGCCTATCAGATTATGGCCTGTTTTTTACCCATCCTAGTCTGTTGACTTCTGTGGCTGCTATAAACTCGCTCTAGCAGTCATCCAGTGACTTAGCTGTCCTTTGAGAGCAGCTATATTATTTGATTTTGTGGCCTTTACTTGGCCCAGAAACTTGGCATTGGCATTGCTACTTTGGAAACAGAATATCTGTTCTGGGAGACTTTCTAAGGGTTTCTACTCAAATAGAGCCAGGGCTCCAGTCTCAGCATCTGTAGCCCCTGACTTCATCAATGTTTGAGGAAGATAACCCAGGTCCCTCACTGCCCTCCTGGGGCCAGGCTTTGATCACCAGTTCTCAAATTTGGAAATTGCTTGCCCACCTTCCCCTACCATCTCCCTAAGACTTGCACACAAGGGACTGCACTGGCTGTAATTTCCAAAAGTCACCAGTGAGGCTTGAAATGCAGTTACCTGAGTTTGCTCATCTGGGCAGGGCTGAACATGCCTCCAGGGTGCCTTTCTACCCATGTTAGGAGAGCGCATATAGCAATGGAACTCAGTCCCTGAAGCTTAATTTAAAAATATGGAAGGTGATGTAGACTTTTCTGGTCAGCAGTGAGAAGGATTATTCTTTAAGGAAAGAGTCTTCATCTAGTTACTTGTTAATTCATTCAACAGGTATCTATTGAGAGTTTGTTTCATGCTGGGCATTGTGCTAGGCTTTTAGAATAGAGAGATGCTCAAGGCACAAGCTCTGGTTTCCAGAAACTCACAGGCTAGTGTGAAATCCCAAAAGATAAGAAGTTCACTGCTGACTCTTAAAACACTGCTGGTTTTACGGATACTCACGAATAGTCCAGCTCTCCTCACTTTCCCAGCACAAGATAGGATTGCACTTCCTTGCTTCCTTAGAAGTTAGACATGGCCGTGTGACTTGCTTTAGCCAATGATATGGAGCTAAACAGAAGTGTGAACAGAAGTGTGATGTATCATTAACAGGTGAAAGTTTTTAAGAGACAATGTGTGTTTCTATATCCTATTTTTCCTGCTTTGGGAATTGTGGAAGACTGTGTAGAGATGGGGTATCTACCACTCCCGGTTCCTGGGTGACTACAGTGAGCCTACCCCCTGCCCGCACAAGCGATAACCTTCTGTTGTGTTAAGCCACTGAGACTTGAGGATTATTTGTTACTACAGTGCAACCTAGCCTACTCTGACTGATACACACTGGCTCTGGGGAACAAGGCTTTTCCAGCCCTCAGAGACCCAAGAAGAACATTTTTTGAGGTTAGGACCAAACTATTACGTGTGGAGTGTGTTGGGAGCCTCTGGAGCTTGCCCAGACGACAGCCCTTGTAACATCTATGGGTCACAAAGGATTTACCCTCCTTTGTGCTGACCACTTGTTCATTTTAATTGTTTCTTTAAAAAATATTTTCCCTTAAATGTTTTTGTTCTTTTTTGTCTGAAGCTCCTATATCCTGATTATATCATTTTCTGCTCTTTTCTTTCCTATTCTGCATCTCTCGCCTTCTTGTTCTATTTCCTGGAGATTTTCTCAATCTTATCTTCCAACTCTTCCAAGTTTTTAATTTCTGCTGTCATTTTTAATTTCCAAGAGCTTTTTTTTTTGTTTTCTGTAAGTTTTTGTTTTCTACAATATTGTATCCTTGGTCTGTAGATATATTATCCTCGCATGTCTCTGAGAATAGCAATTTTTTTCTTTTTCTTTTTCATTTAAAAAATTTTTTAAATTTAGTTGATTTACAATGTTGTGTTAGTTTCTGCTGTACAGCAAAGTGAATCAGTTATAGGTATACATATATCCACTCTTTTTTAGATTCTTTTTCTATATAGGCCATTAGAGTATTGAGTAGAGTTCCCTGTGCTATACAGTAGGTTCTTATTAGTTATCTATTTTATATATAGTAGTGTATATATGTCAATCCCCATCTGCCAATTTATCCCTCTCCCACCCCTTTCCCCCCTGGTAACCATAAGTTTTTCATCTACATCTGTGACTCTATTTCTGTTTCGTAAATAAGTTCATTTGTACCACTTTTTTTAGATTCCACATGTAAGCAATATCATATGATATTTGTCTTTCTCTGTCTGACTTACAATTTTTTTTAATTTAAGTATAGTTGATGTATAATATTACATAAATTATTGGTGGACAATACAGTGATTCACAATTTTTAAAGGTTATACTCCAGTTATAGTTATTAGAAACTATTTGCTATATTCCCCAGGTTGTACAATATATCCTTGTAGCTTATTTCATACCTGATAGTTCGTACCTCTTAATCCCCTATCCCTGTATTGTCCCTCCTCCCTTCCCTCTTCCCACTGGTAACCACTAGTTTGTTCTTTCTATCTGTGAGTCTGCTTCTTTTTTGTCTGCTTCTTTTCTGTTCACTAGTTTGTTGTATTTTTTAGATTTCACTTATAAGTGATATTATACAGTATACGTCTTTCTCTGTCTGACTTATTTCACTTAGGATAATACCCTCCAAGCCCATGCATGTTGCTGTAAATAGCAATATTTCATTCTTTTTTATGGCTGAGTCATAGAGAATAGCAAATATTTTGTGTTCCTGTGCCTGTATAATCTTTGTTTCCTCCAAGTTGTTTTAATTTTCTCTGTGTATTTGTTCCTATCTATTGCTTTCATGTTGCAGACTTCCCTCTGACATGCATGGTCATCTTGGTGATCTGTTTATACGCGCAATTGTTGGTTGAAAATGCCGACTGACGGTTCTGAACGAGTGAGTAGGTTTACTATGGAGAGAGTCAGCTTGGCTGATGCTCCCTCCCATGGATACTTTCACTATGATAATTCCATTCTCGATCGTACTTACTATCGTCTCACTTTAGTGACTTTGTACCTTCTCTCACCTCTGCCAGTGTCGGGAAGAAGCAGCAGCCCAGCTACACTGCATGGGAGGAAGGATTTGGGCCTATAACTGCTTCCTTCTTAAACAGACTTTCAACCAACCTCCCTGGTATCAGTCCCATCTTCATACTCGCTTCCATAGTGACACAAATTCTGGAGTTCTTCAATGTAACTTCAATTACTTTTCAGTTTTTTCCATTCATTTCCCACACATTCTCAGGCTTGCTAAGTCAGTTATCACTTATCCACCTGGTTCCCGGCCTCCAAAATTTAATTGTCATTTTGTCCTCTCCTATTCTTTGTCTTCATGAATAAAGACTGTTTTTTAAATTTCTTTTTCTATCATTTTAGTGGGGTTTTGTGGGGAAGTGAAAATAAATATATGTGGCCAACTTGTTGCTTTTACCTGGAAGCTGATCTGTAACAATTAGTGAAATTGTTCTGAAGGCTTGGTATAAAAGGTATGCAGCTCCAGGAGGAAATTCTCTAAATGCTACACGTCAAGGCCACTATCTAGAAATAGCTGGTCGAATTCAATCCTACAGGAATGCCCAAACTTCTTCCTAACTTGCAATCCTGGCCCCTAGCTGCCCTTCAACCTACAGAGAGAAGATTTCCCCTTCCTTATCCAAAGCCCTCCTGTTTCCAGTCCCCCAGGATAACCAACAGTAGGAACATTTATTATCTTCAGGGAAAAACCCCATCCTTATCTGTGGGGTATAATCTGGCCTTGTGATCAAAGCAATCGTGATACTCTGTATACATCTCCCCAGAGGTCAGCTGTCCAACCTTGTGTGACACCATATGGAGGACCCCACATCTCCAGTACAGGCAATGCTAGGTCAAGCTCATCCCAGAACCCATTCACAGTCTTTTCCTGCATGAGTGAAGAGGAACTCAAACCAGCATCCCTCATAGGATTAACAGGACCCTACCAGCCAATAGTTGTAGATCTCCTCCCAAAATACAGCAATTTTCATGAATAGACCAATCTAAGTTCATATTTTAAAATAATCTCATCATTTACAAGGCTATTGTAGTCATCCAGGTGAGAGATGCTGATGGCCTAGACCAGCATGGGGGCCACAAGGATGGTGAGAAGTAAACAGATGCTGGAGAGATCTTAGAGTAAGAGTCAACAGGACTTGGCAAGAAAGGTGAGGAGGTACAAACGACTAGGTATAAAATGAATAAGTGGGACTGTCCTGGCAGTCCAGTAGTGAAGACTTCGCCTTCCAATGCAGGGGTGCAGGTTCAATCCCTGGTTGGGGAGCTAAGACCCCATATGTCTCGAGGCCAAAAAACCGAAACATAAAACAGAAGCAATATTGTAACAAATTCAATAAAGACCCTAAAAATA
The DNA here is from genome assembly GCF_009873245.2 of Balaenoptera musculus. Taxonomy (NCBI): domain Eukaryota; kingdom Metazoa; phylum Chordata; class Mammalia; order Artiodactyla; family Balaenopteridae; genus Balaenoptera; species Balaenoptera musculus. The sequence continues at coordinate 10,788,260 of NC_045794.1, read as the reverse complement.
AATAAATAAATAAGTGACAAGGATGTAACGTACAACCCAGGGAATATAGCTAATATTTTATAACAACTTTATATAATCTATATATATAATCTATATAATTCACTATAAAAATCACTTTGCTGTACACGTGAAACTAATATAATATTGTAAGTCAACTATACTTCAATAAAAAAAGAATAGTCAAAAAAAAAATCTCCATCTCATAAAGGCATATTTGCTAAAGGCGTGCACTTTACATTACTAAATAAATTATTTAGTATCTCAGTCTGCACCTGGATTCAGGTTCATCATGAATTTACATTTCTCTATGACAATAGGTAGATATTGTACATCACATAGTCTATCAGGGCCCCAGCTTAAGGACGGCGCTGCTGATAGAGCTTGTCTCCTATGCATGAGCTGTGGCTGAACTACTGTGTGAATATGCCCAACCAGAGCAGGGTTCTGCCACGTTTCCCATTTGGACGAAACGTGAAATTTATGACCCCTTTCTGATCCTCTACATGGTATAAAGGCACACTTTTTTGAATGGTGCTAATCAGAGCCTAAGCTACTACTCAATAGTTCTCTGCTCTCTTGAATTTCAATAGTTCTTTATACAGAGGTGTTATATCAGGTTAAACCATGTGAAACTGCTGACATTCGATTTTTTTTTTTTTTTGACCTACAAAAATAGCAATTTTATTTGATTCCACATAATAGTGAGAAAGGCACTTGTAGTGGAGAGGCTAGGTTTTGAGCCCTGGCTCTCCTGCTCAGTAACTGCAAAGCTTTAGAAAGTCACTGAATGTCTCTCTGAGCTCAGGTTTTCAAATGGAGCAAGCTATGTCTGCCTCACGGGATTATTGTGGAGATTAAATGACGGCTGGAAATTGACACACTCGATACATGGCCACTGAGTTAATGGTAACAACACTTGCTCATTTGTTACTTTATCTGATCTTCACAGTAATCCTATGAAGGAGATACAGAAAACACAGTCTATTATTGAATTTTAGAGAAGAAGAAACTGATAGCCATAAACTCTAAATGGTTTACACAGGATTATCCAGTTTGTAGGTAGCAGAGCTAGAACTGACACTTAGATATCTTTGTTTCTTGGTCATGTAAGTACATATAACTCTCACGTACTGTGCTTCTTTCTGGTCAGCAGAACATTGCAAAAAACAAAATAAAACAAACAAACAAACAAAAAACCCTGCAGGAGTTAACTAAACTCCAAGAAACTTAATGCAATGAAAGAGCACCCAAACTAAACATTCTTGAATCTTTCTTTTGATGAAGCAAGGACTTACCATGCATCTAGTTAATGTTATACTTACATTTTTATCCATTTAATCTCTACAGTAATCCTTTGAGGGGGGGTGATAAGCCTTCATTTTCCAAATAAGAAAGCAGGGGCTCAGAGCAGTTTTGGTAAATTGCTCACACATCTTCACCCATTCTTACATAGTCTCATGATAATCATTTTAAGAATCAATTTCCACTGCATGGACAATGGACCAGAATTTCCTGTTCACTAATCAGATGGGAACCTAAAAGCTTGACTTGGAATTGGTGTGGTCCCTGATGGCCATGTGGATATGATTTTAATAGACAGGAATTCAGAAGATCTGGGTTCTCTTGGTTCTGACTCTGTGACCTTGGGCCAGTTACTTAACTACTCTGAACTTGTTTCTCTCTGTATGAAACACAGAGTTGTCTTCTAGCTTTAACATTACAGAGTCTATAATTTAGACAGTTCCATTACACAAAGAACTCCACTTAGCTATCCACCTGGAAGTTACTCTAGGATGGGCTTGGGCTGCTCTAAGAGGGCATGTGAACCTGGCTCCCACTGCCGCCAGCTGTTACGAGAACAATACAGCCAGCTGTGGGAAGATCCACAGTTAAGCATCAGTCAGTGTCAAAGACCAAGACAGGGAGCTCTTGGAGAGGATTTTAGTGGACTCTGGGTTTCCATAACCTCGAGGAGAAATCAGATAAAAGTCTAAGAAAGAGAATCCCTAGTAGATGTCCTGATCAGCTTAATGCTCCAGGGAGGGTCCATTTCCAAACAACTATCTGCCCGTGTGTTGAGAAAATTATTCTGCCTGGATAATCGCCTCCAATGATCACCGCCACATTTCCTGCCACCAGCCTTCAGTGAACATTGTCCGCCAACCCTCGAGACAGGAGACCTCACAGTGGGTTTCACTGGAGTGAGAGGGCACATCGATGCAGCTGGGGCTGGAATAGCAAATTCCCCTGGCATCTCATTTCTTTCCTGGATGCTGGGACCCTGCAGCTGCTTTCTGGAGAGAAAGCTGCAAAATGCTCCAGATAGTTCCATATTGGCAATCCATCTTGCTTTGTCCCTTCAACTTCTTCAGATTTCAAAGATGTTGATTCTTAGCCTGGACTGGTCTTCTATTTTTTCCTGACATCTACATCTCTGATTGATTTCTATTAGCTCATTTGGCAGCCGACACACTGCTAACCCTGACCGTATCCCACCATGAGCTCCTACATCCCCTTTTCTTTCTTCCTCAGATCACTTGACCTGACCCTGCTCCCAGCATGACCTGACATCACGGACACTGCCCTCTCACCCATGCTTGGTCACTGGCCTCTTTCCTATTTTCATCTGGGTGTGCGTGACTCTGCACGAACTCTTGTTGGCCCGCAGGCATGGCATCAGGGGCAGTGACTATGCCAGCCCTGAAATAAATGCCATGTCCTGCAGCCCTTGGGGCAGGAAACCACAGCGAATTTTCAATCCGAGTTGTGGTTCTGGTGATTAAGAAGGAAGCTGACTACCTCCTGCCTAGTGCCTGGTCCTGTCCCTTGGGATGGCTACATTTCCTGAAGTCATTTTCCTCGGAGAGTGGGGAGGCCGGGTAGTATTAACACTGAGGTTCTGATCACGCTCTGACATGACTAATTAGATTCTCTCAGACAAAATCACTCCACATCTAGATGGATTTAATTTTCTCCTAATTCGCTGAACCCTTTACCGTGTTTTATGTGAAGTCAATGAACGCTTGCATTTTTCCCTTAGGTTCTGTCAGTCTCCTGGTTGCTAAATGTACTCACTCTCAGTTTTGTTCAGAAATCCAAACCAGAAAATTCAAATACCCAGACTTATTTGCAGCCTCTCTAATGATGGCTGACGTTAATCATAATAAATCAAAAGCACTGTGAGATCCTGCTATGAATCATCTAAGAAAGAGAAAACCACCTTCTGACCCATCCAAGTGATGAAATTATGGTTCTGTTGGTTCATTTATTTAATGAACACCTACTGTGTGCAAGACATGTGGTGGCACCTAGGGGACCGACAGAGATATATCTGTCACAAATTATACATTCAGGGAAGCTGTGACTAATTGGTAAGATAAAGTAGATGTAAATGATAATGGCTTAAAGGGGAAAGTCATTTCCCAAAAGAGGCAGAGATGAATATGAGATTTCATGGGCAGAACACCTGAAAAGACATTTCTCCGAAGAAGACATACAAATGGCCAAGAGACACACGATAGATGCTCAATAACACTAATTATCAGAGAAAAGCAAATCAAAATTACAATGAGGTACCATCTATACCAGTCAGAATGGCCATTATCAAAAAAATCTACAAACAATAAAAGCTAGAGAGGGTATAGAGAAAAGGGAACCCTCCTACAGTGCTGGTGGAAATGTAAATTGGTGCAGTCACTATGGAGAACAGTATGGAGGGTCCTTAAAAAACTAAAAATAGAGTTGCCATATGATCCAGCAATCCCACTTCTGGCTATACATCCAGAGAAAACTCTAATTTGAAAAGATGCATTCACCCCAATATTCATAGTAGCACTATTTACAATTGCCAAGACATGGAAACTACCTCAATGTCCATCAACAGAGGAGTAGATAAAGATGTGGTACATATATATGATGGAATATTACTCAGTCACAAAAAAGAATGAAATACTGCCATTTGCAGCAACATAGATGGACCTAGAGATTAACATACTAAGTGAAATAAGTCAGACAAAGAGAGACAAATATAAGACATCCCTTATACGTGAAATCTAAAATATGACAAAAATGAACTTATTTACAAAACAGAAACAGACTCACAGACCTAGAAAACAACCTTATGGTTACCAAAGGCGTGGGGGGATAAATTAGGAATTTGGGATTAGCAGATACACACTACTATATATAAAATAGATAAACAACAAGGTCCTACTATATAGCATAGGGAACTATATTCAATATCTTGTGATAACTTATAATGAAAAAGAATATGAAAAAAGAATATATATGTGTACATATACATATATATATATACAACTGAATCACTTTGCTGTACACCAGAAACTAACACAACATTGGAAATCAACTATATTTCAATGATTTTTTTTAAAAGAAATTTCAGAGAATGTTACAGAGAATGTTACAGAGAATTAAAAAGAAAGAATATGAGATTTCAGAAGGAGAAGATATTAGTAAAACCAGGAGGTGGGGGGAGGGAGAGATTGAGGAAGGCTTTCCAAAGAAGAGGGAACTGACCCGAGTCTTTAAGAACAGGTAGGATTTGAATATGCAGAAACAACCTTCTGTGGAGGGAACACCAAGCATGGAGAAAGGTCAGGGTGTTTATGAAGAAGAGTGTGAGAGGAACGGTGGGTACAGAAATTGGGGTAAAAATAGGATACACTGGGAACGATCATGAACAACTTTGAATGGGAGCTTTATCCCATGGGTTACGGGAGGTTACTGAAGGGTTTTTTTCTTTGGCCGCGAAGCTTGTGGGATCTTAGTTCCCTGACCAGAGATTGAACCCATGCCCCCTGCAGGGGAAGTACAGGGTCTTAACCACTGGACCACCAGGGAAGTTCAGTTATTGAAAGTTTTGAGCTGGGGAGAAATGAGTTGGTCTTCAAGAAGATTAACCTAAACAGAGAGCAGAAAATACAGAAAGATTACAAAGGTAAAGTCATCATTCAGAGATGAATTTTCATTCTCTGATAATTGGATTATATGTCAATACCCAGTTAATCAGAATATTGGAAATTGAAACCACCTCTGCCCAGCTACTCTGGAGAAAGGGAAATGCTAATTGGTGAAGCGTGGGGTGGTGAAAGGTCACACGTCCTGAAATATGACATCCTTTAAGTTAGCGTGAGGCATGATTCTCAGTATCACAATGAATTAAGCTTCGAGTTATGAAAACCTTCACCTTTCACATTCTGATTCACTTTAAACAATTATTTGGTCACCAGCTTTGAAAAGATGACATTTCATTAAGCAGGAGAGACTTAAAATGCTAAGTAAGGTAGATGAACTCGGGAAAGAGCCTTATGACAATTATAATTCAGAGCCGTGTTTAGCTATTGTCGCTGCCATCAGGACTGGCGTCCCACACAGTGTGGAGAGATAAGGAATCTATCTGCAACCGTCACCAGTTTAACTCTTGGGTTTCTCTCTCTGGCTCCTGTGCTGAAACAGCTTGAGGAATGGGAGCATTTTTAATAAATGTCATCTATGACTGAATAAAGATGTCATACCAAAGCTGTTATTTTTATTTAAAATAGTTTAGCACTTTATATTTATTACATATTTTTAAAATTTTTTATTGAAGTATAATTGATTTGCAATGTCGTGTTCATCTCAAGTGTACAGCAAAGTGATTCTGTTATATACATATATATACAGATATAAATGTATATATATATAACTTTTTAATGATATATATATTCTTTTTCAGATTCTTTTCCATTATAGGTTATTACAAGATATTGAGTATAGCTCCCTGTGCCATACAGTAGGTCCTTGTTGTTTATCTATTTTATATATAATAGTGTGTTTATGTTAATCCCAACCTCCTAATTTATCCCTCCCCCTCTCCTTTCCCCTTTGGTAACCATAAGTTTGTTTTCTATGTCTGTGAGTCTCTTTCTGTTCTGTAAATAAATTCATTTGTTTTTGGTTTTTTTTTAGATTCCACACATAAGCGATATCATGAGCTATTTGTCTCTGTCTGGCTTTCTTCACTTAGCATGAAAATCTCTAGGTCTATTTATTATATTTTGATTAGCATTTTTGATCTTTTTTTTCTTTTTTCTCTTCTGTTTTTTGGCATTCCACATCCCATTCCTCTTCTGTTCAGCAAGCTGCCGTCTGTGCCAGAACAATTTTCAAGATTAGGCCCCGAGGTGTCAATTCCCACCTTTTCCTTGATTCCCCAACTAACTAGTTAATCTCCTGCTCTCTCATTACTTTCTCCTTTAATGACGATAAGGTAGGAATGTTCTCCAGAGACTATCCTACCAACTGCTTTTTTCATCTGTGAACGATTCTAAGTTCCGGGAAACAGTCCAGCTGGAGCATCGTGACTGATGGCCTCACCAACCAATGTAATTGCAAAGTACTTAGAGGGTCTCAAACCAGTTATCCTTCTCTCCTTCCAGCTGATTAAAGCGCAGTTGTTTTCCACTTTATACAGCCCTCTAGCACCTGCCCACTCTAGAAGATTCCTTCTCCTCCACTACTGCCCAGAAGAACAAACACCTTCCTACCTCTATGTTAACCCAGGAGGTTTCCCCTCCCACTCACTCCTCTACCTTCCAAACTTCAGGATGCCCAATTTCTAGCCAAATATTGACTCACAACAATTGAAAAAAACGTACAAATTAATCTTTGTGTTAACTTGGCATCGCCATGACTGCATCAGAACAAGTAGCCAAAGGAGGAATGAACATTTAACCAGTGCACACGGAGGACCTGGTATGTGCGAGCCCCCATCCCCAGTGGATTAAGACAGTGCCCCCCTCTTCCTCCCCCGACCCCATTCTCACCTCCAACCCATGTAAGATCTCAGCACGTTAGTCCCTGAAGCTGCAAACCAGACTGACCTGGTCTTTGGATCACTCTGATTTCTCTGCAGTCAAAGAAACATGGCCTGAGTCTGATTACCTCACACTGATAAAAATAGCTAATTCAGCTTAGTGCTGCAGACCAAAAAAAAAAGTCACATTTCCATTCAATGCACTTTTTGGTGACATGTGGCCCCCTTCTTTGATTCTTATTCTCCCATGGCTCTTTGCTCCTATGGGAGCATTTCCTTCTATTTCCTTCTTTCCTTTGTGCTCTGTCTCTGTTGTGCCCACTCCCCTTCTTTTTTCTATCTTTTTTCTCTTGGCTTTTTTGTCTTTTTCTCCTTCCCCACTCAGATAAAAACTAAACTGCCGCTTCAAGCCACTGCCTGAAGCTGGGGAGAAGCCTTGTGGGATCAGCCGTCCCATCAAAGATCAGACCTTCCTCCCCCTTGGCTCCACACCCTCTCCGGGGCTCCCATGGACCTGCGCTCGGCAGATTTCCACGCTCACAGCTGGCTTCTTCACTGAACCAATTTCTTCATGTATCACCAGGGAAATAAAACCTACAGTGAAAATGATAGTATTGGTTTTCCATTTTACTTTACTGGCAATAAAACCGCAGAACTTCTCACAGAAAGAGCCCTCGCATGCTCGAATCACAAACATTGGAGAAGGGAAAGCCACACAAGCTCTCCCTCTGATAACGTAAGCCACCGGCCAGGTCAAACCTGAGCTCACCTGAGACATTCCTCAGCTCAGAATCATTTGCATCAAGTGAGGTGGAGGCAGCAGGGGAAAATAAAAATCTGCTGCAAGTGATCTGCGACCACCTAAACTGATCTCTACACTGAGAAATTCTGAAGTAGTAGGAGTGGAAGTGCTTACATCTTTTTGGAAGAATGTATTAAGATGGCGAATCGATGGGCTTCCCTGGTGGCGCAGTGGTTAAGAATCTGCCTGCCAATGCAGGGGACACGGGTTCGAGCCCTGGTCCGGGAAGATCCCACATGCCGCGGAGCAACTAAGCCCGTGCACCACAACTACTGAGCCTGTGCTCCAGAGCCCACGAGCCACAACTACTGAAGCCCACGCACCTAGAACCCGTGCTCCGCAACGAGAGAAGCCACCGCACCGCACCGAAGAGTAGCCCCTGCTGGCAGCAACTAGAGAAAGCCCGCGCACGGCAACGAAGAACCAAAGCAGCAAAAAATTAATTAATTAATTAATTAATTTTTTAAAAAGATGGTGAATCAGTACAGAAGTTAAGTGAAATTGACATGGGGAGATGGAAAAGGAATGTTTTAAAATCAGCTCACACCACTAAGTTGTTATGTGGTCTTGATAGTGTCACTTAACCTCGCCAGACCTCATTTCCACTGTTTATACAATGAAGAAGAAAATGTTGCGGCTGGTTATTTCTAACAACTTTTCTAGCTCTAAAATGCTATCAGTTCTAATCAAGGCTAGAAGATTGTGGCTGACAGGAAAGCGATTTAGAGAATTTTCCCTGTAACCGCTGGAGTTGTGGTGGGTAATAACCAAGGTGAAGCCTCAGCAATCATCTTGTTCCTTCTCAGAATTCTCTGGCTTCTCGATGATTCTAAGAGGTGACGTGTTGATCCTGGACCTCCCCTTTCCTACCTGTGCATCCAACCAAGCCACTGATGGAAGGGCTAGCTAGACAACTGTAGGAATCAAAGAGAACAGGCAGGACAATGCTGATTGACAGTCCCAGCTGGGACTCCCGGAAGCTGTCTCTGGTCTGGGCTTGGTGGGCCTGCTGGAAGAAAGAATAACAAAGAACGTAAAACCCGATAGGCCTCAAGACAAAAGAATATGGCTTCAGGAACAAAAGGAAAGTTGGAAGCAACCTTCCCCACTTAAAGAGAACACTTTCTAAGAGAGCAGAGTCTGTGCTGGTCATTTGCCTGTTTGCTCTCGGATTCACTCCCTGACTTTCTCCAGCAAAATCTATTTCCCAGGCTCCCTTGCCAATAGTCTTCTCACTAGGTTCAGCTCACAGAAGGTACTAGCAGGAGGAGGAGAGGAGAGAGGAAGAAGACGGAGTTTCTCTAATTCCCATCAGTGAGCTGAGGCTGCTCTGTGATCCAAGACAGACCAGCAGGTCTGCCTCTTGGGCGCTGATAATACCTCCTGCTCCCTTGTTCCCTCCCACCCGAGGGATGGCGGCCGGCTGTGAATGTTGCTGAGTTCTGAGTTGTCTCTCTATCCCCAGGTTCACTTTTCAGCTCCTCCAGTGCCTTTGAGATGCGCTCCCCATATTATAATTCTTCTGCGGGACCCCCTGGCCTGGGCTTTCTTTTCCTGACCACATGCTGGCTGATACAGATGCCCGATTCTGACCCTGTGTTGACACTGACGTGCCATCCGTATGCAGGAATACTTTGGGTACAACTCTCAGAGTTTCTGGTACGGTTCCCAGGGACATCATCTCAAAAAGCCCTCCCCCTCCTTGGTCAGAGCAGGATGGTCAGCTCAGTGGCTCAGTGGTGATGAAGTGACACTGACAGCGACAAGTACAGGTGGGCCAAAGTCGGTGCCAAGCTCACCTGAGAAATTGCACTGACAGCTGTTACAAGAAAACTTTAACGTCTTCCTTTGACTGCCTGTCACCTGGACAAATCTACCCAGAAAAGGAGAGGGACTTGAGAGGTTCTGACGGTCCAGAGGCAAGTACTAAAATTATTCCCACAACCCTTAACTATTCTCACTCACAGTGCTGTTTTCTAGGAGAGAAAATGTAAACAATAAGTTGCAAAGCATTTCAAGCTTTTCTCTCATTTGATACTCACATACATTTCAAATGGAAATTTAGATTTTCTGAAAAACTACAAGCTAATAAGTAACATAGATTAAACCCAAATTCAAGTTTTCTGACCCCAATTTCCATGCCTTATGAGAAGCACATGACAAGTGGCAGTGAGGGATCCTGATAGGTTGCCAAGAACATAGACAGAGAAGGTGGGGAGGCTGGAGACAAAGTTCAACCTACATCTAGGTTTATAGCAATATCTGCCGTACTGAATGTGTACTTAGATAGTTACATCTCTGTCTAGATTGTGAGCTAGAGAGCAGGGACCAATTCTAACTCCAGTGTCTATCAGACCTTAAGGTCTAATAAGTGCCTAATAAACATTTGTTGGCTGCACAGGTGAATGAGGGCAGAATAAGCCACTGACCAGGCCGAAACAAATATTAATGGAACTGGAAATCAGGATTTGATGATAGAGTCAATCCAATAAGTGGGTCATGTAGAACTAAGTGGCTTCTTAGGTCTTAAGATGTAGCAACTTAAGATGCTTAAGATACTTAAGATGTAGTGTCTTAAGATCTCACCTTCTATCTCCTCATAGGACTGGAATTCAACAAGAAGAGATCTAGTCCTTTGGTCCTTGAGAGTCTCTACGACAAAGCATTTATCTCTGAGACTGGGAATAGTGATGAGCTTGAACGAAAAAGAAAAAGAAAGAGAGCAGATCACTGAGCAGTCCTGATTCTGGGTGTTTACCCTACAGATATACCTGCACACAAATGAAATGATGTACATAAATGGTGCAACAATATTTTTAATGGCGAACAGTTGGAAACACCCCAAAGGAGTTGGTTCAATAAACGGCAAGGCTTCCTATGCATTGATTTAAAAAAAAGAAAAAGTTCCTTATTTATTGATATAGAATCATCTCTGGGATAGATCGTAAAGAAAAAAAACAAGATGGAAACCGAACATAACGTAAACTTTTGTGTGAGAAAATGGATGGAATAAGAATGTGCATTCTTATCTGTTTTGTTTACATAAAGTAGCCCTGGAAGAATTTACTAGAAACCAATACAAAAACTTACCTACAGGGAATAGGAGTGGGGGATGGACTGAAAGAGATCATGGTGAGAGTAAGACTTCGAAATATGTGTCTCATGAAACCTTTTTGGTTTTTGATCACTGGAATGTATTAACTAACCAAAATTTTGAATTTAATTCAATTCATTTCATTTCATTTAGAATAGAGGATCCCGAAAAAGAAATGGGAAGACACCAAGGACAAGCTATAGTACTCTAGGACTTCTCCCTCCCTCGGTCTCCCAGAAATATATGATAACTGCTGAGCCCTCCCCAGGGTTTCCACCCTTGCCCTGCTATAGCATTTGCTAAATCTGCCCGATGCTGGAATCACTGTGCCTACCTCAATTATCACTGGGTCTTCCTCAGGCACTGGATCGTCATTCCCTAGAGAGCAGAGTACATGTCTGACTCCCCTTTTTCATTCCCGTTGTTCTAGGCATATAAAAGTACTTTAAAATTAAATAAATCTCTGTTAAATGGAATTGAATTTTTCCTACTGCCAAATCTAATTCTGCCTTCAAAATCCTGAGCACGAGCCAGAGATTTCTCCTTCCTGCTCCTCAAAAAGCATTTTTAGAGTCCATTTAGTGAGGGCACACTTGTTGGTTTCTGAAATGGCTTCCACAGTCTCCAAAAGTGGAAGGGGGCTGTCTTTCTACTCACTGTCAAGTAGTGGTGGTAGGGTAGCCAACTTGGATAAAGGGGCAAGTGAAGGGGAGACCTTTGTAAGGCACATGCTTGTCCATGAATCTGGAAGCAGGAAGACTGGATTAGCTGCAAATGGTAGAGAGCACAAGACTCATAGTCCAAAAAGATGATGTAATTCAGGTTATATCCAGACAGATGTCCTATCTAAAAGGCTCTCCCCAGTGAGTGGATATAGGAAGTCAGGAAGTGTTTCTGTTTATTCATTCACTTATTCATTGACTGTCTACCCCATTCCAGGTAGGATGGAAGGCATTGGAGTTTTAGCATTGGACCCTACAGGACATGCTTGAAGTCAGGCAGGCAGTTGTAGCAATGTTACCGACAACTGATACCTTCATATTCCCAACCAGTGCCTGAATCTTCAGAAAGCAAAACCCAGCCACCCCCTCAGGGTATGAGTTGGTGGGAGCTAGATGGGGGTCACTGGGGTCCTAGATAGATGATCAGGTATTCAGGCCACAGCTCCAAATGGAAATCCAATCATATGAAGTGACCGCTGCAGTCAAAGAAGGCTAAAGAAGGCAAGGACTTAATGGGCATATGGTTGCATATAGCTCATATCAGACACCTGATCCATGACAGCAAATGCTAGAACACATCACCTGGTGGCCTGAGGCTGCTGACACCTGGTCAGGATTGGCTCAAGTAATGGACACAGTTAAGCCTCTGTGAGCTGGGATGAAAAAGCCAGGGTTGGCAAAGAAAGCCCTAGAGCCTTAATACACATGTTCTTACCTTATGTACACTCTTGGATGAAGCCCCCCTTCCCTTACACACATCTCCCTCACATTTCATGCTGCCCTTTCATGCCCACCCTCTTCCATTAAACACAACTGGTTTTATCCTCATAAATGTAGTGATGGGACAGCGGGGAGAGTACAGTATGTAGATTACCCCAGCCTCACAGCTTTGCCAAACACACTTCCGTTCCTTTGACGTTTCGTTTTTAAGCTTACTGATACGTTTTCAAATCTAGAAAACAGGAAGTCTATACTGGGAATCAGATGAAGTGACCTTGATATTTCAACATTCGAAATCTGTATAGCACAGAAGCCTGGAGATAGATTGTGTAGTGATGCAGTCACTAGTTAGCCAAGCGACTTGAGGATGTCAGTGAACTCTTCTGTATCTGATTTGTCCTGTGTCGAATGCAAGCAGCCATACCTACGTTGACGTATAAGAAAAAATACACGATGTGAAAGTTCTCCAGAAAGGAACAAACACTATACAAATACGTGAGATTTTAAAAAAAGCATTACAGTTCTAAGTTATATAAAAGTAAGGTTATTTGGAATGAATCCAATCATAACATTCTCACTGTAGGAGAAGGTGAGTGCCTGGAGAGACAGGTTAGAGAACGTTGCTTGGGTGTTCTTAAAAGCTGCCTTGTTCATTATCTGTGACAATAATAGATAGCTTGAGGACTAGAATATCTTCCCGTGTTAAAGATTTTTGTTTTGATACCAGATTCGAGGATAAGACACAAAAGCAGTCAGTGCACAAGGTTGAAGCAAAGCCAACTGCTTAGCTACTCCCGAATATCGTTAGCTCAACTCTACCACCTTCAAAGTATCTGCAGACAGGAGGGACAGATATATTAGGGGCTCAGAGAATGGCTTCAGAAATAATCAAAACATCACATGAAGTAGCAGGAAAAATTTAGAGATGTTTTTACAGGGCCACAGACAGTGTTTTATGAGCAAATAAAAAAAAGACAAGAATGTCAAAAATATTGATGTTGTGTCAAAAAGAGCTTGACCCTGAATAAACGGACACTGTAGAGTGACATCACATAATTTAGGGGCAAGCAATTCTCCTCCGTGGAGAAGTCTGTAATGCAGACTTAGACCTCTTTCATAACTGTTTTTCCTAATTCATTCAGCACTATTTACTGAAAGCCTCCTAGCCTTCAAGCACTGCTCAAGGTGCTGAAAATTCATCCGTGCACAAGACAAAGTCTCTCCCCTCATGAAGCTTATATTCTTGTAGGAGAGACAAAAAGAAACAAGAAATAAATATTTATTATAATGTTATGTAGTTAGAAAACAAACTTATGGTTACCCAAGGGGAAAGGGGGAAGGGATAACTTAAGAGTTTTGGGATTAACATATACACACTACTATATATAAAAGAACTAACCAACAAGGACCTACTGCATAGCACAGGGAACTCTACTCAATGTCTTATAATAACCTAGAGTGGAAAAGAATCTAAAAAATTATATATATATATTATATATACATATATAATATATATATCTGAATCACTTTGCTGTATGCCTGAAACTAACACAACATTGTAAATCAACTATATTTCAATAAAAAGTTTTTAAAGTGTAAAGTACAGAGAAATGCTATTTTAAAATATAGCAGGGGGAGATGCAAGAGGGAGGAGATATGGGGATATATGTATATGTATAGCTGATTCACCTTGTTTTAAAGCAGAAACTAACACACCATTGTAAAGCAATTATACTCCAATAAAGATGTTTAAAAAAAATTTTTTTAATAAAAAATAAAATAAATAAATAAATAAAAGATAGCAGGGGCTTCCCTGGTGGTTGAGAATCTGCCTGCCAATGCGGGGGACACGGGTTCGAGCCCTGGTCCGGGAGGACCCCGCATGCCACAGAGTAACTAAGCCCATGCACCACAACTACTGAACCTGCGTGCCACAACTACTGAAGCCTGCGCACCTAGAGCCCGCGCTCCGCAACAAAGAGAAGCCACCGCAATGAGAAGCCTGTGCACTCTAAGGAAGAGTAGCCCCCACTCTCCACAACTAGAGAAAGCCTGCATGCAGCAATGAAGACCCAACGGAGCCAAAAATAAAAAATTAATTAATTGGTTTTAAAAATTTTTAAATAAATTTTAAAAATAAATAAAATACAGCAGAGTACAGAGACAGAGTAAGGTATGCTATGTTTGAAAGAGTTGTCAGAGAAAGTCCCTCTGAAAAGGTGATATTTGAACAAAAGAAGTGATGGAGTGAGCCATGGGAGGGGGTCCTATCTGGGTAATATAAACATTTCATCTCAAAACAAGAGAGAGACCATCAACATATCACCAAAAGATGTTTGACTGTAGACATGCTATTATTTCAGAGAAGGCTGACAATGTCTTTAAAATGTGCTTGCAGACCAGGGGTGTAGTCTTGCACCTCTGCCATCACCATGAGAAGAGCCTTCCCTGGGTCCTTGCTGCCCTTTCCACATAGACTCCAGAATGGAATCACAAGGAACCCACCTGAGTCCTACCTGCCAGGAGAAGGACAGACCAGACCTACAGCTGGAAGCAGAGCCCGAAGCCAAACCCAGCCTGGATTACCTAATCCTCAGCCGACTCACAGAGGTGCTAGCACGAAACACAAATGACTGATGTCACTGGGTGCTACTCAGCACTAGCCAACTCTTACAGTGCGAAGATAGCGGCAAGACAGTGATAAGTCCCAAGACAAACACAAAATAAGGAAGCAGAACGGACAGTATTCAGTGGGGGCATGATTTATTGAAGATGACCAGAGATGACCTCAGTGAGAAAGTGACATGAGAGCAAGATCTGAAGGGAATGAAGGAACAAGCCACTCAGATTTCTGGAGGAAGAAGATTCAAGGAAGAGGGGAAAACACCTGAAAAGACCTTGAGGCAAGAGTGTGTGCCACACGATCACCGAGCAAGGCAGCCTGAGTGGCTGGAGCAGAGTAAGCGAGGGGCAAACAGCTGGAGGTGAAGTCAGGGAAGAAAGGGGACAGGTCACGTAGGGCCTTTTAGGTCCCAGGTGTAGAGTTTGAGTAGGGGAGTGGCCTTGTCTGACAATTCTAAAAGGAACATTTAACCCCCTCGTGCCGTGATTAGGGTGTAGAGAGATGAGTAGAAGTAGGGGAATTGGTCGGAAGACTATGACAATGACCCAAGGGAGAAATCATGGCGGCTTGAATGAGGATGGCAGCCACACAAGTGAGCAGACTTTGGATGTGGTTTGACTGTCGAGCTACTGAGACAGCAGCTGTAACCACTATGAGAGAAAGATTCCAGGGATGACTCCAAGGTGCTAGTCCTCAGCAGGCAGAAGGCTGGAGTTAGCATGGACCAAGATGGGGGAAGACTGCAAAAAACACAAGCATGGGAGAAGGAGCTCAGCATCATGGGTTTGATCACATTAAATCTGAGTTATCTATCCCTTAGTCATCCAAGGGGCAAGTCAGGAAGGCAATCTGACATCTGGAATGAAGCTGTTAATTGGAGAGTCGTCAGCATATGGATTAAGTTTTTTCTCATGCTGATAAAGAACGGAGAGAAGGGAGGAGAGACCAAAATGGAAAACTGAAATCTTCAAGAGCTGAATTGCTCGTATTTCTGCAGGCTCTTCTCCAGGCCACGTGACAAATAATTTAAATGGTGCTCAGTTTAGCTCTCTTTCCCTGGCTTTGCTCTGGTCTGGGCTTGCCTTCCTCTCTGCTATACTTTGATGAGTTTCCCCCTGATCAACTATGGCAAAACCCAAACTCAGAGGAGTTTATGAGATATGCACGATTCTGACTTCCAACATCTTATTAATTAGGGCTGATACACTGGGAGCTTGGTATTATATTGAGAGGAAGGAAAACACTGTTCGGCTACGTTTGGGGCAAGCAACATTGCCCCGTTTCAAAAAGCAATACTCCTGTGCTGAGCCGAGACACCAAGCTTAGAGGAGAAATCCATAGAGAAAATATAAGTGACCAACCTATGGCATCAAATGATAACTGCAAAATAAATGCCCACAAAGGTTGTAAAATCACTACAAATACAATTGTTCAATACCTCAAAGCAAGTTTTAAAATTTGATTCCATTTTGCTGCCGTTATCACCAATCTATAGCCAAGAAACGTCAGCCTCATAAACTTGAAGATGTTTTATTTAGTTTTAAAACTTTGTGACCTAGTAAACAAACAAGGGCTACTGGGAACAGAAACTGAAATTTATATGATCAAAAGTGGGCTACAAACTTGGGCTTAGAAGTAGCCAATGGACATAAACTCAACTAAGGGAATATAAGCCACTGAGGAGATTAACTTGAAAGGGAAAGGTCACGTTGAAGAGTCACGAGAGAAAGATGCTCAAGCCAGATGTGGAATCACAGCTGACAGTCCTCTTCACAACCTCTAATACTGCTATAAACCGGATAGTGTGCCCATTTCCCTTTCACTTTGGGACAGATAGAGACAGTCTCAGAGTTTCATGGCTTTGCTCACACATTGTGACGTTTCACTAACTCCTAAATTATGACAGTGTCCTTAAAGGCCTAGGCTAATCAGTGACTTAGCCTTTCTGGTACACATGGGAGTAAAAATCTGCACTACCCTCAAAAGATATATTGTAATTGGGCTGCAGGATTACAGGTGTGGTGTGCACTGGCCCCAGTGCAGGATGCCCAGTTAGGGAACATGTCAGCTGGGTTTCCTTTGGACCTTTGTCTCTACAAAACTAAACGCAAGTAAAAGAGATTCAAAAAGGCAACCAAGCAAGCCCAAGACTTTTGCTCTCTGGAGCATCTTCTAGGGCTTATTTCAGTCACTTCCCTGGCCAACAGAGAAAGAGAACTATGGGATGGGAAAGGCAAATAAATGTGATTGTTGAGATGGTTCTTAAGGATGAAAAGAATTTTGAGAGGAAGAGAGGGCAGAACAAAAGCCAGCCAGTGAAAAAACAGAAACACAGAAATCAGTTCAATAAAGAAGGGAAGATTTTTCTGACAAAATTATTCAGTGGTGAAAAAGGTTTCCTTGAAAAGCAGAGAGCAAAACTACTGAGGATGTATTTAGTCCTTTCTTTCTTGTTTTTAGACAAAAATGTATGCAGTAAACTCTAACATGTACTGGACGCTGTGCTTTGATCTATATTATGTTGTGTCTGCATGGCTTCTGCCCGGCCATCCCACCCTGGACATATGAACCACTTGAATTTCTATTCATTCTTCTTGCCCTGCTCTGAACACATATATTAAACATGTCTATCGGAGGGGGGAAAGAGAGGGAGGTAGGCAGGAATCAATTATAGATGAGATTTCTGCATTGGTAAGATGATTGGACTAGTTGAAATATCATTAATTTAAATCACATCCACCAAAACACATTCCAAAATATGGAATCTACTGTTTAAAAAAAAACCTAAAACAATAATTTTCAAAACTTGAATAAATGAAGGTAGAAGACTTCTTTATCATTCCACGTACTTTGGTTAGAGTTAAACCTCTGTCTGCCCAAATAGCAGGAAAGAGTGTTGGATGTTGGACCACACTTGAAAATAAGCAGAGCAAGATTTTGTTTTTTCAATCGGTTTATCAGAATGCCACCAAGTACGGCCCGCCCCACCTCTCACCCCACCCCAGGAAACCAGTTAAGCTTTACCGTACCTGTTTTCCTCTTCAAACTATGACCCAAGTCTCTCTGGGCAGAAAGGGCCTCCATCACAGCCATGGTGCTCCTTCCACCTCCTCCCCAAGTGATGGAGAACGAACCCCAGGGAGCTCAGTAATCCACGGAATCACACCACGTAAGCATTAGAATGAGCCCTCAAAGCCTTCTGTTCCAAGGTCCACATTCCGACATCATGAGACTGAGACCGAGAGTGGGGCATCTTCTCTCGTGCGATGGCAATGCGCCCTTTCCACACTTGGGCAAAGATAAATGGACTGCTTACCGTCCATTTACCCTCTGCTTCTTGCCAGCTTTCCCACTGTTTTCACCTGTCTCGATTTCCCTCTTGGGATTTTTCCCTCTCCACGGGCACCTCTACACGTGCCTCCGAGAACTGTCGGCTGCAGAACTGACTGTTGTAAGTAGAGTGATGGGGTGGATGTTGGAGGAAGGGTACCGTGGTGACCCCACCACCATTAGCAGCGCTGGCAAGCAGGAGAATGGGAAGAGCCCTGGGGAACTGGCCAGAACTGCTACCTATCCAGCAAGCAGCAATAAGGATGGGCGTGACGACTATCCCTCTGGCTTATCCTTTCATATCCTATCTCTACGGAATCCCCTGCCTCAAGCTAAAAGAGTCTCCTCCCAGCCCAGCACAGAACACACCTGCCTAAGCTAAGCCATTACTGGGCTCTTTCAACTCACCCTCAGCAATCCTTTTTATTTGAAAGCATCTCTGGTTTCTAACCTGGTTATTAGCCATCACTGCTGAGAGCAGGCTGGTTGCTAAATGAGTTGGTACCCAAGGTTCCTGTACTCCTCAAGTTTCTCTTCCTGTCACAGAGGACTCATAAAAGTGACTGCATGCAGTAACAAACAAGGCACTCGTAAATTTGAGACCGCAGATCCACACCTTGCTGATTCTCCTTGGCTGGGTGAGCGAGGGAGTGGGCATGAAGATGTTTTTCTGTACAATTAGCATAGGAAACATCATGAACAACCTCCATCATTAGGCAACTTTTTTTCTGCCTTTTTGGAGTCATCCAGAAAATGTTCTCAAAACCGAAATATCTCAGAACACACTGTTTTGCATAATCTTCTTATTGTAGATGGGAGGAAATTTGTCTTGATGATAGATCTTTTCAGAGATTTTGACCACTCAGGTTTTTAAAGTTCCAATGGCAAATCCCCACACCCATCTTAGACATGACTGATCTGGGACACAGAATAGAAGAATCCCAGGTTCTTTTTTGGGTGCTACCCACCATAAAGGGTGAAGAAGGAGTACACACCCCATACAAAATAAGCTGCCCCAAGCCAGATCTTATGGAAGTGGGGCATAGAAGGGATTTCCTCTCCTCTCCTAGGAAAGCAGGAGCATTACACACTTTTTTTGGATACCAAAGTGGTGTCCACTCTCTGTGATCTTCCCAAAGACCAGGTCAGATGAACTCATTCTCCCACTCAAAAATTCAGTGGTTCAACCCTACATCCCAATTAACTTCCAAACTCCTTAGTCCTTGCAATCTAACCTTACTTACTTTCCCATCCCACTTCCTAGCTCTTGTTTACAAAATGAACCAATCAAACTGAACTATTCTTACTGTTCTTTACCTATTAAGTCCCACACTCTCCCACCTTTAGACTTTGTTCAAGTTGCCTCTAATGTTCTTCCTCACCTCCTGGTCCGTCTCTGAAGGTCCATATCCCATTGTCCTTCAAAGACAGCAAGAGACAGAAATTTACTCAAAAGGAATTGATTGGAAAGATTGAAGGATATCTCATGAAAACCAAAAGAACCAAGTACAACTAGATCTTACGAGGGGCTGAAATAAGACACAGGAAAGCCATAGGGAGCAATGGTTCATTTTTCTCGCTCTGCCCCTCACACCCACCCCAGTTTTTCCTTCCTCACTAGTCAAATATGCTCTATCTCTACTTTCTCCCATGAGTCTGCTCTGCTGCTTTCAGACTCTGCTTTTTCTACCTTTCCATATATATTGACCAAACATGGCCACCTAAGGCTTTCCCATGATTCTCAGCTCCAAGCTCACCAGCCAGCTAACCAGCATCCTGCAGTGTATACCAGTTCCCAGTGGATGCGGAAGGAGGTGTCATTGGGTCAACTTTCCACTGGACTGGCCATCAGCTGTTCAACTTCATCTGCCCAGCCATGGCCAAGGAGGTGAGGATCATCAAATATAACTTGACTGAGCTTCTGTATAGGTATACCTGTGTTGCTGAGAGGGGGACAGTCTCACAGCAGTAAGGCATGCCCTAGGAAGACCCCCTACAAGTTACCTACATGAAAAACCCAGCCCAAACTCTAGCTCCTTCTCAAAGCTTTCTCTGATTCCACCATCTAGACCTCTCTTCCCTATGAGTGTCTATATCACTTGTAGGTGACAGTTTGATGTCCTTTCTCTTGAGCAGCCTTCCCCTCCACCGTTTCTTCTTCTAACAGATCCCTCCTTCACCCCCAGTCTCAGAAGCAGGTATTGACCCAGGCTAAGCCAAGTGTAGTAACTCACCCACCTTGCCTTGATATTAGTGCCCAGAAATAGGCTGGTGAACGTGACAGCCCCATAAGATATGGGATAGTGTGAGCTGGTGAAGGACAGTGTGGCCGTGTAAGCCACCTCCTTGCAGGCTTAGATACTAGAGTGTCCCCACTACTTCTCGTAGGCTCTCATAAGATACTGTAAGAAAGGGACACTGCAAGATTGGTGCAAGCTGATCTGGGTGGAAGAGAAAAGGAGTAGCAAATGAAATACAGGTGGAGCTTAAGGCAGAATCCTAGAAATTGAGTCCATACCTGTGCTTTCCAAAAGTTGTCCTTACTTCTGTCCTTTTGAAGCTTAATCTATGATCTCACAATCCCAATGAATCTCTTTTTGCTTAGGGTGGCCATAGTTTGCTTCTAGCCGATGAGAAGTGGCATGCACAGTCCTTTTCCCAAACCTTTGTTATGATCCCAATTACTTCTTCCATTGAATTGTTCTTATTTGTCTACATGTCTTCTTTCTGCTATGAGTCTATGAGACTCCTAAAGACAGGACTTTCTGAATGCCTCCTAAGTCCCTACCATGGAGCAAAATAAGTTTTTATAGTATGTTCATTAAATGAATGAATGGGTAAGTGAATGATTTGAAAATGTCCATTGTCTTATTCCCATGACTAGAAGCCTCATGAATTTGGGGAATGACTGTGAATAAAAGGAAGTGATTTCTGCCTAAATCAGTGTTTTAGAGGATGATGGTACAGTCTTCCATCTGGTACCTGAGTTCTCTTTGCCTGTTTTCTTCTACAAGTCTGTGCCCAGTCCGGATGCAGGGATAAAGACAGCTGTGGCGTTTTGTTTAATAAACCTAGTATTTGACATGCTCCTGGAGAAAGAAATGAGGGCTGACCCTTTACTACATGGAATAAAGAGCCTTCATATTTCTCTTAGGCATGAGCATTGCTTCTTGAGAATCCTAGCCCGTTGCATGCTGAGTACATGGGTTTGGTTTCAGTATGGTTCAGGAAAAGTCTAAAACATAACCAATTCCTGTCCAAACACCACAACTGCCAGCCCCTGGATTCCACTTAATCACTCCCTCCCCAGATGGCAGCAGGCCTTTTTCTTTCCTGTATGCTTGGCATCTAACAAAGCTGTCTCCCTTGGGACCATTCAGCTGTGACATTTTCCCAGTGTGTCTCCTCCTTGTCAACATGACACAGGGCAGGCAGACTTTCAAAGAGAGAGAAAGACGCCAGGGCACACAGACATGAGCACGCACGTAAAGAAGAGAGGGGAGGAGAGAAAGACCTCAGGGAAAGAGCAGCCCAAACGGGGGATGTGCCTTAAGTAGCGACAGCTGAGCAGCGCACATCCTGTTTGGTGAGAAGCTGGGGGGGAGGGTGGAGCCTCTGTGCATACTTCCCAGAAGCCCTGGACAGGACCCATCTTGGTGGGGCTGAAATGCAGCCACTCTTGGGACAAAGCCTCCACTGACCTTAAGGCTGCCTCCCAAATATGCTGTTTCCTGCCCTCCGCTTTCACGCCCCCCAAGCCCCTGCCTTGCCCGGCCTGGTTGGAGCCGGCAGGGCACAAAGGGTCTCGGCTGTGCTAAACACTGAACTTGGATTTCCATGGAACACCGTGCTTCTCTGCCTTTGCCAAGCTGTTCTCTTTGCCCCGATGGCACCCTTGCCCTTCCTCGAGCTAACTGCCAGCAAGCTTCACCTCTTGTAGGGCTATCTCAATTTGCTCCCCATCTGATACCCACAGACACAGTCAGATGCACCGATGCAGCTTGCCCAGGCCTCCTTTTGCCAACGTCACACTGCCTTGCATTTGTCTTTTGATGTTTCCATCCAGCTAAAAGTTCGCGTGGGCTTTAAAGACCCGGAAAAATGGCTTTTTCGTGTCTGTATCCCAGGCACCTGGCACAGCTGCTGTCACACAGAATTTTACAAGAAGGAGAAATGCCACGAAAGGCTCAGGGAAACCTCTTGGCACCAAAAGATTCTTCTTTCTCTTGCCACTTTAACTTAGCAGAAATCTGTTTCAGTGGCTGTCTGAAAACGCTGCTTCACTTTCCCACTGGAGAACCACTCACCCACCCTGTGTGCCAAGTGGGCTGTCGTTCCCCATGACCTAGCCCTCCTCCCCCACTGTCCTAGGGGTGAGCATGGACCCAGGTTGACCATCTAGAATAGTCCATCTCCTTGACTACAGTAATAGATCTAGGAGAAGCTTCTGGAAGCAAAGGACAATTCGTCCCATTTGTGCTGGACCCACGTTTTAGAAGGAGGCGGTAAAGACCCTGAGGTTCTATGCTCCTTCTCTGAAGTCCCCCCCCCCATACTCAACCTCCCATTCACAAAACCCGTAGCCACCCCCCTGCTCACTCTATCCAATGAGAATGGCTTAATGCAATCCCCTTCTGGGCTCCATCTTGGTCTCTGACTCCCGGGCCCCCTTGAAGCACCTCCCAACCTCTTATTTTAACGGTGATTGACAGCCAGACTTGGGGCTGCAGCCACAGCTGAAGTATGGGAGTGCAGGGTTTTGGACCATTGGTTCAACCGCTGAAGTCACACCTGCCCAATCTCCATCTGACACCTGCCCATCGGAGGGCCTCAACTACTCTGCCCCCTGCAAGCCTGGCCTTACGTGCGTCACCACTGGCACACCCACCTCCAGGGACCGCCCTTCATCTGTACCTTGACCTTGTTTTGGCTCTGTGGTGTTCAGAGTCTTTTCTGCCCCTCTGCAGCACCCTCCTTACCTGCCTATAACGGCCATTTGCATTCTTCTCCTCCGATCCTTCTTTGAGCTCCCATCCTTCTCTAAAATTAGGAAAATATTAAGAAACAATTAAAATTAAAATATTTAAACAATTAGGAAAACAGTAAGAACAAATTAAAATATTGCGCCATACTTGTTTACACACCAACACACACACACACACACACACACACACACGCACAGAAGGCACTAGATAAAGTTCACGTCAGGAAGAGAACTGCCTCTGGTTGGGCAAATACCCTGTTATGCCCACTGAAGTGCAGAAGATGGGCCCCAAGAACTTGGACGAAGAGGAGATAGTCAATGACTTAGTTAAAATTTTTTGCACAAAAATGTAATGGGGTATAGAGCAGGAGCGGGGGTGGGGCTTGTGTAATGTGGCTGAAGACTGCCCCTTGCTGAGATGTGGGCCAGTAGGAAATGCCCAAGAAGGTTCAAGAACAGGGTGTCTACTATGCAGTGAAGTTGTTTGTGGTGCTGCCGTGTAAACTCCCTCCACCGCCCTGAGCCCTCACCTGAGTCTGCTACGCACACAGCCGAAGGAGGGGATGGGCTCTCTTGCAGGGGTGAAGGGACCCCACTTAGTGAGGTGTAACTTAGTGAGGAAAGGGCAAGGCATGCACAGGTGGCCCAGATGATACAGAAATGGAATTAATTCAGCGGAAGCAAGAACTCAGAGCCTGAGGAGACAAGCCCAAGAGTAAATTTCTATAAGAATCTCTGGGGAGACTGGGAGGGAAGCTGGATCCCCAGTGTCCATGGAATGAGGGTTCCGGCCATTATTATCCGCATTTCCAAGGGCCAGGGGACTCCAGCTAGCACCTGGGTTATGGAGGTTTATCAAGCCCACTGCTTACGTATGTCTGTGTTCAGGTGTGTGCACAAGTCCTTAGAGTGGACAGGGAAAGGGACAGGGTAAGAAGAGTCCTGAGTTAGAAGTCTTAACAGGTGAATCTGGGTCTTGGCTTGGTCACTAATCTAGGACGAACCGATGAGCTGACCTTGCCCTCGGATGCCTGACCTGTAAAATACGGCCTGAACTAGATATACTCGATGATTCCTACCAGCTCCAATTTTTCAGGGGACTCATTCTTCCTTCCCACTGTGCACTGACCACTTGGGTTCACCCTCCCTCCATTAGCTGACTTCTGTCTGCATTTTTGCAAAGTTGGGGAGCAATATCAAGACCTCTCAACGCGGACTCGCAGAAAGACATGCATCCACCATTCCTCCCTTCACAGAGATGGAGAGGCCCCTCTGCTCCTGGACCAGACAGCAGCATGGCTGAGGCAGAGACCAAGCTTAGAGGTGATGCAGGGGGAAGTCAAGTAACTGCCGACAGTCATCTCCCAGGTTATCAACAAAACCAGCCCGAGACCCAGGCCCACTCTTTGAGTTCCCCGCCACATGTCATACCATTAGTTCTCTTCCTTCTCTCATTGAGTATTTGTTCAATAATTGCTAAGACTTAGGAATAAGGAATGAGAGAGAGAAAATTTTGAGGGGTATAAGAATGTAAGATAAAGTCCTTTGCCTCAGAATTTGCAGTAGAATTTGAAACTCTCCACCTCCCTATCTCTTCAGTAATACCTTCCTTAGCAATTGATGGGATTTTCCTGGAACGCTATTAATTCAATAAATTCTCATTAAGTGCCAACTCTATTCCAGCACCATGCTGGATAGAGGATAAAGCGGTGAACAAAATAAGTTCTTTATGGAATTTACAGGCTACAAAGGGAAGACAGACTTTAAAGTAGTAACCACACCACTTCAGATAATTTGTTACAACTGTGGTGCATTGTTGGACTTCCCTGGCAGTCCAGCAGTTAAGACTTTGTGCTTCCAGTGCAGGGGCCATGGGTTCGAAACCTGGTCAGGGAACTAAGATCCCACATGCTGCACAGCCAAAAATAAAAATTAAAAGTTAAAAAAATTAAAAGCAAATTAAAAAAAAAACTGTGGTGCATTGTTATGTATAGTAGGGGGATAGTAATGGTTAATTTTATGTGTCAGCTTGACTGTGTCATGGGGTACCCAGACATTTGGTTAAATATTATTTCTGGGTGTGTCTGTGATGATGTTTCTGGATGAGATTAGCATCTGAATATGAGTAATGCAGATTGTCCTCCCTAATGTGGGTGGGTACCATCCAATCCGTTGAGGATTTAAATAGAACAAAAATGCAGAGGAAGGGAGAGTTCTCTCTCTCCTGACTGCTTGAGTTGGGACATCCATCTCTCCTGCCCTTGAACAAGCACCTACACCATCCGTGCTCTCGGCTCTCAAGCCTTCAGACTCAAACTGGAAGTATACCACCAGCTTCCTGGGTCTCCCACTCACAGACAGCAGATGTAGAACTTCTCAGCCTCCATCCTCATGTGAGCCAATTCCTTATAATAAATACCTTTATTACAGATTTATTATTTACTTTGTATACAGCTCCTACTGGTTCTGTTTCTCTGGAGAACACTGACTAATATTATAGCCTAGGGTGTCAGGAAAGTCTTCCTTGAATATGTGAATTTAAGCACGAGACCTACAGTGGAATGTGAGTTAGCTAGATGAAGGAGGAGGAAAGGGAAGGGGAAATGATCACAGGAGAGGAATTAACGTGAGCAAAGGCCAAGGCCACTTTGGAGAGCTGGAAGATGTCTGGCTTGGCTGGACTGTCCAGAGCCGGGAAAATATTGATGAGAGAAAACCAGAGAAGTAGGCAGGGACCAGATCTCGCAGGGCACCGTTTTTGTAAAGATTTAGGACTTTAGCCGGAGAACAGTGGGAAGTCATTTAAGATCTCTAACAAGGTTTCAGTGAGTTACAAGCATCCACCATGTTTGTTTGTTTATTTCATCGCGGAATCTAGGCCAGTCTTGGTTTGAAGCAATGCCAGATGTGCTGTCTCCTGAAAAGCTCCCCTGGGCTTCTAGAAGGCATCGTGGACTTCTTCCCCTCACAGTCTATCTTTCCATCACTGAACCCACTTACAGAGTGACAGATTGTGAGTGACAGGAGGGAGAGCTGTGCAGAGGGATTTCTCTTGACCTCCCCGACTCCAGGCTGCTGATGGTGGAAAAGTCCAAGACCTCACGTCTCCATTTTTGTACTCCACACCTGAGTCTGCCTCACATCCCTAAGATGTTGGGGGAACAATTAAGTTAAAGATATGAAGTGTGACGTCCCTGGGTGCTGAGGTTACAGCCGGCGCACGTGTATAGGAGACACTGCCACAGGGCAGCACACAGCAGACCACGGCAGAGTCCAGGAGGAGCTGCCTGCGGGCCAGGGCTGTGTCTGCACTGGTGCAGCCTCACCCACGCCCACAGAGAGGGTGAGAAAAGTGGCATGGCTTTCTGATAAAATGTGTCTAGTTGAGGTCACAGTCAACAGTCTACTCAGTAAATATCAACTGTAAGCTGGGCACAGGAACATGAGTAAGAAAGGATCACTTCCCACAGGTGCCGAGTGAATTGGGGTGAGCCATAAAAACCAGGAATCAAAAAAAAACATTTTTTTTAAACAGGAATCAGAATTTCCCTGGAAATGTGAATATATATATATATATATATATATATATATATACATATGGATATATATGGATAAGACCAGAAGAACTGATTAGTAAAGAAAAAGGAACAGATGTCAGAGAGAAACAGAGGTGCCATGAGCAAGAGACACGTGGTCACAGGAGAGGAGGAAGAGCCTTGTACAACTTGCCTGGATACGTGCAGGGGCAGACTTCAAGTTCGTCCCGCTAAACTGGGACATAGAGATGCATCATCATGATATACCTGACAGACAGTTGCCATGGACAGATCTTTACAAAAAATCCTTGCTGGTATAAATATAGGTGCACACAGACATGCAGACTCTATTTTAAAATCTCAATGAAGGGATGCCTCAGTTTAGAATCTTGACTGTGGTGATGGTATCACAGGTGTATGTACCTGTCCAAACTCATCTGACAGTTTTGGGTCATAATCTTCACGCAATGCTGGTCCATCCACGCCGCACCCATTTTTGTCTTGCAACAACTCAAATCCAGGCTGGTGGAACACCACGAAGAGGTTCCGTTTGCTTACATTATGCCAACATGTGTTAAATATTTCCCCACTGTGACTTTTCGCCTCACCAGCTCTTGCAGTAGACTGTTTCCTGCAGTTAACACAAGGATAAATGCAGAGGTTGGCCCTCTCCAAAGGAAGCTAAATTTTACATTAATGAAGTTTGAATTAATGAGATTTTACAAACATATCACAGGCATTGGGCTCACCTCTGTAAATAGCAGTTGGCAATTTAATTAATTGGGGTCAAGGTCTGGTCTATACTTCTCATGTCAACTGCAATCAGTCATGGGAAGTAGAATCTTTGTTTATCATAGCCTGTAGTGCCTGTAAGTCAGGAGCAATGTACTTGAGTTTCCCAGGAATGTTTGAAATGCAAAGTCTTACTTCTCCTAGTAGCACCCAGTCTCAGTGATCTCTTCCTGGAATTCAAGTTCCCACCGGAACTTAGGAACTTTCTTGGGCTAGCGAGTAATTATCTTTCATAAGAGAAGACAAACAGCTCTCTGAGAAATAGATGGGCAACTCTTAGTGCCAATTTATGGATATTAGTCCAAAATCAAGGATGAAAGCACAGAAGAAATTCTTCCCAATAGGAGCCTATCGTGTTTAGTGGGGACAGGACTTGACCTATGGTATATCTGAATCTATAAATATGAGCATCTCTAATAAACATGTGTATAACTTAACTGGATATGTTCAGGGGCAGACTTCAAGTTCATCCCGCTAAACCAGGACATATAAATGCATCATCATGATATATTTGACATACACTTGCCATGGGCAGATCTTTACAAAAAATCCTTGCTGGCATAAATATAGACACACACAGACATGCAGATTCTATTTAAAAATCTCCATGAAGTGATGTATCAGTTTAGAACCTTAATTGTGGTGATGGTATCACAGGTGTATGTACATGTCCAAACTCATCAAATATACATTCAATGCATGCAATTTTAACATATCAATTATACTTCAATAAAGTATATGCATACATATATTTATACATGTATATACATATATATGTGTAATGTTGAGCAAACAAAAGAAAGTTGCAGAATGTTATGTACAGTGTACAACCAATTATATAAAACTTCTAGGACACGAAAGCCAATTCCATATATTTTTATGACCATGTATATATAGTAAAAGTTTTTTTTAAATGTGTGGGACGATAAACACCTAATTCAGGGTGTTGGTTACTTCTAAGAAAAGAAGGAGAGAAATGAGATTGGGGAGGAGTACCCAGTGGATTTTAACTGTATTTATAACATTTTCTTTGAAATAAATTCTCCTGAGATAAAGGAAAAGAGTGTTGGTGTGCCCGAGTATGTATTTCACACACACATAATGAACAGCCCCTAGATATTCTTCAGTAGTTGAGGCATACCTGTCAGAACTGAAACCTTAAAATCTGTGTGCAGGCAGAAATAGAATACCTGGTATTTACATCTCACCTGGCACTTTTCAAAGCATTTTCATCATCTTAGATATTTTAAAATCATAGGTAGGCAACTTCTACAGATGTCATTACCCAATCTGACACATGAAGTACAGAGATATAAAACAGAAGCACGAAGATAAAGAGCTGAGCTTTTCTTGATTCACAGGAGTCTTCTCTTAGTTGCCAATAATCATAAGCCTCCTCCTTCCCACACACAGCCTTCAACATCCCTGTGCCTCCAGAGTGGAAAGCCGCAGAAAGTAGGCCCATCTCATGCTGAACTCCAGTAGAAGCATTTCCCCAATCAGTGATTCTAATAGGGGGGGACAAATGCCTGATTGGAAGCCAGAGTCGACTCCTTTCCAATAGAACTGCAAGAACCTTAAAAGTATTTTGAAAGTAAAGTTGTCTCTGAAAGTGCCAGTGTGTGTTGTGAAAGGGATGTTACCAATGGAGATCTAGGTGAACGGTATCTAAGTGGAATGAGTCTGAGAACTTCTTTTCCACATTTGGAAAACCTGCATTTATTGAGCGCCCACTGTGTACCTCACAGCCCTGGGCTACATATCCTAGTGAAGGAGTGTGAGGGAGATATTCAAGTGAAATAAGCATGGGTCTTGCCCTCAGGGGATGTTCACACTAAAGGAAATATGGTCCATAAATCACTGGGGAACAGAAGCCATTGCCAGAAGGAGGCCGTGTGGGTCCTCTGGGCACTGAGCAGGGTGTGGGGCAGGGTCTGCATTGCGTGCACAAGAAGAAGGTAAGAGGAGAGATCGGCGGAGGAAGGGCCGGGGCGGGACCTCAGAGCTGAGCCAAGAGAGGGAAGGTCCTGGCATTTTCTCAGTCCGATTCATGATCCTCTGCCAAACAGGTGAAAACTAGAGCTCCCCTATCAACAGAGACCAAAGCCACAGATCTGAGCCCCAACAGGATTGTTCTTTGAAGAGCAACAGTCATATATAAACATTTTATATGTATATAGAGAGAGATAGAGATATATATCATTAACATCCTCATCTTTCAGTACAGGAAAGTAAGCACGGAGTGGTTAAGCCGTTAACCTAATATCACACAGCTGGTGAATGGTAGTGCCGAGGTTCTGCCTCACTCTGGCTCTGGAGCCTGTCTTCTTCATCACTAGAAGAGCTGCAGAAGACACACTTGGGAAGCCTGCTCAACCCATGCTCTTTTCTTTGGAATTGCCAACCCACCCAAGCCAACTGGACCTGGAGTGGACAGACCCAGTAATGGTCAGGGCTCAGCCAATCAGATTCTCACAGAGGGAGAATGACTTCAGTTCCTGACTTTCCAGGTTCAATCCCAGCGTATCCTATTCTTGGGTATCTGTGAGACCTCCTGTGAGATCCTTAAAATAGCCAGCTGCCCTTCTCAGTTGAGTGATTTCTGTCCCTGTAATCCGACAATGTCTGTTGAACCCACATTCTCACAACCTCCCTGAAGCTGATATTTTCAAGATTGCTGATCATCGCCTCTTAAAAATGGACTCCGGTATATCTTCCCCCCCCCCCCCTTTTTTTTTTTTGGCCACTCCACACAGCTTGCGGGATCTTAGTTCCCCAACCAGGGATCGAACCCGGGCCCTTAGCAATGAAAGCGCGGAGTCCTAACCACTGGACTGCCAGGGAATTCCCAAAAATGGACTCCAGTAGATCTTAAAGGCTCTCACCACAAGAAAAAAAATCATAACTATGGGGGGTGACGGATGTTAACTAGACGTCTTGTGGCAATACTTTCACAATATATACAAATACCAAGTCATTATGTTGCACGCCTGAAACGAATATAATAGGTCAACTACATCTCAACAAAAAAGATCGACTCCAGTGGCCTCTTTGTCCTGTTCTACCTTTGCGGCAATGCACACGGGCGCCCTGGCCCACCCTCTCCTGTGCTTCTCTCCTTTGTGCCTATATGTGATCCATTCACTGCTCCTTACTAGGCTACCTCTCATCTACGACCTGGATCAGACACCTCTACCAAGAAAGCTTGCATGATTCCTTAGGGCTGGACATGCCCTCCTCTGTGCTCCCGGGGCCCTTCTGCAAAGGTATGGCATTGCACGTCCCATACGAAACAGATGTGATTGGATATTACATACTCCTGAGCAAAACTAGCAAGCTACAGAAGAGAGGGGATCGTATGCCCGCTTATATGGAAAATTCTAGATGTGCAGGTAAACGACATAAGCAGGTCATGTCACACACTTGCCTAAATCCTCCAGTGGTTCCAATCATATATAACAACAAAATGCAAAGGCCAGACCTGGCTTATGAGGCCCTGCAGGATAGAATCTACCCACCTCTTCAACCCCACCTCTCTTTCTGCCTCACTCACTCCTTTTTCATAAAGGCTCTTTGACTTCTTAATTAATGGAGACCAAAGGATATTGGGAAGTTCACTACCTAATTTCACCCACCCCAGTGTCTAAGCTTTGGACTCTTGTAAAACCAAAACATATTCTATTATATTTTTCTCCTAGAACAGCAGGCAGATGGATACGCCCCTTATATCCACTATCGAAATGAACACACGCAAGTGGTTCTTCCCCAAAAGGGGATCTGCTTCCAGGTGATTTGAAACAAAAATTGTCAGCAAATTTTAAATAAGTAAAGGCACCAAAAATATACATACATGTACGTGCATGCATACCTGATTACAAAAATATTAGCATAGGTTGTTTCTGGGCAATGGGATGTCAAGGGATGCTTATTTTCTTATTTATACTTTCTCTACCATTTAAAGATTTTACAATAAATATTTAGCACTTTAAGTGCTTAGCACTTTATAATAGAAAAAAAGTGTTTTGATAATAAAGGGAAAACTTGCAAGGATCTGGGAGGTGGGCAGGAGTCTCTGTTCATGGCATTCTAACATCCTTGTGTGCTTGAGCCCCTCTCTTGTTTTACTTATGTACTGATTCCTTTTTACCCCCATTCTGCACTCCTGTTCTCCCCACAGGAAAGCACTCTAATACATTTGACATATATCTTTATATCTAGATATACACTTATAAAGTATATAGTGCTAGTTTGTGTCAGCACATATTTTTTATTTAAATCTTTTCACATATCTATTTCTCCTAACAGACTCTAACTCCTCCCCGCAAGGAATGAGAGTTTATTTATATTTGTAGTTCTACAGTCAAGTACAGCATTTGGCATGGAGAAACAGCAAAATAAATATTTGTAGGGCTGAACTGAAAGTTTACTACCCTTTTTTCTTAAAATCTCAGCTTTCCTGAGCTTCAGGAATACTTCCTTCTCCTGGTTTCCCTCTTGCCTCCCAGGCTCCCTCAAAAGCTGCTCCTTTCTTCCCATCCCTAATTATAGGCATTACCTCAGGTTTCATCCTTGTCTCTCTCCTGGTCTCCCTCCATCTGACCCACCACAATCAGTCTCATCTATGCCCGTGGCTTTCATTATGATGTTGGCACAGCTGTCTCCCAAACCTGTATCTCGAGCCTTAACTTCTTAGCCAAGCTGTCGACCTATATCCTCATCCAACAGCTGGAAGTCCTACAGGCATCTCACACTCAATGTGAAATCGCCACCCTACTCATCTCCCCACTCGAGCCTCTACTTTCTCCTTTGTCCCTTCATCCAGGGACAGGCATTAGCATTCTCCAGTCCCTCCATCTTTAATGAAATCTCTCCCTTCTACACTCTGTATACGGGATAGCTCACCAGAGTCTTTCATTTCTACCTAACAGATAACACGACTCATTCATAGCCAGGGGCTTTGCTCGGTGCTGAGAATATAGGGGCGGGTGAGACAGATAAGTTGCCTATTCTTGGGAGGCAGACAGTAGACAAATGAATGAGCGTCGTGTTGCAGAGTGTGGCCCATGCTATGAAGGAAGGGAGCAGGGTGATGTGAACGATTGGAGCCATGAGGGTGGTCAGGAAAGGCATCTCTATAGGACGAGAAGGGAACCTCTCATTGAAAGACCCAGGGGAAAAACAAACAATCCAGGTTCAAGAGCCAGCAGATGCCAAGGCTACAGGGAGAGAGGGAGCTTTACATGTCCAAGGACCAGCAATGAGTCCTTTGTGGCAGACCTTATGGAGGAGGGTGTGATTATAACTGGATTAGGGTGAGGGGTGGCCAGAGGGCCAGATTAGGAAGGGCCTTGGAGGCCATTCAAGACATTTAGATTTTGTTCCAAGTGTGATGGGAAATCAAATGGCAACGTTTAAGCAGAGCAGGGATCTGATCTGATTTATGTGTTTCAAAGTTCACTTTCACTGATGGGGATTAGGGGGCAAGAGGTGGGGTAGGGAAGCAAGTTCAAACTTTTGCACCGGACCAGATAAGAGGTAGTGACAGCCTGAACCACAGGATGGCAATGACCATGGTGAGCAATGGACCAGTTTGAGGTCTATGCTGGAGGACTTGCTGATGGATTAGATATGCGGATGGCGGGGGGAGAGGAGGAATCAAGGATGACTCAGGGCTTCTGGTGTAAGCAGCTAGGTGGTTGATAATGCCATTTCGTGAGTTGGGGACATAAAAGGAGGAACAGGGCCAGCTGGCAGTTGAGTACAGCAGGGAATAAAGAGTTTGTTTTAGACATGCTAAATTTAAGGTGCCTGTGAGACATCCTGGTGGGGATGTCAAGTTGACAGTTGGATATAACAAGCTGGAGCTCCATGGGTAAAGCTCTGGGATAGAGATCTATTCAGAAGACATCATTGTAGAGATGGTATTTACACCACGGGAGTGCACAGATGCGGGGAAGAGAACAGACAAGACAGGAAGAGAAGAGAGAGGAAAAGAAAGGAAAGAAAAGGAAAGGGGATGAGTCAGCAATATTCAGCATGAAAAGCAGAGCCCAGTGATATAGAAAAAATCCAGGAGATCATCTCATAAAACTGAGAAAGAAGAGTGTTACATGAGGGAGGAAGGGGTCAAATGTGCCAAATATTACTAAAAGACCAAAATAAAGCCAGGAAACTGCCCATTTGGGTTTAGGATGATGGAGATTGCAGAGTAATCTCTGGCAAAGCAGTGCTGCGAGCCAGATTGGAGCAAACTGAATAGCAATTTGTAGGTGAAGAAATGGATGCAGTATGTGCAGACGATACTTTGGGGGAAGTTTTACTATAAACAGAAGTAGAGGTAGAGAGAAATGTAGCATCAGTCAAAGCTTTGGTGGAGACGGGGAATACGAGAGCAAGCTTGTATGTTGGTAGCAATGACTATTAAAGAGGGAGGGACTGATCATGCAGGAGAAAGGAATCACGAAGAAGAAAAATCCTTTAGAAGAGCAGAGGGGAGGCACTGGTCTTTGATACGGGGGACTTTTTGCCTCCCAGGAGCAGGGAAGATGGAGACAGTGGTACACACACAGGTCCATGTGCAGACTTGGTGGTTGGGAGAAGCAAGAGTTCTTCTCCAATAGTTTCCATGTTTCAATAAAGAGTGATGGGAGATCACCAGCTATGATGACAGTGGAAGAAGGGAAAGAGGTGGGAGGGTGTTAGGAGGACTGAAATGGAAGTCGTCTTGTTCAGGCCTCAGAGGCGATATTAGGCCTCTAACTGATTTGTGGCCTTGCCTGGACTACGTGCCTGTTTGTGAGCTGTGGTCAGCAAGTCCGGCGGCACTTAAGACAAAGAAGGGAGTGGATCGTGCAGTTTCATGAGCCTCAGGGACCTGGCCAGTTCCCAGGGATCTAGAAATTCTTATGATACACGAAATGAGATAAACAGCATCGTTGAAGAAACCCAAAGCTGCGTATTTGCAGGCAAACTGATGATATCAGTTTGCGGCCTGGTATTATAAGCGAGGCTCTCCTAAACTGCAATTTAAAGTCTCACCCGTGGAGCGGACACACTGCCCGGGACCTTGCCCAGTTGGGACTCCAGATTGCTGTTTTCGGGACTTCCCAGCGCTGTTCAAGTCTGGATGTAGGTGTCAGCCCAGTTTGGTGAGGTACGTGCTTTTACTTTTCTCTCCCTTTTCGTTTCTATTTCTTTCTTTTTAATGATTTTCTATTAAAGTCAAGTTGAAATTGTCTATTTGTGTGACGAGCGGTGTCTCTTTGTTAATGAATCCTTCGAACCTAAAACGAAAGTACAACTTTCGGCCAAACAGAGGGCGAGCATGTTGAGGAGCAATCATGAAGCCCTTCCTCACGGTTGCTCCCATTCTCTTTCCACTCCTAGTGTGACAGCTCCAGTCCAGGACCTGACGGTCTCCAACTCCCACCACCATGATGGCCTCCTAACAGATCTCCCATCCCAGCAACTTCCTAGTCTGTCAGCTCTTTATCTGTCCATCTTTTGGAAGGATCCCCCTAAACCACAAGTCTGTTGTGCCATGGGAACCTTTGATGGACTTCACCGTTTAAAGGCAATCCTAGCTCCTCATCCGGGCACGCAGAGCTCTCCATCTTCTGGTCCAACCTACGTTCGCATGCTTACGTCCAATGCATCCCTTCCCCTGTGCCTGTTGCTGAACCGCAGCTGCCGACTCGTTACTCTCCCCCAGTGCTATGAAACCTCTCACTTTTATGTCTCTGTTCAAGCTCTTTTTTTCCCTGCCGGGCATGCCTCGTTCCCTCTTGCAGAAGTCCTACCCATCCCTCAAGTTCCAACTCAAATCTCACTCATTTCAGGAAACTTACCAGACCCTTCCATTAAAATAACTTCTCATAGCTCCTTATTCCTTTCAAACTTATTATAAAAGATCAAAGTCCATCTTGTATTGTAAGCATGTCTTCATGCCTGTATATTTTTCTCTATGTGTGCTTGCAACTGTCTCTAAGGAAGGAAGAAAGGAACAGAGGGAAGGAAGGAAGAGAGGGAGGGGCAGGAGAAATGAGGAAGGAAAAGCAGAGGTGCCTCCTGGGTCTCTGCTGGTTCACCTCACTGTCTTGAATCAAGCCGTTCAGCAGTGCTTCCCAGGACTGGCAAAGCCTCGCCGAGCCCCCAGATTCTCATCATTGCCATACCGCTGGCATGCTGGGCTACCATATCCCTTCCCCCTCCCCCTCCCCCTCTGCTCCCTCTCCTCCCTCCTCCCCACTGTGCCTCCATTTTAGATGCCCAGCAATTGCATCAAATCTTAAGCAGCTCCACTTCTGAAAAGAGCAGTGGGAGGGAACGGAGAGAAATAGGACGGAGAGATGAAAATGTAATGCTGAAAAATTCGTATGCTAAAGGCAGCACGTGCTCCCCCACCCCTCCTCTGCATCTCATCTGAGAAAATTCTGGCAGAGACCACGCGAGGCTGGGCCAAGTTTGTCTGAGGTGACAGAGCAATCACTGGGGAGCTGTGAGCGTCCACGTGTGTGCGGGAGGAAAGCAGCACTTTCCTTCTGGGGACCGGGGCTGTCGACAGGGATGGGGGGAGGGGCAGTAAGAGGACCGGGCTGGGAGAGATGCCCTCCCCTCTTATAGCAAGCGCTGCCCCTGTACCACCACCCTCCTCCTCCCCTGATGAAGTCAGGCCTGGCAGGGCACTGCCCTCTGCATAGTCACGGGCCCTGGGGTTTCCCACGCCTGTTCCCTTCAGGAACCCTGAAAGGCACAGCACGACCCTGGGCCGGGGCGAGTGGGTGGCCTCACTTCACTTGATGGAGCACTGTTTGCTCTGAGCCCGGGGTGGGAGAGTTGAGGCGGCCGGGCTCTAGATGCCTGAAAAAGTCCGTTCTCGTTCCCAGCCCCGGTCTCGTTCCCAGCCCCGGTCTCTCACTCCGCTCGCAAAGCACTGCAGAGCTGCGGCCTGATGAACGCTGCGCGCTGATGTCTACAGGAGATGGGCTGGCGATTCCCGGCAAGCGGTCCCTGAGCCCCTGCAGAGAGGAGGCTCCGGCTGCTCGACCGCGACCCCTGGCGGCCGCTGGAGAAACTCTCCGCAGAGCTTCCAAAGCGCACGGGGCCGCTGGACAGCAAGTCAAGGGAAGATTTTAAAAGAAACTGGGGTAAGAAATAAGCACCTCCCCCCCCGCAGATGGTGCAGGGCGGGGGGTGGAGAATGAAAAGAAAGCCAATGTTGCTTACTTGTAATCTAAACAAGAAGGAAAGGAACAATCTGTTAGGGATGGTGGGGCTGATGAGGGGAATGGGAGGGGGGAAGGTGGAAATGTGAAAATCTGTTTATAGTTGGAACGGAATCTGTTAATATGATGCTTACACAAAATAAGACATATAAGTTTTTCCCTGCTCTGAACTCTGCTTCCTTCATCTTTATTTTAACTAGCAGTGGGCTCTGGTCCGATTTTTTTCTTTCATACTCCCAAACCAGCTGTATTTTGGAAGAGGCATCTATTCAGGGAAATCAAACATACTTTGGCTTCCTCCAGTGAGCCTGAGTCACAAGAGCCAATATAGGACAGGAGTCAAGAGCCTGGACACTGGACACAGTGTAAAGCCTGAGTGTGAGTCCAACATGGTCACTCACTAGCTGTGTGACCTTGAGCAACCTACTCAACCTCTCTGAACCTCCATTTCCATGTCTAGAAAACAAAATATAAGCCAAATGCTCCTCCAGAACTGTGATGACAAGGAGGCAGTGGTGCCCGAGGTGCCCATCCCCTCATCTCTACATTCAGAACAGAGAAGCTGCCCGAGGCTGGTTCAGCATTCCCTTGCCGGGCAGGACCCCTTTAGGGCGCGACTGTGATACACTCAGTTCAAGAATAGGCCAAGAGCCTGTGAGTAGCAGGGGGATGGGTCCTCCATCACTTTCCCTGACCCCTCCCTTCTTTCCCATCAGTTCACACAGCCCTCAAGCCCATGCCTGAACATTCAAGCCGACCAGGCAGCACCCACAAAATGGTAGGTGTGGGTGCAGGTGTGTTTGGTGATCAAGGGGCTTCTCAGCATGGAGCTGAACCCAGCTTGGGTTGGAGCCTGATGCTTTCCGTCAGCTTCTAAAGGCTCGGGGTCAATGTCCTTCTCCTTGGTGTTAGCGCTGCCAACGTTCAATGCTTAGAAATGCAGGGCGCTCTGCTAGGGGCCTGGCAGGAAGAAGAGGTTCTGTGGGAGTCCCCTGCCCCTAAGGAGCGTAGTCTAGTTGGAGAGGTGTGACGTCCACACAGGAGAAACTAAACAATAACTAAGGATTGTACATGGCATGTGATACGGTGCAGATGAAGACGTCACCCAGCACTACAGGAAATCAGAGGGTGGGAAACTGATTCAGAGCAAATTTGAAGGCTCTTCTGAGCCCCAGGAGCCACCGAAAGTGGTCCTGGTGCTTTGATGAAGTGGGCGACCTCTTCCCTCTAATTCAGGATGCATCCCTAGAAGGGTGTATCACAGGATATGCCATCCACGGTGGGGAGGAACATGTACAGAAAATCCAGCTCCTCAAAGTCTCCCGAAGATGCTCGACAATTTAGCCCCAGGACCCCAGGGCTTACCTCGGAAACGTGACTCTTCCAAAGGCTCCGTGGCTGAGAGTGTGCACGCTTCTGTCCATCTTCTGGAGGACAAAACTGAGTGCAGCTAAGTTCCTAGGGAGGAACAAGAGGGAAGAAGGTGGGGACCTGGTTATTCATGATTCTTTATCCATGCATTCGTCAGTTCACTTACATAACCATCGATCTATCCATTCATCCACTCAATCCTCATTCGCTCTTATATTAACAACTGTTATATGCCCGGCACTGTGTCCCGAGCTTTGAGTACAAAATAATTACCTATTTCCTCTCCTTCTACCCTAAGCAAGATTCTATGTTACCCTACTCAGTTTTCAAGAATCTCTTCTGCACGGGGGGGTGGGGACGGTGGTGTGATGAATTGGGCGATTGGGATTGACATATATATACCGATGTGTGTAAAATTGATGACTAATAAAAACCTGCTGTATACAAAAATAAATAAAACAAAATTTAAAAATTAAAAAAAATAATAATAAAAAATAAAAAAAGAATCTCTTCTGTCCCACCCTATCTCAGGGACCAGATGTACCATGAGTTTCATTTGACTCATTGCATGGCACTAGCAGGACCCTAATAAATGCAGATCCCAACACCCTGGTCAATAGACTCTCTCATATTGAATCGAATAGTTTAGATTTTACAGATCCACCCACCACTTCATGAAAGGACAAAGAATAGGACTCAATGTACTGGCTTCTTCCGATCAAACACAGCTATGGTCAGCTCTGGCCTCTCACTAGATGTCTGTTGCCTGACATACGAACTGGTTCTAGTTTGCCCCTCACAAGCACACACACCCCTGGGCTGTTCCCCTAGAATCATTGCAGTGGCCTTTTAATCCTTGCCTCTGCCTCTTTCTCCTATCCCCTGCCTTCACAGGTTTGTGACAAGCCGTGCTCTTTAAAATATTTCCTGGAGGATATTTGTGTGTCTTTAGTGGTGGTGGAAGGCTGTATAATTATCTCCCAATTCATCAGGCTCCTTAACAGGCAAATGCCTTTTTTTTTCCAATAAGTTTTTCTGGCTGAGGCACCAACAGGCCTTGTTGCTACGGAAACCAGAACGTTTCCTTCTCTATTTTAATGGTATGTTGAAAGCCCTGCATGTCTGTGCATCACACATATGGTGGCTGTTCGCTTTCTCAGCTCTTTTTTCCTTTCCTTCCTCTGCTGACCTGTCCGGCATTTTCCCAACTTCCCATGTTTCAAAACATTTCCTCCTCATCCACAGACCCTGCTCGACCTCTTCCTGCCTTTCCCTGTGCCTCCCCCCTCCCTCCCCTTCCATCTGGTGTTCTCAGCTGTTTAGAAAGAAATACCAGTTGGCTTGCATGAAATCTAAGCGAGAGAGAGAGAGAGAGAGAGAGAGAGAGAGAGAGAGAGAGAGAGAGAGAAAGAAATAAAGGGTAATTGTAGGAACAAAGCTTTGCAAAAACCTTTGACCAGCCAGGTGTTTCCTGCTGGCAGCCTCACTTGGCTGCCTT
The DNA here is from genome assembly GCF_009873245.2 of Balaenoptera musculus. Lineage (NCBI taxonomy): Eukaryota > Metazoa > Chordata > Mammalia > Artiodactyla > Balaenopteridae > Balaenoptera > Balaenoptera musculus. Next base: position 10,748,750 of record NC_045794.1, on the reverse strand, counting down.
CCTGGAACACGGGAGCTTCTCCGGAGGAGAGGGGATGGAGAGCACAGCGCAGGGCAGGAGCGATGGGAGAAGCATCTCCCAGCACCACCATCTGCTGCTACTCCCAGGCGCAGACCAGCATCCTCCACCCAAGTCACTGGGTTTAGTTCAGAGACTGCTGGAGGTGGGGAGTGCCCCGTTGAAATGTATTGTTTATTCATTTATTCCACAGACATTTACTGGACACTTGGAATATGCCAGGCACTATTATAGGCACTGGGAATACGCTGGCGGTCCCCGTCCTCAATCAGTAAGACTTGCTCACAGATCGTTGTTAAGACAACATGATAAGTGGCGAGAGGTGATGTCGTGATGAGGGACTTGGGCTCTGGATTCAGACAGACTTGAGTCTGAGCCTCAGGCCACCGTTTTCTAGCTGTAACTTTGGGTAAATAACTAAACCTCTTTAAGGCTCAAGGATCTCCTCTGGAAACATAGCATCCTAATCAAGTCATTTCTGGTGATGAAAGAAATAAAATAGTGAGTCTTGATGAGCATATTGCCCTTCACACGGCCCATACTCAATCAATCTTCATTACCATGGTTGTCTTTCTTATCACGATTACCATCGTTGGGGTGGTCAAGGGATCGTGATAACGTGCAAGGCAGCACAGAAGAGGGGTTGGACTGGACATTGTCTAGGTGAGAAAAGTGGGAAGGACATTCTAGTCAGAGGGACCAGGGGGTGCAGAGACAGGAGGCGTAGATGGGAAAGTGCTTCTGTGTCGCCACAGGGTCAGATCTGTGTGTCTGGGGACAGGGACGCAACAGACTTGGCCTGGGCTGTGAGGACACGGATCGATACCCTGGGGGGACTGACTCTTTCATCAGCCCCCTTAATGGAAGTGAGCAGGAGGTCCTCAGGTTTAAGAGCAACGCAAGTAGCTAAACCCTTTAAAGGGTTTTTTCCTTGTGTTGCACAAAATGCCAGAATTAAGGGGCTCCCCAGCCTCTCCTTGCTGTACGAGCAAGTCGTTCCAGGTGATCGTGGCCAGCGTCATGGATTGGTGGATCCCTTGCTCCAGCCCATTCCGGGCCACCTGTGCCTGGGCATCAGAACATCAGTGCAGCAGCCCCAGCTATGTGGCCCTGAACTAAGCACTGATACGATGGGAGGAGTACATGAGATGACCCTGAAGTCTCTTCTAGCTCTTGATAATGCGATTCCACAAAGAATTTAAAGGAGTTGTAGGTGGCACCGAAGGTGGTGTGGTTCACAAGCGACAAAGATGTTGTGTGTGTAAAGAGTAGTGTGATGGAGACACAGAGCACAGACTTGTGGTTGCCAAGGGGGAGGGGCCTGGGGGAGGGATGCAGTGGGAGGTTGAGATTAGCAGATGCAAACTAGTATATATGGAATGGATAACCAACAGGGTCCTACTGTAGGGCGCAGGGAACTATGTTCAATATCCTAGGATAAACCGTAATGGAAAAGAATATGAAAAAATATGGATAAAAAAATAAAGCAAGTATGATTTTGCAGAAAAAAGAATCGTGATGGTTGGAGAGGCAGCAGGAAGGATGGAGCAGAACATGTGGGGCAGAGGGAACAGGCGTGGTTTGGTGACTGAGCTGGTGGGAGAGAGGAAGGAAGAGAAAGGTCAGGGGTAACCCGGAGACTAATTTTGTTGTGCTCAGAGGTCGGAAAAAACAGCAAGTCGAGAGTAAGCCTGGATGCTCTGGGTTTGGCCTTATTAAAAAGGACACGGCGGAACTGCAAGATCTGCTTTGGGTCACGTGGTACATCGCCCTCTGCTCTCCACACTGAGTAAGCATCCTTGAACTTTGCAGTATAAAATTATGCCAAATTTTCTTTTACCTTGGGTTTAAAATAAGACAGTAGTATCTGAAAATAAGTGTCAGCCTGGATTTCCAGAATCAAAAGGAGATCAAAGCTAACCAAAGGTAATAAGGCAGGATAGGACACAGGGTCCCATATTCCACCCATCCACAGCCTCTCACCCTTAACAGGGCTCTGTAAGGGTTATAATGAATATTTATATATTTTTTTTTATTGAAGCATAGAGGGTTTACAAAGTTGTGCTAGTTTCTGGCATACAGCAAAGTGATTCAGTTATACATATATATACATTCTTTTTCATATTCTTTCACATCATGGTTTACTACAGGATATTGAATACAGTTCCCTGTGCTATACAGTAGAACCTCGTTGTTTATCCACTTTATATATAGTAGTTTGTATCTGCTGATCCCAAATCCTAATTTATCCCCCTCCCTTTCCCCTTTGGTAACCAAAAATTTGTTTTTTATGTCTGTGAGTCTGTTTCTATTTTGTAAATAAGTTCATTTGTGTCATATTTTAGATTCCACATATAAGTGATATCATATGGTATTTGTCGTTCTCTTTCTGACTTACTTCACTTAGTATGAGAATCTCTAGGTCCATCCATACTGCTGCAAATGGCATTATTTCTGAATGTTTATATTTTGAGTTGTTCATTTTCTCTTAAGAACTCACAGGGAAAGGAGATTTTTTTCCCCATTGACTAATTTGTATTCTGCACTCTTTCAAAACCATTACAATGGATTACTTCTGTGATTAGAAAAAAAAGTATACACCTATTTTTATTTTTTTCTTTTTATTTATTTATTTATTGGCTGCATTGGGTCTTCACTGCTGCACACTTTCTGTAGTTGCAGCGAGCGGGGGCTACTCTTCGTTGCGGTGCACTGGTTTCTCATTGCTGTTGCTTCTCTTGTTGCGGAGCACAGACTCTCAGGTGCACAGGCTTCAGTAGTTGTGGCTCGTGGGCTCTAGAGCGCAGGCTCAGTAGTTGTGGTGCACGGGCTTCGTTGCTTCGCGGCATGTGGGATCTTCCGGGACCAGGGATCGAACCTGTGTTCCCTGCATTGGCAGGTGGATTCTTAACCACTGCACCACCAGGGAAGTCCCTACACCTATTTTTAAATGGGTTTGATGAAGCTTCAAAAGATCTATGGTAAAATTGTTCCTAAAGTGAGGAAAGGAGGCCCTACCCTGTGCAGGGCACTCGGTAAAGCTCTCCATTTAAATAATCTCATTTGGGCCTCACAACACCCCTCTGAGATAAACATTCTTATACCCTTTGACACACTAGGAAAATGAAGTTAAGGTCAGTTGAAAAACTTGCCAAAGGTCATCTGTCTCATCAGTGGGGGAACCGTGGTCACATCCATGTTTGCCTGACTTCAAAGCCTCCAGCAGATCCACCCTTGATCCTAAAGAAAAGACTGAGAGGACCTGTCTTGATCAATAACAGGGTTGACCCTTGACACAAATTCACGGATGTTAACACTTTCATCTCCTGGGACCCCTCCCTAGAAACTGGTTAGTCACCAAGTCACTTTACCCTGTCTTCTCATCTTCTAAAATTCCCCAGGCTCCAAAATCATTTTTCCCTCTTTCCCTGCCTCATCTGAACTCCAGTTCTGTCTCCTTTTAGCTCTGAACCCCAGTTGCTAAAAAGTCAGTAAATTGATTTAATTGATACAAGAGTTTGAGAATCTGTTGGCTGTACTTTTACTTTCCTAGTAGCATTTACTTCATAAAATCTGATAGAACCAAATGACTGTCTGATGGAAGAAGTCAAAGACAGTGAAAGAAAACAAAATGATGAATTTCAGGCAAAGGAAAGGGACATATTTGGGGCCCAGAGAGTTTTTTTTTAAAAACTTTATTGAGATATAATTGACATACAATAAACTGCCTGTATTTAAGGTGTACAATCTGATAGGTTTGGGCATATATAGACATCCATGAACCATCACCACACTCAAGATAATAAATCTATTTATCATGTCCAAAAGTTTTCTCCTGCAAAGCAAGTGAATTTTTAATTTCCTAAAGTTGGACCAGTTTCTAAGCAAGGTGACTTTGTGGATAAAAGTGGCTCTGGTGACCACTGCAAAGCTCAGTGACATTTTTGTGAACTAAATGTAGCTTTCCAAACAAGTGATTTTTAAACCTATTCACAACTCTGGAAATAATTCTGGAACAAAAAAAAAATAGGCTGTGGACCTACTTACAAATAAAAATCATGCAGGGATGATAATCTCCAGAAAATACATAAGGTGCCTGATAGCATATTCTACACAAGTTCTTGTTAGGAAAATACATTTGTGCTTAACGTGGGTAAACTATGCATTGGAAAATTCCAGCAAACGTGAGTTCACTGTCCAGGCCCCGTGAACCACCCCAGCAGATGTCACATTAAACTCAAGATTGAGGAAGGACCTATCACTGGACTGTCCATTCCTCAAGGGCGGTAGGTACGCTCATTTAATTTGGTGTCCCTGATACCTGGATTTCCTAGCACAGGCCCAGAAGTGTTTGTTGGGAAGAAATGCTGAATCGTTCGTTGGGATATCTGATCAAAATGCATTGCTCTCTGGTTTCACATACAAAAGGGAATTCTCGATGTGGCTACCCGTGGCGATCCCCCTACTCTAGGGATGAGCTGGAAAGGAATCAGCCCGGGACAGAGGCTTTCCCTAGGATCTCAGTGTGCTGCGGGTTCCATGCTCTGGGCACCTACTTCCATCGGCCCACTCCAAGAATTAACAAGCTGATCTTAAGAAAACCAATCTTATCCTGGAGTCATCTAGCACGTTAAATATACGCTGGGTGAATGGTGACATGGGACCAGGGGTGTGAGAGCCACCGCAGGGCCCAAAGCTGGATGGATGGAGAGAGGGTTCCTCAGTAAAATATTTCTGTGTCAAGTTCTTGTTTTTATCAGAGCGCTAACATCTGTCTTAAACTGTGTTCCAAGAAAGCTTTGTGGAGAAGAAAAAAGACGACAGAATGAAGGAAGTAGGATGATAACAAGGGAGAGAGAATAAAGAATAAACTGGTGGGTAGGATACAGAGAAGAAAGGAAGCGTGAGGGAGGTGAAAGCAGGTTGGAGGATAAGGACGGAGAGGAAGAGGCCAGGAAATGCTGAAAATTAGAGAATTAAAGAGACAATAAAGATAAAAGGAAGGATCTACGTTGATGAGCACACGTTAGGGGGAAAACGAGACAAAGAACAAAGGAACAGAGGCTGGAGGAAACAGCATTCAAGCAGCCTGGTCCTCTGCGTTGACAAGGGGGCCATCTACTGCCTCTAAAAGAAAGTGTGGAGCTCAGCACAAGACGGTTCTCACAGAGATGAGATAACATCAGTGCAATCCAGAGCCCCCATCTGAACATTCCTCAGGGCAAACTGGAGACAACCACTTGTGTCACAAGAGCCTCCTTGAGCCCTGCTTCTAAGGACACCCGTCCTTCACCAATTCCCAGCATGTGCTCAGGTATTTTAGACCAGATGGCCAAGACTTCTAGAAGTCTTCCGGGGCTGGCCTCTTGACACTGCAGTGAAAATCTGCCTCAGCAACCTTTGTCCCATACATTCAGGCCAGTCTTTAGAACAAGTGCCTCATGAAGATTTTTCAAGTGTCCCCAAGATAGGAGGACTGCCTGACACCATCATAAAATATCCTCCAACTAGGCAAATTGTGAAATAGCAAATGTCCCCCTTAAGATTCTGTTTAACTTTTTTTTTTTCATGTACTCTTTCCTTAGCCTGTTTTCGGTTAGAAGACATAAAAGGCATTCCCTGAATTATGGTGCAGTTTATCTGAGAATGCTGGTGCTAATGTAACCATCGTGCTCTCCACAGTACAGATAAGAAAGTATAATAGCAAGAGGTGAACGATACGGCTGTGTTTGAACAGGAAGTTAATAGGACCACTGCAATGAAACTGAGGACACTGATAGAATTAACCAAATTTATCAGCTATTATGAGGTCACTGTTACTCAAACCTAAGAGTCTCATGAGAGAACTCAGGGTCTACAATTCCCCTCACTCCACTGCCAGGGAAGATGGTAAACATCAAGGATAACATGACATGCTAAGTCATCCTATCAGGATATGAAGGGTCAGAGCAAAGGTAGCCAGAACAAAGGTGATACCATTTCTGTGATTCACCCTAGTTCATCCGTTTGATTCCATCTCTTGCTAAGTGTGGTTAAGATAATACCCAGGGATGCCCTTTGGAAAGGATTGTCTACCCTTTGAAAAGTCAGATGAGATCCAGGGGACCTCAGAGGAAAGGGGACAACCCCAATGGAAGAAGGATCAGAGTAGCCTAGACAGGCAGAGACAGGACAAGTTAGAGCCACACTGACTTCCACCATAAGCCCATAACAAGTCACTGTTCTTTCTGGTGCCTCAGTAGTCCCTTGGGAGGTATTTTCTTCTGGCAGGATGACGATAACTCCTGGGGTAAGAGTAACTCAAGCTCCACCTGTTGAATTGATCCAGTTTGCTCAGCAAGACTGTGTAAGAGGCCAGGACCAAGCAGGTCAGGACACACAGCTCCAAGGTCCCTTCAACTCTAAGAATCTGTGATTGGGAAGGAGGGACACTTAACCTCTTCCCTGGATCCCAGGGAACCGGTAAGTATCAAGTCAGAGGAGCAAAGAACATCAACTCAGAAAAAAACAAGACGCAAGTTGAAGCCTTAATGCTATTGTAACTCCACGACAAAAGTTTATTTTTTGATTAATAGTATAAGGAGTGCCTTCTAGATACTTTTAAAAATTGTTTATTGAGTGTCTGCTAAGTACTTTATATATACTGTATCATCTGGTGTTTATTAAAGCTCTACAAGATAACTATCAATCTTATTATACTCAACTGACAGGTGAGGAAACAGAGGCACCGGGAATTTAAACAGCCTGCAAGGTCTTACAGCTAGTAGGCGGCTGAGCTGGGGTTGGTGGGACTCCGCAGCCATGACTGCCATGCTGTCTCTCTTGGAGGACATCCACAGACCATGACTGAGCCTGTCACTCAGGTCCCAGAGCAACTCCCCCTGCCCCCCACCCCTCAGCTCTGGACAGCTGCACACACTTCTGACTCTCACTAAGGGAATTTTTCCCAGCCCGGTGCATCCTGGCTGGCCAAATGAGACATGATTGGGGATAATTGTGACATGACATGGTCTGGAAGGAAGAGCAGATGGGGCTTGAGTGCACAAAACCCTTTGGGATTTGATTTCAAGGGAAGGAGGCCATCTTAAGGATTTCCAGCACGCTTTGGCAAGAGCAGTTAGAAAGGAAGAGTGACAGCCATGGCCGATGTGGTTGGCAACAGCTGAGGCTGAAAGCTACTTCCTGCCTACACTTGTAAGTCATCTTTCCCAGCATGACCAGCCTGGGAGCCTGGAACCAAGAGGGGTCATGTGGAAGAGGCAGAAAGGCAAGGCTGGGGGCATGGAGGGGAGGACATCTCTTTGGGAAAGTTCTAACCATGACCAAGACAAACCCACGACATTTTAGACCTTGCAGCAGTGGTTGCACTGGAAACAAAGGAGAGGGGCAGCAATGTAGTGAAAAGAGCACTGAATTGGGAGGCGTTCAGAAGGCCTGACCCCCAGTCCCAGCTCCACCCCTAACTAAGTAAATTTTCCCCTGGAGAAATCACTGATTCTCTCTGAGCCTCGAGCAAGGGGGATAAGCTCCCTTGTAACTCTAAAACATTCCTACCTGAGCCTATTAAATACTCTGCGTAAAGGTATCCTCTCTGTGGGAATCAAAACAAATTACCTCTTATAAGAAATAGAGCAATACAGGGGTTTAGTCAAAGATGGGCCTAGATTGGTGTCTCGCTTGCCAGCCTGCTGGCATAAAGGAATGGATCTCTTCCTTTCTTTCTCCTGCATATATGTCAGGACGCCATTGGTTGCAAATAAGAGAATACCCTGATTTGACTGGCTTAAACAATGTGCAATGTATTTCATAAGAAGTCCAGAAGTAGGCCAGCTCCAAAGTTGGTCAGTTCATCCTCAAGAACCCAGATTTTTTCCATCTCTCCCCTTTGCCATCTTCAGGTGCAGCTTCATCCTCAGAAGTAGGTTCCCCAGATCGTTACAAAGATGGCTGCCACATTCCAGATGTCATTGCCAGACATTACAACATCTAGTAGAAAAGCAGTCTCTTCCCAAACACCAAATTTTTAAGAGCAAAGAAACCTTTTCCAGAAGCCCTTTCTTATCTCATTGTCCAGAACTAGTCATATATCTAATTCCAAACAATCACAGGCAAGGGGAGTGGTTACCACCGTGACTGACTCCACCTATTCAGGATTACCTGAGAGGCTGGGGAAAGGCAGAAACCTGAATGAAATCAGGGCTCCAACAGCAGAAAAGAGCTGGGGGTCACTGTGGAGCTGATAACTATGGCAACAACAGCTATTTGCTTCCCAGTACCAATTTTCCCTTTCTTCCTTAACAACATTAAACCCTAGGGTTTAACTGGGCAGTTAGGCAACCAGAATCAAGATTGCATTGGTTAGCTTTACACTTTCACCCCTATGTGTAGCCATGTCATTAAAGTGTGGCCAATGAGATGTAAGCAGGAGCACTGTGTTGACATTTTGAAGTGTTGCTGAAGTGGAGCTAAGTCAACTTAGAGACCCGCCCTCTGAATTCTTTTGCTTTCCTCCTTCTTCCAGACTGGAATCCAGGTGTGATGGTTGGATCTCCATCTGCCACCTTGCACCATGAGTCAAACTTAAGGATGGAAACAACATCCTAGGAGATGGTAAAGCAGAAAGACAGAGGCACTGAGGTTTCTGGTGACTCCAGAGCCAACACACCTGCCCTAGGCAACCCATCTCCTTACTTATGAGAGGGAATAAAGTCATGTGTATTTAAGCCATTAGTTGTCTGGTCTGTTGCTTACCACAAGCGCAATTCTTAACCGGTACAGTAACCAGCAAGGAATGGTACACCCCATTTACATAGTTACCTATATTAACCCTATGTAAATTATATAGGTTAATTGAGTTTATTCTCTCAGTTTGAGAATGCATGCAAGGTAGGATAAGGCAGTGAGAAGTTTTGGAATCAAACTGATCTGAGTGCAAATTTGGCTTTGTCTGTGCTGTAAGTGAAGTCCCTCACCAACCCTCATTGGTGAGGGACTTCACTTCTTTGAGCTTAGTTTCACCATCTGTAAAATGGAGCTGGCTATTCCTACTTCAAAGGGTGGTCTCGAGAGTTAAGTAAGAAAACATTTGCAAACCAACTTTTGTTGTAATTGCACATGACAGATGCACAACAAATGGTCCTAAATGTCTTAGAAAACAACCATAGATTTTTTTTTTTTTTATAAATTTACTTATTTTATTTATTTATTTTTGGCTGCATTGGATCTTTGTTGCTGCACGCGGGCTTTCTCTAGTTGCGGCGAGCGGGGACTACTCTTCGTTGTGGTGCCCGGGCTTCTCATTGCGGTGGCTTCTCTTGTTGCAGAGCACGGACTCCAGGCATGCAAGCTCAGTAGTTGTGGCTCACGGGCTTAGTTGCTCCGCGGCATGTGGGATCTTCCCTGACCAGGGCTCGAACCCATGTCCCCTGCATAGGCAGGCAGATTCTTAACCACTGTGCCACCAGGGAAGCCCCAATCATAGATTCTTAAGGACTTGGAGATCACATAGCCCAAGCCTCTCATTTTTAGAGAAGAAGAAACTGAGAACCACAGAGGTGAAGTTAGGTTCCCAAAGGGTCTCTGAGTTCGCCTGTTGGAAGGCACAGCTGCCATGATTAATCACACAAAGGATGCGTTCATCATTCCATGCCCCGTGTAGCATCTACATTGCTGATGGCCCTGGCATTCCAGAACTTCTCCTCGGGATGCACTGCCCAGCCTCTGGTGATGCTCAAATGCCCAGCCCTAGAGCACCAGCCACCAAGACGGCGCTCTTCTCCTGCACTGATACCGTCAGTCGTATCATGTGGTACTACTTGAATTGCTGTCCTATTTTTGGAAAAATAGATGGCTAAACATAAGCGATTTTTTTTCTTAGCATTTTTTTTGGGGGGGTTACTGAAGCAAAGTACTCAGTAAATAAGGACTGATTTGCATGACATTTTGCATGAATAGCGATGTTGAATGAACAAGGTAACAGACTTTGAACTTTCGTAGGCATTCTATTCAATTTAAAAAAATTTTTTTTTTTTTGGTTAATTCCCAGTAGATTTCCACTGACATTAAAATCGACCACAATTTGGGAGGCCTCTGGTGGCTACAAAGGGAAAATACAAAAGCAATTATAAGCCAGCGTGTGTTTGTTTAGCTAGGTGTGGTGAGCCTTTATGTACGTGCCTTGGTCTGTAAAGATTTTCCAGGCATGGGGACGCTGGTTATACTCGAAACCCCAGGTACCATCAGAGTTTGGGGCACTAGCAGGGTCTTGCTGGGAGCCAAAGAGGACTGGTGCTGTGCTTCCTCAGGCTCAGAACCAGGCAAAGCAACAGCCACAGAACTTCAAGGGCAAGAAAACAAAGTCTAAATTAACCGCAAAGCTTATATTCTAGGGCTAGGGATGTATTCCATTTGGATACAACATAGATAGCAAGTTCCACTCTAAAATGACTGAATAAAAGACTTTTCCACCAACACAATCAGAATGCTCCATCCCCCGATAAGCTTGCCCAGTGTGACTGTTTAGTCACATAACTCACCCCAGGGCCTAATTGTAGAGCATAGCCATGAGGAATGACTAGGAAAGAACAAATAAAATATAATAATAATTCTACTCTGGATTTTATAATGCTTTTCCTCCACAGAGGTCTAAGTGTTTTCACACAGATTAGAAGGTAGAGGTGGGTATTATGATCCCCATTTGTGGATAAAGAAAGAGTCAGAGATGTAAGTTGTTTGTCCAGAGATTTAGAATAAAAAGCCTAGTTGACGTGAATAATCGCCTTTGACATTATCTACATAACCCCCTCATTTCTCAGATAAAGAAACTGAAGTCAGGATGGTGGCGTGACTTTTCCAAGCCTGCATCATTGGTGGCCAAATGACACACCTAACCCTTCATGGAGCCAAAAACAAAAATTAAGGCTCCTGACAACCCGGTAAATAAGCCATTCCATCTTGAAATCCAGCTTTTCCAGGAACGTGGCACCAAAACCGGGACTTCCCACCCAGCAACTCAGGAGCTGAGTCTCCCTGGGGTCACCAGAGTCACGGTCAGAGTTAACATCCGCTTCCAGAATCCCAGAGGGGGAAAGGGGTGTTCCTTCACCACAAGACTAAGCAACATAGCTGAAGAGATCTCAAGGGAGTAAACTTTCCCAAAATTCATATAAGGATCCCCTCTCCATATCAAAACAGCATTCAGATTTCCCGCCCAACTCCATCTTTCCACCACCAACAGAGTCACCCATATCCCATAAGAAGAAGATGGGATGTTACCGAGAGTGCGGGACAAGGCTTGGTGGGTATTTGTCCTCAGGGATTCTCTTCTCTGAGGCTTTGCTGCGCTGTGATATGTAGCCCCAGGCACCCAGCCCACAGAAAGCCCCATCAGGATCCGGATTTCCTTGAAGACGGGGCTCTAGGTTTGTGCGCCGTGTGACATGAAGCTGCAATGGCCAGGGCATTGCTCATGGGTTCTTGGGCTGCAAGAAGCCGGAATGGCAGCTGTCAGGGGTGAGAAGTCCTAGGCCGTGGAGGAATGGGCCGTACACTGCAAGAGGAAAAGGAACGGTAGCAGAATCTTCCGTACGGCCCTGTCAGAACAGCAAACCAGGGTCGGAGCAGAGGCCGAAGCACACAGAGCCCAGCCTGCTCCTGTCTCTCTTCTCCCGCCAGAGGCTGGTCCTCCTTCTCCACATACCCTGGCTGCAGACGATTCTTCCCACCCCGGAGCATCTGCCCAGGGCCTGGGGTAAGCTCTGTGTTCTCTCACCATCAAGAAAGGTAAAAAACACTAGACCTCCCTCCCTCCAGCCCCATCACCCCCACTTACAGCCTCCTTATTTACCCCAAATTCATTTCCTCTCCCTATAAAAGAAATAAGGGGCACTCTTGAGATTACACATCAGGCCCTCTTCTCTCACATATAAATGTTCTTCCCAAGGCCCTGTATCCTCACATCAGGAACAGACCCTACTTAGCAGAAATGGAGATGATAAAGAATTTCCATCTAAATCACAAGGTGTTCTAGGATACACAGGCGCGGGTGACATCACCGCTAATTCAGATATTATATAAATATTTCCCACCGGAAGCCACTCTCCAGGGGAACAGAAGAGGAGAGTGATGATGAGGGTCATGGAGCTGTCTGCTGAATGCCTCCACCCCACTAGCTGGTCCTCAGTTCAGCTCACCCCAGTTTTGTTCCCATGTTCCCCATGTAAGCCTCCCCGACAAGGTGTTTTGTCAAGCTTCTCAGGACATGTCGACTTTGTGGGGTGCCCTTGAACTCTGAACTTCAATGACATCTGCCGCTATTATGTCCCAGATTTCTACCTCCCATCCCATCTCCTGGTCCCCACCAAGCCAGCAGCCCTGATGGGATGCACAAACGCATTCCAGCCACAACAGCGTCGGCACAAACGCATCCAAACGCTCATTCTGGGTTCCTTAGGAGTTTCACATCTAGGTGGACTGTTCTCCAGACCCCTGCTTTTCCTTTCTCTCCTTCCTGCTCTCCACATTTGGGCCATTTCCCTGCTTATTAGCACTTCAGGTGGAGGACATGAAAGAGAAGATGCAAAAATCTGATTCGTCAATTGTGCTGTTTTCTGGAAGGTGTGATGAAGGATGGTTTGCAAGAGAAGGCAAAGCTATTAGCTACTGAAATCTGTAGATTTCAATTAACCTTATTTCCTCACAGATAATTGAGAACTGACAATAAAGTTATTTTCTCTGCAACATTCTTCAGAAAAAAAAAAAGTATTTCACTTCTGAGGCCGACTTCATGCTGGGTTGACAGAGGCCCATAAACGATCCATGCCTTCTGGTCAGCACCAAGAACTCAGAGCTTGACGAGGCAGCCCGTGTGGAAGACAGCCCAAGGTCTCTGGGGTCCTAGGGATGTGAAGCCCACCTCACCCTCCCTTCACTGCGTTCTTTGTGCCCACATGTGCTACCATCAATCCTTGTCATTCAAGGCTGCCAGCTCCAGGTCACCCTTCCTGCATGGGCCTCAGGCTACCGACCCCTCCACCCAGTCAGACAGGCCTCTCACTGCCCCTGATCACACCTTACCTGCACCTGCCTTCACTTTTTTCTTCCTTCCAGGCCCCTGCCTGAAAAGCTCAATTCCTTTCCCAAACCCAAGTCTTCAAAGCCTGGTTCAAGTTCAACAGCACCATGTTGACCTCAAGACAATGCCAGTCAGAACTGCCTTGAGCCCTCCCGCACAACCTCATCTCCTCGGGGCACACACTGTGGGCAAGTCCTGTTGTTGGCACAGGTTCAAACAGGCACCCAGGACAAGGACCGCAGTCGCCATGTGCCCTGGGGTCAGGCCCACGTGGTGCAAACCCAGCCTGCAACTCCCTAGCTCTGCCCACAAGTTCAGTCCGCCTCAGTTTCCTCTTCTGTAAAATAAGACCAGAAGTAGAATCTACCTTCTAGATTTATTTTGAAACCTAAATGAGACAAGATTATAAAGCCCTTGGCAAGAGTCAGGCAGAAAATAAGTCCTGGGTACACGGCAATTACAGCCGTTGGTAGCAATGTCCCCATCACCCCAGCGTTAGCTTCTGCCAGGAGAGCCCCAAGGTTGTGTGACTTGTACCTCACTGCCTCCTGGGATTTTAATGAAACATTTCTTCTGGGGGGCATTTACAGATTCCTCTCTCTACGCCTCACAAGATGCAGACTTAGTATTTTTTTCTTTTGTTTTGTTTTGTTAGGAATATTGTTCTTATTAAGTTATGAGCACTTTTTAAAATATATTTTTTAATTTTATTTTATTTTTGGCTGCGTCAGGTCTTCGTTGCTGCAGGATCTTAGTTGTTCCAGGATCTTCCTTGCAGCATGCAGGATCCTCTGCTGCGGCGTGCAGTGCACAGGCTTCTCCCCAGTTGTGGTGCCAGAGCTCAGCAGTTGCGGTATGCAGGCTCTCTAGTTGTGGCCCTCGTGCTCAGAAGTTGCGGCACGCAGGCTTAGTTGCCCTATGGAGTGTGGGGTCTTAGTTCCCCAACCAGGGGTCGAACCCGCATCCCCTGAATTGGAAGGCAGATTCTTAACCACTGGACCACAAGGGAAGTCCCAAAATGCAGACTTGTGCTCATGACTCAGGAGCCACTTCCAGACCATGCATACAGTTAGCATATAGTGATCCGGGACCAAACTGGTCCTGCTTCTCAAAGCTCCTTCTTCCCTTGGGAAGAGTTTGTCCCAGGAGGAGCATCAATGGTCATGCAAGTAGGCTACTAGGAGACCCTGCCATTGGGTTTCCAGGCATCCCCAGATCTATCTGAACGTCCTTAGATTTTGTTCCCACCTCAAAACAATTAGAATTCAATTACATTGCCTTTGAAATTGACAATTTGTACCTCTGGAACCATTAGAACAAGGCCTTGGCCACTGCTCACTCCTCCCTCCCCCCCATCTCCCTCCCCGCTGCTCTCTCCCAGGGACCCCTCCCTGCCTCCCCAGCCGGACCACCCCTCCCTTCCATGTTCTGAAGGCAGTGCCATCTCCTGGACGCAGACTCAGCTGCACCTTCCCCTTCCGGTAGCACAGGTGGGGTGTCAAGAGCTGGCCTGGCACCAGTGGTTCTTCCCCTCCTGCTAACACTGCCGTAACTGGACAATTCTGCTGCAGTTTTGCAAGAGATAATATTTTCCATTTAAAAAGCAATAAGAGAGACTTCCCTGGTGGCGCAGTGGTTAAAGAATCTGTCTGCCAATGCAGGGGACATGGGTTCGAGCCCCGATCCGGGAAGATCCCACATGCCACAGAGCAACGAAGCCCGTGTGCCACAACTACTGAGCCTGCAGTCTAGAGCCCATGAGCCACAACTACTGAGCCCGTGTGCCACAACTACTGAAGCCCATGTGCCCTAGAGCCCATGCTCCGCAACAAGAGAAGCCACTGCAATGAGAAGGCTGCGCACCACAACGAAGAGTAGCCCCTGCTCGCTGCAACTAGAGAAAGCCCATGGGCAGCAACAAAGACCCAATGCAGCCAAAGAATATATTAATTAATTTTTAAAAACCCTCTGGGGTTGAGACACATAGTTTAAAAAAAATAAAAATAGGGCTTCCCTGGTGGTGCAGTGGTTGAGAGTCTGCCTGCCAATGCAGGGGACACGGGTTCGAGCCCTGGTCTGGGAAGATCCCACATGCCGCGGAGCAACTAGGCCCGTGAGCCACAATTGCTGAGCCTGCGCGTCTGGAGCCCGTGCTCCGCAACAAGAGAGGCCGCGATAGTGAGAGGCCCGCGCACCGCGATGAAGAGTGGCCCCCGCTTGCCACAACTAGAGAAAGCCCTCGCACAGAAACGAAGACCCAACACAGCCAAAAATAAATAAATAAATAAATAAAATTAAAAAAAAAAAAAAATTTAAAATAAAATAAAATAAATAAAAATAAAAAGCAGCAAGAAACACATTGCAAGAGAAGAATGAAAGGCCACATGTAAACAAGTCCTATAAATTAGGGAAAATAGATTCCATTTTAGACAGTCTTTTACCTTAAAAATGTGAAGTGTTAACAGTGGTGACCGCACATTTACATTTCTTTTTTCATATTTTTTTCTTTTAAGCAACGTCTCATGGGAAAGTATCAGCTTCATAATTTGACATCATGGTACACCTTTTGCCTTGGTATAGGTGTAATTACCAGTCTAGAGACCCTTCCTAAGTAAAAGACAAAAGGACGTAAACCCTCCTAGTCATGTCTAGAAGTAGGCTTGGGTTCCTCTCCTAACAAGGCCTTGGTAGTATGGGAAAAACAAAAAAACAAAAAAACTATCTTCTGGACAATGGCTCCCTCTCCTCACTGGGTCTCAAGAAAAAAATCCATGATGGCTTCCTAGCTACCCTGTTAACCTACAATTTCTATTTAAGAGTAAGTCACCTTAGGGGTAGGCAAGTTCTTTTTTTCAAAAGAGGATTTCTAGTTGCAGTTTTCCTCTTAGTAATTTTGAATTTATTATTTGTAGTATGTCATGCTTTGTGAATAAGTAATTATATTATTGGCGATTTTAAATGATCAAAATTAATGATAGTAGTAGCTGTTACTGAGCACTTGCTAAAGTATTTTATTCTAAAATCCATATATGTCTTAGCTTATTTAATTCTTAACAACAATTCAATATGGTGGTGTTATCATATTAGAAACAGGGAAACTGAGAGGCAATTAATTGCCCAAATTCACACACAGCCAGGATTTGAACCCAGCAGTCTAGCTCCAGAGTTTAACCATTATAACATTCTGCCTTATAACAGATCAGCAAGGTACGTCCAAGGTGACATATTAGTGAGCTTTCCAGGAAAAAAGAAGGAACCATTCTAACTCCATAGTGCTTTCTTGCCCTCTACTTTTCTAATCCATTCACCCATTTATCCATCCATAATCCTTATCCGAATCCTAAATACATTAGTTAAGTACATGAAAATATAGATAGAAAAAGAGAGAGGAAGAGAGAATGCAAGACAAGGGACAGAAGACAGACAGATAGCAGGTGAGGATATTTTGACCCAGGGTTCTTAATCTGGAATATATGAGATTCATGAACTCCCTGAGATAATATGCAAAGTGTAAAATGTACATGCATTTTTCTGGGGGAAAGAGTCCTTAGCTTTATGAAGATCCTCAAAAGTGCCTGTGTCCCAGGAAAGATCAGAAATTACCAGCTGCAATGAAAAACAAAATGATGCACACACAAGCCCTCTTCTGTGTTCTTTCATATGGGACCATCCCCTATACAATCTACATTCTCCCTTTCAGTCAAAAATTGAAAGAAGACAAAAAGGAAGCCTAGAGCATCAAGAGACATGAAGACTATCTTAAGAATTCATCAACATGTTCTTAGTTAGTTTCAATAGT
This sequence comes from Balaenoptera musculus, assembly GCF_009873245.2. Taxonomy (NCBI): domain Eukaryota; kingdom Metazoa; phylum Chordata; class Mammalia; order Artiodactyla; family Balaenopteridae; genus Balaenoptera; species Balaenoptera musculus. The sequence goes on along the minus strand of NC_045794.1, from coordinate 10,731,861 downwards.
TAATGCACATGTACTAGAAATTAATTCAAACATAAATAAGAGACAAAGAGGATCAACATTTACTAAGGAACTACTCTATGCTAGGCACTTGATTTTTCTAACACTATGTTGTAGGTATCATTATTGTTGTTCTCATATGATTAATTTAAGAAGGCTTTGAGAATATACAAATCATACCCAAGTCCAGGCGATTAGCAAGGGACTGCCACGTGAGTCAAAGGCAAATCTACCCGAAGCTATAAACCCTGTTCTTCCCTCTGCTTCATTCTGCCCTGAGAAGGGCAGGAAGAGCTAATCATTGAATTGCATCTCTAACGACCTCTCCAAATCTTTCCGGGGTCTGACAAAATGAATATGGGTGTGTGTGTACCTGCATTGCTGGGACAAGGTGACCAAGCTCTGTTGCATCTCTGATGCAACAAATACTCAGGAAAAAAAAAAAAAGTCATAATTTGGAGATTTCTAGCTTCTGAGTCCTTCCATTAATTTATCACATTATTCCACAAACTACACTGAGCAACTCCCTGTGCTAGGCATTGGGTAGGGCCCAGCATGTCATCTTGTAATATCACCTCCAATAGACCCCACAGTGCCTGCCCTCAGAAGCCTCAGTGTCTAGCGGAGTTCACAACCACGTGATCAAATCATTTCAATACTGGGGAACACGGATTCGAACATAAGAATATGCTGGGTTCAGTAGCAAAATAGAGAGGGAGTAAGATGTTTAGGGTAGACCTTAAGGAATTAGGAGAAGAACCCAGGCAAACGATGTGTGATGGTTATGTGTCAACTTGGCAGGGCCTTGGTGCTCAGATGTGTGGTCAAACGTTATTCTGGATGTTTCTGTGAGGATGTTTCAGATGAGATTAACATTTAAATCAGTGGACTTTGAGTAAACCAGATTGCCCTCCAAAATGTCCGTAGGTCTCATCCAACGAATTGAAGACCTGAATAGAACAAAAGATTGACCTTCCCTGAACAAGAGGGAATTCCTACCAGCAGATGGCCTTTGAACTTGAACTGCAGCATCTTTCCCCTGCAGATTTAGGGCATGCCCATCTCCTTCCATAACCAGAGGAGCCAAGTCCTTAAAGTAAATAAATAAACAAACTATTATATATAGGATGGATAAACAACAAGGTCCTATGGTATAGCACAGGCAACTATATTCAATACCCTGTGATAAACCATCATGGAAAAGAATATGAAAAAGAATATATATATGTATAACTGAGTCACTTTGCTGCACAGCAGTAATTAACACAACATTATAAATCAACTATACTTCGATAAAATTTTTTAAAAAAGAAACTGTTTTAAAAATAAATATATGTGTGTGTGTGTGAGAGAGAGAGAGATGTATATATTTCAGTATATACATATATTTTGTTTCTACTGGTTCTGTTTCTCTGGAGAACGCTGATTAGCACACAGTGTGAGTAGGGATATTCTGGCAGAGGGAAAAGCATGTGCAAAGGCACAGAGGCAAGAAGCTGCATGGCAGCTCTGGGCACCCACAAGTAATTCAGTCAGTTTATTTAATCCTGTTCTAGAGCCCTATCTTACTGACTGGCGTGATCACTCTATGCTTTGCTCCCACAAACTAGATTTTAGGAATCTGATCTTAGTCTGTTTGGCCATCCCAGTGCTTTTGAAGGTGAAGACGTTGCTCAGATTTCCCTAAAACAATGAGTCTCAAGGAGCAGCTGGAAGACTGATCGATTGGAACAAAAGCACAGATTTTATCCGCCCCCTTGGCAGAGGTATGCGCAACTACCATTGCCAGGAGTAAGGTGTGCTCCGGACGACATAGACTTTTTCTGCCACAGCTTTAACATCAATACCCTTTGGGGGAAATCTGTATCAGTCGGGATGCTCCAGAAAATAGAACCAATAGGATAGTGTGCAGTTCGAGTCTAGAGGCCGTCCGCTGGCAGACTTCCTTCTTGCCCACCATCAAGCAACTCATGGAGACAGTGAGATGAGTCACGATCACATCTTGTCAGCTTCCCTGAGCCAGAGCATCTCTTTATTTTTTTTAAATATATTTATTTATTTATTTATTTATTTATTTATTTATTTTGGCTGCATTGGGTCTTTGTTGCTGCGCACGGGCTTTCTCTAGTTGCGGCGAGCAGGGGCTACTCTCAGTTGCGGTGCACAGGCTTCTCATTGCAGGGGCATCTCTTGTTGTGGAGCACGGGCTCTAGGTGTGCGGGCTTCAAGAGTTGTGGCTCGCGGGCTCTAGAGCGCAGGCTCGGTAGTTGTGGAGCACGGGCTCAGTTGCTCCACGACATGTGGGATCTTCCCGGACCAGGGCTCGAACCCATGTCTCCTGCATGGGCAGGCAGATTCTCAACCACTGTGCCACCAGGGAAGCCCCAGAGCATCTCTTTAAAGGTATCTGAATGTGTACTTGTGCCATGAATGAGATTCAAGAAGCTCATGAAACCCTTGAAAATGTTTATAAAATTATGCATGTATGTACAAATACCTGGGGAAAGGGTCTACAGCTTTTATCACATCTTCAGAACTCAATCCCATCCAAAGAAAATAAATAAATAAGATTAAGAAGCTTTAACCAGCAAAAGGTCATTGGGATATAAAAGGACAGACCAGAACTACAGCTCTATGACCCAGGTAACTTGACATAACATGGTTCAATGACTTTCCATAAATTATAACTGTGAATATTGATTCCTAGATTCCTACAGCTTCATTCTTCTTTGTCAAATCGTGTCTCTTCTCAAAGTATTTGGCCAAGTGAACACGGTTCTTTACTCCCTGCCATGGCAACATCAGGATCAAAGACTGAGCATTAGAAAACTTGGACTCAACCTGGTCTTGGCTCTGACATTCACCTGCTATGTGGTTTTGACAACTCCTTCCACCGCCCTGAGCTATGTTATATTGCAAGTGTTGGGTTGGATGATCTCTCTGAGCTCCCACCTGACTCTCATGGTATTGTCACCAGTGACTCTGAATTACTGTCATCTGTTTGTTGCTGGCACTGCTTCGGGCAGCTCTTCAGTTCTCTGGACAGGTGACATCTTAGGCCTTCCTTCTACCTGCCCCTCTAATAAAGCTAGACAGCCATGCAGATTAGCAAAAGCCAAGCGAATTATTTTGACTGGGAGAGAAATGCTACTCTGCAAAAGGAAGAATTTTAACTTCATAACTTCAAAGTTATGAACCACAGAACTTACCCCAGGATTCTTGAGGCTGTGGATACTCACTGTTATTGAGGAGGCATCAGTGAGTGATCAAGAATGAGAAAGACCAGAGCCAATTTTGCAGGGTAGTTTGAAAAGTGTTCTGATTATTATTTTTCTCTCATATGACTCATTAAGTCTGTTCAAAAGAGTCCTCCACAAGAGGTGAATTGCAATCATTTTTATTAGCTATTCCACATCTCTTACATTAGCTATATTTCACAATCAGGAAATCAGTTGCTACAATGAAAGCAATAGTTTGATGCAATGAAAAAATAGTATATTAGGAGCTCTGAGACCTGAATCATGACCCCAGTTCATCCATTAGCTAGCTACATACACAGCTCCAGGTATGATTACCAGTGTGAATTCACTATCTTTCTCTCCTGCTTAATTGGCAATTCCTCAGGGTCAGAGGCCTTATCTTATCTATACTCATCTCTTTATCCTGGCTTCTAGCACAATATCTGTTTACATTGTAGGCATTTAATAAATACGCTGGCTGAATGGACAGAGAGACAGATGAGGCAATAAAGTTGTATTCTCTTTAGGACTCAATTTTCTTATCTGTATAGTAAGATCTGCCACATAAAGTAGTCTGGACAATCCAATGAAATACTATATGTAAAGCTTCATCCTGCTCTAGTATCAGAAGAGACAAGATAATCTGAGAAAACCAATCTCTGCTAAGGGACTCATGGTTGATAACAAACCATGTGCTGAGGCGTTAATCCTCCCAGAGGATGTTGGAATCTTTGAACTTTGATCCAAAAGAGTCGTGAAGCTTGGATTTTCACACTCTCAGACTGAAGGAGATATTTGGGGACAAACGTCTCCCACCCCACAGATTACTCTGCAGTGGACACCACCCTCAACCATCTTATTACTTCCAGATCCTGCATTGTACTTTTATTCAAGTTGATTCTGATTAAGATGACCATCAAAGGTAAAAATTAAGTAAAAGGGAGGCAGTGGCCTAAGAGGGTGGGTCAGTGTGCAAGGGGACTTTTGCTGGCAGAAGGACATCCTGACCAAGCTGACTTGGACAGAAAAGAAGCTGGGGTTTTCTGTAACACAGGCTCACGGGCTGCCTCTCACTGCCCCACCCCGTGTCCGCATCCCCGAGCCCTCCCAGCAGGGCTGGATGAGGTCTCTGCAGAGCCCGGGGTGCTCACTGAATTTGCCCTTCCCTTCCCGGCTGGTCCTGCTAAGGGTTGCAGAAACCACAGAACAGTTGGGATCATTGTGTCAGGATGTGTGCTAACGTCGTCCCCACTAGAGCCGCCCGCTCTTCACTGACTGACAGGCCTCCTGCGAGCTTCCAAGGAGCCTGAAACTGGCCACCACAGTTGGCCCCATCTTCCCAAGAGTGGCTCCAGGCTGTGAGAAAAGGGATGAGGGCAAGGGATGAGGGTCCCTCTTTTAAATATGGGAAGACACAGTGGGTGCTGAAGATCTAGCATGTGGAGATCTCAGAGGATTTGAATCCACAGTCCCTTCCCGTCTCAGGGGGCTTCTACAGAAAATGATCCTGGCCTGCTGGAGAACACCTATAAGTTACAGAAATGACCTCCTCCGGGGTAAGTTCTTTGCAACTGCAACCTAAGCAATTCAGCCGTGCTTTAGAAGTCTCTGAATGCCCCTCCCCATCTCTCCCCAAGGGTGTCTTTGAATATAGATGAAAGTGTTCTACATCATTCTCATTTTTATTGGTGCATAGTTTGTTCACATTTTAAACAATTGATTCATTCTTTCAGTGTTTTCATTCCTTTCAAAGCAACTGTGTGACAGTGCATCATTTTTATGTATTTTGGAGAATGATGAGCGGTGTATTTTGGAGAATGATGAGCGGTATATTTTAGACCAAAGGATTTAGCTGGAAGGAGAAGGGAAGGGCAGGGTGGGGGGATGTGTCATTTCACTGACTTTGTAGAGTGGCCAGCTTAGCACATGCAAGTGGCAGTGCAAAGTCGATTTTGAAAGAAACTGTTTCTGATAGGTCGCCTCTGAATTCTTGTTGTGGGCATTTTGGTTGCCTCTCAACATCCACTCAACAATATCCATTCCAACCCCTCCCCCCATTCCTACTGTGAAACACTCAGGGGTTTTGGTTGAATACACCCAACTCCTGGCTGTGAGGGTGGGCCTTGATTGGAGTCATTCACAGTGAATGACTCAGTGCCGGACAATGAATTCAGGCATTAAATCAATCAGCACATGTCAATCCCTTGGTCATGTCAATTCCAGCACATATCACCGTGGGCGGAAGATCCAAGGTAGTTTAAAAAATAATAATAATGAAATAAACAAAAAGAGGTTACAGGAGCCTCCTTCTCTCCATCCCTGGAGGAAGCTTTGGTCCCTGTTGCCGCTAGGAGTCACCCTTTCATTCATTCTTCCCTCCGGCCTTGTTTTATTGGTGGTCTGTGTCCCAAGCACAGTTCAGTTCTAAGCGTTGGGGATACCGGATCTTCAACCTCACAATCCAGCGAAAAAGGCGGAAAATAAAGAAACATATAAATACATTGTATATTGTCAAGTGAGAAGGGCTAGGAAGAAAGAAATAAATCAAGATAAGAAAACAAAAAGTTATGGGGTGTGATACTTAAGTAACTTAAGAGAGATGCAAACAAAGAAACAGAGTTGCTTGGCGACGGCGGGGCGGGAGGGGGGGGCGGGGAGGGGATTACCCTGAGTGGGGGAACCCAGGACAGCTGTCCCAGGAGAGGGCATTTGGAAAAGTCAGAGAGAAAATAGGGAAAAGAGACGGAGTATGCAAGACATTTTGAAAATAAATGTTACTTAATGACTGATTAGATTTGGGAGTTTAAAAAGGAAGATGAATCAAAAATTATTTAAAAGCAGTATTTTTAAAGCTGCCTTTCATATCTCCATAGTGGATCATAAAATCAATTTAATGGGTTACAACCAGATTTTATTTAATGGAATAGATTAGAATAAAATAGATTAATATGCACCACACATAGTAAGTACTATTTTGTGAAATTTTGTTACATTTGTGTCTGTGTGTGTGCATGTGTGCACATGGGTATATATACCAGTCATGACGTAAAATGTATTTCTTACAGTGGATCATGGTAAAAAAAAAAAAATGGAAAGAATTAACTTAGAGGTTTTAAATATGCATCAGTGTAGGACAGTGGTACCATTTAAAAAAAAAATAGACATTAACAAATGCCAGTGTCTTTGAAGATGAAGACTTTGAGTTTGAGCTTAAGTTTTCAGCTGAATATCTAAACAGAAAAGTGTGAAGGCAGTTGAAAATGTGAGTCCAGTCAGGATAGGTGTCAAAGCTAAAGACAGAAATTTGGGATTTATCTGCAGAGAAATTATATTTGAAACTATAGCAATGAATAAGGTTACTAGAGGAGAAAGTGTAGGAAAGGGGGGGAAAAATGTCAAGGATAAAGCCTTAGGCCATAATAACATTTTGGGGAAAAGAGTGTGACAATAAAGCCACAAAAAATGTTAGAGAAAGAGCAACCAGAGGGTCAAGGAAAATCAGGAGATGAAGGACCAGGAGAGCCAGGAGAGAACAGAATTTCAATCATGTCAAATTTTCTAAAGGGTTGAGAAGGAACACGTGAATTAAGAAAAGGCCACTGGACTTCCCTGGTGGTCCAGTGGGTAAGACTCTGCACTCCCAATGCAGGGGGCCCGGGTTCGATCCCTGGTCAGGGAACTAGATCCTGCATGCATGCCACAAGTAAGAGGCCGCATGCCACAACTAAGAAGTCCTCATGCCGCAACTAAGTTCACATGTCGCAACGAAGACCCCACATGCTGCAACGAAGATCCCACGTGCCGCAACTAAGACGCGGTGCAGCCAAAATAAATAAATATTTTAAAAAAGAAAAAGAAATAAAAGGGAAGAAAAGGCCACTGGACGTAGCAACTTGGAGAATATTGACTGTTTTCAAGAGAACTCTTCTGCAGAGTGATGGAGATACAAGCCAGGGTGATTAGAATGTAAGGCAGTATGTTTTGTAGTGAAAGGAAGCATATGGCTTCCATTTCCAGCTTCATCAGTTATTTCCAAGGAATAGATCTCAGAGTCATTGTGACCAACTTTTATTTCTTCACTCATCTAGTTCCTAGACCGTTTCTGGAAGCACCTCAGATTTTTCCTCTAGGTCATGATCCTCAACAACACCAAAACATGTTTCATGGGCTCAAAATAAGTTTGTCTTAGTCAAGCGATATGTTTTTAATATGTTTAATGCTAGTGGACAAATCCTGAGCCTCTGGAGGGGCTCCCACTCCCCGCAGCCCTAGCTCCATCCTAGGAATGCCAGGAGAATTCATCTTTGGGAAGAGACTGTTGTTTTGCTTGGGAAATTCTTGAATGGGACTTGTGGTTATGCAGATGTAAGGTTCAGTCCCCAATCTGGGTGAAGCGATTAAGACCATGAAGACCCAAAGCTTCTACATAGTGAAAGTGAAAGGTTTATCTGTCTTGAGTGCAGAGACTGTCCTGCTGTTTACCAATTCTTGGCTTCCTCGGGACTCAGAGATTAAGGACTGTGGTCCAGCATGGTGGGGGGAAATGGGAGATGAGAGAGAGGAGCATAAGAACTAAGGCAGAGTGTGACTCCAGCAGGACAGTGCAGGCTGAGGACTGAGAAGAAAAACAACCCGTCAGAGCCTGTGGATCCAGAGAGTGGCCAATGATGAACCTAGAGATGATCATACTAAGAGAAGTAAGTCAGAAAGAGAAAGACAAATATCGTATGACATCACTTACATGTGGAATCTAAAATATGACACAGATGAACTTATCTATGAAACAGAAGCAGATTCACAGGCATAGAGAACAGACTCGTGGTTGCCACGGGGGAGGGGAGGGATGGAGTCGGAGTTTGGGATTAACAGGTGCAAACTATTCTAGATAGAATAGATAAACAGCAAGGTCCTACTCTGTAACACAGGGAACTGTATTTGGTATCCTGTAATAAACCATAATGGAAAAGAATATGTAAAAAAATATACATATGTATGTCTGAATCACTTTGCTGTACAGCAGAAATTAACACAACATTGTAAATCAACTATATATTAATAAGATTTTTTAAAAGAGAGAGAAAGTGGCCAATGGATTCTAGCAGCGGTGGTATCTCATACACAGTTTCACACTGCTCTTCCCAAAGCTGTAATTTTCCTATAACCTAAAGTCTTCAGTAAAGTTTCTTCGTGGTTACAACCTGTCACTAATAATAACTAACATTTATTGAGGACTTACAGTGTGGCAGCTGCTCTTCTAAGGGCTCCACATATTATTAACTCATCCTCAAGGCAACTCTGGAAGGAACTATTATTATCGCCCTCATTTCACAGAGAAAGAAACCGAGGTACAGAAAGGTTATGCCACTAGTTTAAGACCATGCAACTAGCAAGGGTCAGAGACGGAATGTGAACGCACGATGTCTGACTGCAGAGCTCATAATCTTAACCATTGTTACTCCCTACATCGTCATTTAGGTCCATGTTAGCCTGGGAAAGAAATAAAGGGAGGATCTGCGATGACATTTTGGGGAGGAGTGGATCAGAAATGTTGGCACACCACAGAAAGGTGGAAATGAGCCCAGCAGGAGAAATCTGGGAGAATCCCAAAGCAAAAGCTAGGCAAGGACATCAGGAGGATAGAAGCAATTTCTGGGAACCTCAGAAGCCTTCGGGAAGGACCCTGAGTTCCTGCAGTACCGTGGAACAGGGACTCTCCCTGGAGAAATTTGCACGTGGAAAGGATGAGTTCCACCCCTGTGAACTGTGATGACACAGGCATCGTGCTTTTCACAAGGCTCCAACGCTCAGTAATTGGTTGCTTTGTATGTTAAGTCTTCCTGCCATTTTCTGATCCTTTTTCTAACATCCCTTGAAGGACCATCCAGATTTTCACTCAATTACCACGATTCAGTGCCTATTCATTGTCGATCATTTGCAGGTCAGCAAGATGACTCTGTGACATGACAGCTCCTTTCCTTTTTTTAAAAAATAAATTTACTTATTTATGGCTGCGTTGGGTCTCCTTTGCTGCGTGCGGGCTTTCTCTAGCTGCGGCGAGCGGGGGCTACTCTTCATTGCGGTGCACGGTCTTCTCATTGCAGTGACTTCTCCTGTTGCGGAGCATGGGGTCTAGGTGCGCGGGCTTCAGTAGTTGTGGCATGTGGGCTCAGTAGTTGTGGCACATGGGCTTAGTTGCTCCACGGCATGTGGGATCTTCCCAGACCAGGGCTCGAACCCGTGTCCCCTGAACTGGCAGGAGGATTCTTAACCACTGCGCCACCAGGGAAGTCCCATGATGGCTCCTTTTCTATCAGTGTCACTTCTCAGGCATCTTCTCAGCCTCCTAAGCTGCTTTACATACTGGAAAATAGTTCTATTTCTCCACAGATAAATCGACCAGGATAAACCAATTGTTTCCCATTAAGAAAAAAGATTCAAGTGAAATATGATTTTTTTAACTTTTTATTTTATATTGGAGTATAGCTGACTAACAGTATTGTGTTAGTTTCAGGTGTACAGCCAAGTGGTTCAGTTATACATATATGTGTATCTAAGATTCATGTGAATATGAGTTTTCCTCAAGGTAACTGAAAGGAGATGGAGGAATAGGAAGTCTGTAGGAGCAGTGAGTGGTCAGCTCAGCAGAGGTGAAAGTGTAATAGACCTAGACAAATCTGAGGTGGAACAATATGTGGTCACTTTGTGCCTTTGGAGGAAAAATGCCAATGAGAAGCGTAGGTGTGGAAAGTGAAGATAACTGCCTTCCCCCCCAACCCAAAAGGAAAATAAGCTGCTTATCAGGCAGGGTGAGTCTATGGTGCATGGTCAGCCTTATTAGCATATCTTAATTGGGAATTAGACTGTCATCGCAGGACACATTGTAAGTTAAAAACTTGGGAGACAACGTAATTCATTTAAATTCCAAATGCACATCTCCTTTCCTACCTATTTGTTGAACTGTTCTTTTCCTTTTTCTTCCCCTGTTATTCGTCTTTCTTCTTCCACCTACAGCTATACTCTCAACGTTCCTGGTTGCTGTCCTAATCCCTTCTTTTCCACAATTGTATTTGTGATATATTTCCGTAATTACCAGAAGTCACTGCTTCACTTCTCTCCCTTCTCTGTGTTAGATTGCTTTTCGTTTATCTCTACCTCCCGTTATTCATCCTCATTCATCTTTCTCATTGTCTTCCCCTCTTTCATCATTCTTTCTCCCTCTTTTCCTCTCTACCTGTCTGTCACTCATTCACACAACCTCAAGCTGACATAGAAATTAATTTATAATTAAAAAAATTCTCCACTGCTGACAAATTCTACTCATGGAGCTTACGCCCAGGGATTGAAGGTTGCATAAGACTGGATGCATCCCACAGCCTGTTGCTCTAAGCTGCAAATGTTTTCTTGACCCTCTGCCACTTCACACAACTGGTGGAGTAGCATTATGCATTATCTCCTTAGAACAGGGCTGAGAGGAACGGACCACTGAATATATTTGGCCGAGACGGCATCTCTCTAAGGAAGACATTGTTCGTCCTCAGAACAGAGGACACGGGCTCCAGATTTGCAGCCTCGTCTGTAACTGTGTTTGCATTGCTCTTCAGTTGGTTAGCTCATAGCAGCAAGTGCCTGATGGGCCTCCCTGCCCCCTGAACACAGGGGAGAGTCATGAAAGCTATTGAACGTGGCTCATATACAGCCTAGGAGTGGGTATCAACAGTCACTCCAGGACTCAGTAATACCACTGGGTGGCGTGTTTGAAAGAGACTTTCAAATAAAGCAGTATAACCACACACCGTGCAACCGGCTGTTTATCTCACAGACCCCATCTGGTTGTGAGAAGAATGCAATGAGACGTGAAACATTTGCCAGGGAACACAGAAATGCTGTTGATGGGGGCTTTGGCTTGATCCTCGTGGGTGGTGGTCTAAATTCCAGAGCCATGCTCAGGAGCTTGGGTTTGCGGGGAACATGATATTAATTGTACACTTGTCTTCCGGGTCGTGGATGGAACCGTTGGAATAACTCTTCTATAAGTTTGCACAAGCATGAAAGATCTGACCCAGGGTGGGTCTCCAGGAGCACTTTCTCCTTGTGGTGGGTCTGAGAATGCCAAGTTCCTGCTAATGTCCTCAAGGAACCTCTGAACCTTGGGCCAAGGATGACTTTCAGGGTCTCCAACAGATCAGTGCTAAATGAAGCATTCTGAACAGTCAAGGAGAAACTCCACTTAATTGGCCTTCAAAGTACATAAGATCCAAGATTGGCCTAGGATTATTTAAAAAAAAAAAACAGAAACAGGGAGTGTGGAAACCTGCCCCAAACCCACCAGACTCCAATTACTCTAAAAATTACACTTGAGTATTTTGTTGACATGGTTATAAGTCATAGAGCTGTGTTTACGGCATGTCTTGCTTATTAGACCACATGGGGCAAGTGGTTGTGTGTAGTATGGTTGGTTCCTTTTCTCATTGGTAGGACATGCCCGTGAGAAAGTGTATTTCTCCACCTAGAAATAGAGACAGAACCCCAAATACTGGCTCAGTGGCTCCAAGCAGTCTCTCCAGCTGGTTTGGGTCTCCCGCTGAGGCTGTGTTGTGTGGACCTGGCCTGATGTCATCTTTGTACAGAACCTGACAGTGAGTTTTCCACACCTAGCCCCCTGTTACTCCCTTCTGAACAAGAAGGGGATCTTGTGTGTAGAAATTAGGTATCTCATCAATCAAAGAATGTAGGAAGGATGTTCTCTGTCCTCTCCAAGAGCCAAGAAGAGCAATAGAAGACAATGCACTCGGGGCTTCCCTGGTGGCACAGTGGTTAAGAATCCGCCTGCCAATGCAGGGGACACGAGTTCGATCCCTGGCCCGGAAAGATCCCACGTGCCACGAAGCAACTAAGCCCGTGCACCACAACTACTGAGCCTGCGCTCTAGAGCCTGTGTGCCACAATTACTGAAGCCCACGTGCCTAGAGCCCGTGTTCTGCAACAAGAGAAGCCATGACAATGAGAAGCCCACGCACCACAACAAAGAGTAGCCCCCGCTCGCTGCAACTAGAGAAAGCCAGCACACAGCAATGAAGACCCAACACAGCCAAAAATAAAAACAAATAAATTAATTGATTAAAAGAAAAAAAAAAGACAATGCACTGTATGATGCTGGTCTCAGGGTGTAGGTACGTGATCTAGAAAAAAAGGTCCCAAGTATGTAACTTCACATTTGATTTTTTTCTAGGATAATTGGCATTTTTCTAGAAAATGTTCAGTTTCATTGGTGTGACTCAATTGGTGTTCACTGGATGCCTAATTTGTTAGTAGTGTTGGAAATCGGATATTTCCAAATTTCGCGTGAGAAAACTAAGACACAAGATCATTAAGAGACACAACAAAGTGACTCAGGGAAAAGATAAACTTATGTATTTGGTTACTGACTCTCCAGGACTGTGTTGTGTTAATTAGATGTTCTTGAGTCCTTTGTCTCAAAATTAGTTGAGAGATTATACCATAACGTCAATCTTGTACATCTCAACTTCTTGTAACATAAAGCTACCTTGGGATCCAAAGCAAAGAAATATAAAACTCAATTAGATTTTGGGAAAGATAGAACGTTGCAGGAATACAATTTCCCATACACATGTGATCGATATTCTAATAATATCAACTTTTACATTTGCCTTTTATTTTGGCAATCAGATTACAGAAGACATTATCGCCAGATCTTCACCTTCATCCTCTCAATAGAGAGAAGGAGATTCAGAAATGATTTTGTACATCGTCCGCCTAAGGAGGCTAGGGCTCACAGGACCCCAGAGGGGACTGGACTTCCAGTGCTGGGTGACTATAAATCCCAGATTGCCCAAGGCACTTCCGACTTCAAATATCCTGTCTCAATATCACCATATGCGCCCTCTTACTTCTTAGAGCAGCCTGGCTGGGCTCCAGGTGACATGGATCCCAGTCTGAGTGTTGTTATTCATCTACCCATTCGGCAAGTATGATTGACCTACCATGCACGTGACACTGTGATGAGCAAAGCAAACACCATCTCTGCACTAGAGGAACTTAGAAAAGTGGCAAAGACAAGTCTGTAAAAAAATCATACCAATTTTAAGACATAACATAATCGTGGTGGTGGAAATATGAACAGTAGACTATGGGCACAGTAGACTACGGGCACAGTAGACTACGGGCACAGAGAGGGGAAAGAGTCAGTTCATGGGAGTCAGCATTTGAGCTGGCTTTGAGGAGTGTGGGATTAACCTGGCAGGTAAACGTGAGGGGAGAGCATTTCCAACAGAGATAACAGCGTGGAAGTTGATGAAGTAGAGGCATGTTTGGGGGAAAGGTCAAGGTGCCGTACACATAAGCATGTAAAAGGGAGAAAGGGGATGAGTAGAAGAGACCGTCACTGGAAAGGCAGGTTGAACCCAGACTTTGAAGTGTCTGGGAAACCAGGCTAAGGAGATGGGACTTTATTCTTCATGCATTAGAGAGTCATTGAGTGTCTTTTGAGCAGAGTAATGGCGGGTGACAATCTGAACTTCAAGAAAATAACTGTCTTCTTGAAGGAGGACAATGTGGAAGGGAAATCAGTGAGGGTGATTTCTGAACTGGCCACCAGGGGGCACACTTACACTGACAACTTTTCTGGTCCAGAAAAGAAGCAGGCCCAAGAGGGGTGTAGACGCCAAGAACTGGAGCAGAACACAGGTGGGAAGGGGGGAGGGCGAGTAGGGTAATCTGGGGGAAACTCAGAACTAGAGGCATGGAATGCTTATCATTTTAGGAAACTTGAGATGAATTTTTAATATGGGCAAGAGATAATGGAAAATCACATTTATTGAGTTCCTAATACGTACCAGGGACTGTTGCTAATGCTTTTCTGCTCTTTCTAATCTATATCTGATTGCTACATGATGACTATGCATAGTCTCATTTTATAGCCAACAAAACCATCCGAAAATTTCATTCACTGAGATACTAATTGAGCTTCTACTCTATGCCAAGCACTCTTCAAAGCATTTGGGATTTACTGAGTGAACAAGACAACCCCTGCTCTCATGAAGCATATGGGACACGATGGGGAGGAGGTGTCAAAAAGCAAGTGAACAAACAAATGAATGAAGAGATTCAGATAGTGAGAACTGCTATCAAGATCATAGCCTGGTGGTATGATTGAGTGTAGCAGGAAGGACTTCCTCTAAACGGGTTGATAAATGAAAGCCTCTCTGAGCAGTTGAGTTGAAATCTAAATGATGGGAATGAAACATTCAAGTGAAGACCTTCCAGGAAAAGAGGATTCCAGGCAGGGAGAACAGCCAGGGCAAAAGTCCCCATGGAGGGAATAACCTTGACATTCTCCTGGGACAGAAAGGCCTGAGTAGGCTGGGTGCGATGAGGAAGGGTGGATTGGTAAGAGCTGAACTGGAGATGTGGGTGGTGGCCCAATCCCAAAAGGCCCTGTGGGCTATTACGAGGAATTTGAATTTTATTTAACCTTATAGGAAGGGTCCAGGCCGATACTTAACATTTGCAAGGCTCAGGACAAGAGTTTAAAGGGAAGCCCCAGGCTTCCCAAATGTCTTTTCCATTCTGCTCCATCCTGCACCACAAGTGCCTTCCCACACGTGTGTGTGGACACCCTACCCCTCACGTGTAAGCTCTGCCCTCCTTCCCCCCCAAACAGCCATCCCTTGCTCATCTCTCAAGCCAAGAGTCCAGGTGTCCACCCTTGGGAAGGTAAACCTGGTGATGGGGCCCCAGAAGGATGCTGAGGTCTCTTTGGGCAGGAAATCCTAGGTCCCTCATATCCAAAGTGTGGTCTAGGAGGGGTCTGGGCTCTAGGCAAGAATGTCCCCTTGGCCCCTTGGACTCCCCCCAGAACAGAGCCCTCTAGAGTTTCAGGACCCAGGACAGGGGCCCTGGTTGTCCAGGTCTAAAGGGATATTACCCAGGTCTGTATGACTTCAATTCCCGGCCTCTTTTCACTAAGCATGTTTGCTGTGTCGGTGAGATCTCCTTGGGGACTCAGGTCCACCAAATCTAACATGTCCAGATGTCGCATAAGCACAGGCAGTTAAATGGTGGTAACTGGACATTCTGGGCCAACACCTAGGTCTTTACTAGCCTCAAACTCCAAGCTGGCAAAAAAAAAAAGAAGTCTATGTAGGAACATAGACAATACTCACCCCAGAATTGTTGACAGCTTTCAGTTTTATAGGGTTTTCAAACCTCCAGGCAATTCCTTTTTATACCCCACACTATGTACACATAGACATCCTTACTAATTAACACTCTCAGGAATCATCTCCCTAAAAGTGACTTGGTAGGGGTCTTAGTAGGGGTCTCCTTCAAACCATCACTTGCCTCCACCCTGACACAGATACTCACCACACCATAAAGGCTTTTCATCATCCGTATCCACTACTAGAGTACTAATATCTGCAAAGAGACACGTGAGAGCTCACATCCACTAATGCCTAGTGGGCAGCTGAATGCCAGTGAAGACTGGCTGACCACATGAAGAAGCCAAGACACTTCCACCTGTCAGGGGGCGTTGCTCCATCACAATGGTCCATAAGAGGTTAGTTCTCAGGGCAAACTTCCTCCACTAAATTTACATCGGGAGTAGAATGTTCTGTGAGAAGTGGAGATAAGAGTCCCGTTTGACCTACTGGAGAAAGAATAGGTGAGGGAAAGTGTATTAGTTGCCTATTGCCGTGTAACAAACGATCCCAAACCAAGTGGCCTAAAACAGCAATAAATACTAATGATTTCATAGCTTCTGAGGGTCAGGAATCTGGAAGTGGCCTGGCTGGGTGGTGCTGGCTCAAGGTCTTTTATGAGGCTGTGGTCCAGATCTTAGCCAGGGCTGCTATCAGGTGAGACTGGGGCTGAGAATCCACTTCTAGAACAGCTCACTCACACGGCTGGCAAGTTGACGCAGGCCATTTGTGGGAGGACTCATCACCATATAGAGTCTCCACTGGGCTCTTGGAGGGTCCTCATGACCTGGCATCTGGCCATTAAACTACATAAAGGTCCATTTCTGAGTGGAAGAGAAAAAGCATAGCTGGTCCAATGGGACCTCAGGTTGAGTAGAAGGAAAGGTAAATGAAAGCCCTCCCTCCCCCCCACCTCCGAGGACCGCAGCCCTACCTGTCAATACTTGGGCAAGTTACTTAACATGTCTGCCTCCGTTTACTTATCTGAAACACAAAACTCATAGCAGTACCTACTTAGTAGGGTTGTTTTAAGGTTGAAATGGATTGACATTTGATGCCTGGCATATAGTATGTGCTATATGAGTATCTGTTATAAATTAATCGATAAATCAGTCAACACATCCATCAATAAATCAATAATACTGACAGGCCTCCATATTTTTATTCCTGTCTGAGTAATCCTCTAATCTGAGTTACACTGCGAAACTGCCTCTATGTTTTGTCTCCATCAATTTTTTAATCTGAAAGTTCCAAGTGGATGGGGTTGTTGAGATTGCTATACAGGAATATACAACATCCAGCTCACAAATAAATGCAGGATGCACCTGCATTTAATAATGTGATATTAATAATACTATTTTTGATGATGATATAAAGACTTCCAGAATCACCAAGAGGACTCCTAGAACGTCTTTCTGCAGGCAGGGCTGCTACACCACATCTGGGTGGACCCTCCTCCAGCTGTGGGAGTGCTATTTTTAACCTTGGGTGGGAAGATGACTAGTTATTTCCAAATGGTGGTTGAAAACACCACCAAAGGGTGGTTAAGAACACCACCAAAGGATGGCCGTGACCCTTTGGAATTGGGATGGGGGAGGGGAAATGTACATAGTGAGGAAAACCATGTCCCCTTTTCTGGCTTTGTCCTTTATCACTGTCCTGCCTGATTCCAGTTTGCTCACATTGCCTTCTTTCAGGTCAAAAAAGGAAGAAAGAAAGAAAAAAATTTTCTGAATGTGGCATCCATAGTAATGAAAAAGCACATCAGGAAGTCTTGCTAAGGGGCTGAGGGCCTTGGGAATCTTGCAATATAACTAGAGCAGGCCAAGATTTAGTTATTCTGCAGTAAAACCACATTTTTACTTAATGTCATTTAAAACAAAATGCCAGTTTTACAAAATGAAAGGAACTACCACAGAGTATTGGAATGATCTTATGAGACTTTCATGTAATTTTTAACTGGTTTGGCTGTTTCCTAATTCACTAATAAAAAGGATTATAGGAACATGACCATGTTATATCTACTGTCTTTTTTCCTAAGTAAAATTGAATATCTTTTATAATAAAGTTGAAAGATTAAATTGATGATTCTCTCCCCCCCCCATAAAAAACCCTATTTCTCTGAAATGACCTTGATCTAACCCTTTCTATAAACTAGATTCAGCTGTATCTAGAGTATGTCTAATAGAGCATGAGCAGGGTAGTTATGTTTTGACATAAGAACCCTGGTGTCCCCAGCGGCTCACAGTTGGGAATTTGCCAGTTTTCAACACCTGATTTCTCTCTGCAGGCAGCCTTCCCTTCTGCTGAAGCGGTGTGAGACCTGCAAATTACAATGCTAAGTCTTTCCCTGACATCTAGTGTCAAAGTGTGAAATAACAGACAGGGAACCAGCCACTCATTAGGATAAGGATATTCACGTCATGCAGCATTCCTTAAAGGTTGGCTCTTGGTCCCAGGGTCCATCAGGAAGCAGCCGGCAACTTCATACCTCACAGGTAGCCCTAAGACAGAAGAAGCAAAGAGGGACCCAGAAAATGGAAATGCATTATTTTTCTTACAGGTAAAATATGCCTGATTGACCCAAGACTGATACAGCATCCTTTGGGCTTATTTATCTTCTGGCTGAAAAAAAAATTCAGAAATCATGGCTTCTATCTTTATAAACTGCCTTCTTATTCCGGGTCCTTTTATTCCACGTCCTCTCCAACTCATTCTCTGCCTTCACATGACCTTTTTACTCTTGATTTCTCTGCTATATGGAATTTTTACAGAATGCACAATATAGGTCAACAGATGCTAATGCAAAAAAAGATGGGTGGGAGTAGCTTCTGACTTCTGTTTCTTAACACTTGCTAACTAGCACCAGTAATGATGCACTATATCTTTTAGCAGAGGGATCATTGGCCCCTTACGTTTTAGTCCTTCAGCCGTCTTGGCCCATGACACCACTGATGTAATTGAGAAGGTATCATCTTTGCTCTGAAAAAGACTGCCAGGACCATATTGTCAAAAATGCTGCAGGACCCATGGCTCCTGTACTGAGGTGATTACAAGGAAATTAGGATCATCTGGGAAATAGACACAGCTAGTTAGGGGAGCAGAGAAGAGGGAAAGCTTCCTGAGAATCAGAACCATCAACAGCAAGAGAAGGATGAGAGGCTGTGAGTAGCTACTCTGTGCCCTCCTCCAGGCAGTCCACTGAAATCATTCCAGTACTGTTGACGTGTGATCATGCATCCCCTTAGATTACGTGAAACTTACTCAATAACCCATAACAAACTTCAACAATATTCCTTGCCAAGAAATTCCCTGCAAGTATATCCTACATCCCTGATGCTTCAATGAAAATCTATTTCTCCTCCATTTTAAGTTAAAATTCTTTCATTCCTCCCCTTGTTTAATCTGTTCGATAAATGTTTATTCAGCGTCTACTATATGAGCCAGGCAATGTGGTGGGTTCCAGGCAAACAATGGAAGAAAAGTTATAGAACGTGCACTCCACGTACTTACAGTCAAGGGAGGGATACTTGATGTTAATTAGATCACAGCCTCAGTTTTTATGATCTGGCCCTGATTCAGAGCCCCTCAAAACATCATTTCTCTGCCTCACAGCCCTGAGGTCTGTCAGGTTCTCCTCGTTGCTTTTTAAAATCCTTTTCTCTCTTTCTCTTTCTAAATAATCATTATCAAGTGGCAGGAGGCTACCCACCCTTCTGGGCTCTGTCTTTAGATCAGTCAGGTGAGCCTGCAGTCTGTAGGCAGACAGGATAGGGGAGGCAAGAGGAGCCAACACCCCCTCTGTAGTTGCAGTGTCCCTGCATGACAGGAGCACAGGGCTGGGTATATTCTCTCCGCAGTCTTGACTCTGATTGTTCTAGGAGGTACTCGGTGGTTCCTTCAGATAAGCAGCAATGAAAGCATCACATACACCTGTGTGACAGGCGCAAGAAGTCTCCTCCAATGACGTCTCGTACATTCTCCTGGTGATCCGGCCTGATCAAGATCTATAAAACAGCAAATTTCCTAATAGCTGCCTTGTTAGCTCAAATTTCAAGAAGCTACTCCATTCTTTAAAAGGGGGGGTGGGCGGTGCAAGGAATATAAATAAGGAAAAGATAGGAAAATCAATAAACACTAAAGGACAACAACTGCCCAGAAAACAGCAAAAATATCTTTTTTTTTTTTTTTTAATTATTTATTTATTTATTTATGGCTGTGTTGGGTCTTCGTTTCTGTGCGAGGGCTTTCTCTAGTTGCGGCAAGTGGGGGCCACTCTTCATCGCGATGCGCGGGCCTCTCACTGTCGCGGCCTCTTTTGTTGCGGAGCACAGGCTCCAGACACGCAGGCTCAGTAATTGTGGCTCATGGGCCTAATTGCTCCGCGGCATGTGGGATCTTCCCAGACCAGGGCTCGAACCCATGTCCCCTGCATTGGCAGGCGGATTCTCAACCACTGCGCCACCAGGGAAGCCCAAAAATATCTTTGAAGAATTTTTTTCTTTATTATTTTTCAGAGTTGAAACTTCAAGTTAATATATGTATGTATCTGACTCAGACGAACATGGTGAATTTGTCTAAAATATGGTGAAAATTGTGCTGACCTCATTGGAAGAAATGGCTTTTTTAAAAAATCCCTCTTATTTTTGTATTTCAAATTTAGTGACTCCAGAATGTATGTTTGTGAGCCAAATGGCACTAAGGAAGACGCCCTTGAAACTCAGGGTAGGAAATTCTTAAGGTTTTTTTTTTTTAAAGCACAATTAGTTCTTTTTATTTTAGTTCAATCCATCTTGTGATC
Source organism: Balaenoptera musculus (assembly GCF_009873245.2). NCBI lineage: Eukaryota > Metazoa > Chordata > Mammalia > Artiodactyla > Balaenopteridae > Balaenoptera > Balaenoptera musculus. The sequence continues at coordinate 10,711,606 of NC_045794.1, read as the reverse complement.
CAAAGGCTTTCCTTCAACAAAATAAATGATGCTAGTCACCATTAGAAGAGCTAGAGAAAGTAGATGGTAGAGAAGAAAATTCAGATATTAACAAGTTGAATTACCTGCCACTTTTTTAATTGTCCTGACGTATAGCCCCATATGTTTAGGGTATATATGGCAAAGATAGAAACTTGGGCCCGCAGGGAGAGAGGAAATATGTAAACAACTAAAGTTCAAACAGTGTGATTTGAAAAACAACATCTGTCCCTCTCGTCCAAAGCCTCTCATAATTTACTACAGAGTAACAGCAAGTATTGATTTCTGCCCTTCAGCTTCCTGATCTGCCATTTATCACTGTTTACCTCCCAGAGACTCTATGTCAGAAAACCACTGTTCATCAGGTTTTTTTCATAACAACGCATAAAGAGCTACAGAAAAAGCAGAGATCTCAATTAGCTTTATTAGCATCATGATGCATCATGATGCCTTCCCCAGCCAATCAGCATTCAGGGTCAACCTAGAGCCAATTTTCTTCTCCTGGACCATTTTTAAAGAGAAGATTCTAGAGAAACTCCTCCCTTGTAACTAGCTCCATCCATATATTTCTTTTTGCTTAAGCTTGTCAGCATTATGAGACTTTCTAGGCTGACTCTGAAGAGCTTTTTTTGAGAGGAAAACTAAACTCTATGTGATAAAATAGTAGCAAGCCCCACAATTCCTTAACTAAAAGTGTTCCAAAGATGTCCCAGTTTGCTGAAAGAGCCAAGATCCATTCTCATCTATAAATTAAGTCCAATCCTCATGAAATTCATTTAACCAAAAGACTTGGTAGAATCATGGTTCTGGAAAGAGCTTGGAGAAATCGTCGGGTAAAACCTCAAGCCTTCAGAAAGTTAAATGTCTAAACTTAGAGTTGCAAATGTGTTTCTTCTTAAGTAAAAATTCCAGAGGACTGGTAGAGGCTCCCTGGAATTCCAAATGGAAGACTTTTGAGGACTGGCCCAATCTCTGTAGAAAAGGGTGTTGTGATTAATTGGTAATGTCTACCAAGAGTACAGGACAGGGCAAAAGGTTGACTCTGGCCTAAATTATACAGGGTAGAGCATTTTTTCTTCTCTTAAGTTTGCTCCCAATCTTCCTCCATCATACATTCTATTCTATCTTTCCATTAACCTATCCCTTATAAAGACCTTTCAGAGTCAGGTCCCACCTTAGTCTTCTTGTCCAGAGACATCAAAAAACCTTTTCATCTTTCATCCTGAGACCTATTTTCCAACGCTTTAATCATTTTTGTTGCATGTTCCTACAGTCACCCCAAGCTCTTCACATCCCTTTGAACAGTGGTGACTAGTGCTTTAATTCAGACTATAATTCAAGTTTCTAATGCAGACTATAATCTGACTAATTCAGAATATAGAGAAACTATTGCCCTCATCTGCATATTTCTTCATACATCTTAGTATCACATGGGCTTGTTCATAACATCATGTGACTCATGTCCATGCCAGGTCCCTGTTACCTGTGTCCAGGCATCATTCTCTCATTGGTGAGATCGATGTTCAGAGGTTTAGCATCAAAGTAGTTTGACCCAAAGAAGTCTCCATTTTAAGGGTAACAGAGTTTGGACCAAAATAAAAGATGTCTTTAAAAAGGAAAAGAGACAAACATTTTTTTTTTTTTTTAAATGGTTTTCCTTTTTTTTTTTTGATTTTTATTTATTATTTATTTTTGGCTGTGTTGGGTCTTCGTTTCTGTGCGAGGGCTTTCTCCAGTTGCGGCGAGCGGGGGCCACTCTTCATCGCGGTGCGCGGGCCTCCCACCACCGTGGCCTCTCCTGTTGCGGAGCACAGGCTCCAGACGCGCAGGCTCAGTAGTTGTGGCTCACGGGCCCAGCCGCCCCGCAGCATGTGGGATCTTCCCAGACCAGGGCTCGAGCCCGTGTCCCCTGCGTTGGCAGGCAGATTCTCAACCACTGCACCACCAGGGAAGCCCGAGACAAACATTTTTAAAACAAAAGCAGGTGTTAGACATGTTCCAAAGGGAAAGTTTGTAAAAGGCAACATTTTTGAAAAGCAAATTTAAGCAAATAAGATATTTTAACAAGAATTTTCGTGGGGGGACTTCCCTGGCAGTCCAGTGGTTAACACTTTGCCTTTCAATGCAGGGGGTGCGGGTTCCATCCCTAGTCAGGGAGCTAAGATCCCACATGCCTCGTGGCCAAAAAACCAAAACAGAAGCAATATTGTAACAAATTCAATAAAGTCTTTAAAAATGGTCCACATCAAAAAAAAAGTCTTTAAAAAACAAAAAAGAATTTTCGTGGGATACCAAATTATAACCCCAAGTGTGCCCGGGATCTATGCCTTGTCCTCTTGTCAGCCCTCCATGGCCACCCTCCAACTGCCTTGCTCTCCATGGGGCTACAAGATCCTGGTTGGAATTAACATAAACAGAAAATATGATGCTAATTTGAGGAAGCTAAATTTGGCCATAAAAACCATTTAAAAGTAAAATTTAAAACAAGTGACAGCTGAATTAAAACAGATATAAGAAGGGTCGGTCCCAAGAGAGTTGACCCAGAATGATGGATGTGCCCAGAAACACTTAACTATCTAGAGTTTAAACATGGGAAATATGCAGCCTCCTCGGGACTTAGATTCTGGGGTGCTTCAGAGACCTCCAGGACCACTCTAGAATGGAACCCTTTAAGATTTTCTAGAACCTCTGTAGACTTGAAGGGGAGAGCTTCCTCAATGTCCAGCTGGTTCCTCATACTTTGCAAGTCCAGATCTGAGCTTATCATCATCCCCCTCACATTAATTCTTCCTTCAGCTTTCCTGTTTCATTAACAGCATGGCCAGTTTCCCAACGTCCAATCTCGTAACATCAGAATAATCTTTATCGGCTTCTCCTTGAATTCCTGCTCAGTCACGGGGCGTCTAAGTCATGTCTCTTGCCTTTATCTCTTCCATACCCATCCACTTTGTGCAGTTTCTTCAATTATACTTCTTTCCTCAACCACTGCGTCAGCTTCCCACATTCTCCAATCTTCTTTCTCTTCCCCTAGAACCCACTCAATAATCTACCAAACTCATCCTCTCAGAGCATGCTCCAATTACGTCATGCCCCCCCCAAGAAAACCATTGAAGGACTTCTCATGATCCCACTAAATCAGTTTAAAATTCCTAACTCTGAGAGTCAGTGCCTTCTGCAGCAGAGAACCTACTCTACATTTCCAAAGAGCTCGTTCGCTCCAGCTAGCTCTCCCCGCTCCATGCTTTATCAGCCCATCCTTCTGAACTACCTTCCCTCTTCCTCCTATGGGTACAGCTCCCCAAATTTTACCCACCCTTCAAGTTCATCTCAGATGCTCCTCAAAGGCATGAGCCCACAGAGCACAGCTGGGCGAGGGCCAGAGCAGATTCCTCTAAGACAGGGGTCCCTCTAATGCAGGTCTAAGGGATGCGTTACTTAGGAAATCCATGGATGGCTCCAGGGCAATTTGTGAATGTCCTAAATTTTACAGGGAAAAAACATATGTATGTTTTTGCAGAGATAGCTTTTATCAAATTTAATGACCCCAAAAAGGTTTTTAAACACCCACTTAAGGGCATCTTTCCCCTCTTCCTTGTCAAAGCCACCATGGCAGACTGGGTCTGTCACTCATCATGCTATCCCCCAGCACCTTCCCTGGCGCCACAAAATTATATTAAACATCTGCTAATTGCCAGGCAGAATGCTAAATGCGGACGTAATAAATGAACAATGGGTTCCCTGCCCTCATGGTGCTCTAGTGAGGAAGCCATGTAGTTAAACCCACAATTAAAATAGTTTGTAAAAAACATTCTGATGACTATGCACAAGGTGTTATGTAAACGCTGACAAACCGCATCCCAGTAGGGCCTGGGGTAGTCTGGTCACCCTTCCAAAGATGAGAAATGGCTGAGTCTTGAGGAATCAGCAGGGGAGAGCCAAATACCAAAGAAAGGAGGGGAAAAGGAATAGCATGGGGAAACGCTTCCCAAAGCACGGGATGAGTAGTACATTTTAGCTCGAGGATAGAATGGTATGGGGAGGAAAGGTGGAGATGGACAGGTTTAGCACTCTGAATTTTATCATGAACAACGTGAAGCCGCCAATGAAGGATTAACAGCAGAGGAAGGAAAAAAAAAAAGGCAGAGGAAGGACATGATGGTATTTGCATTTTAAGTCATCATCTTTGCAACAGAGTGGAGAATGAGTTATAGCAGTGAATTCTTAAGAGACTTTTCAGCTACTTTAAATAAATGCTATTAAAGATCTAAACTAATATCATAGCAAAGGAGTTAGAAAGAAAGGGAAAGAGTCTAGAAATATTTAGGATTTAAAATCAAGAAGATACAGTTACTAATTAGATATAAAGAATTAAGGAGAAGGTGGAATTGTGAATGACACTTGGGTTTCTAGCGTCTAACTGCATCTAAGTGATGGGTGGTTATTTCCTGAGACCAGGGATACAAAAGGGGGTGGAAAGTACTGGGTTCTGTGGAATTTGTGGTTCTTATGGGACTGGATCCAGAAAATTGGTCTGAGCCAAGATGCAGATTTTGGAATCATTATGAGATCGGTGGTGATTAATTGTATGAATTTTAATTAAGTCTCTCGGGCAGAATACAGAGATAAAATGAACAGGGGGTCAAGGAAAACCAACCAACCAAACAAACAAACAAAAAAGAATATTCACTGGACTAGGGAATCTAAAGTGACCGTTGACCCTTAGGAGAGCGATCGTTTTGGAATGGTGAGGGCGGAAGCAAATCTGCTTGAGTGAGGCTGTAAAGGAGCCAGCAAGGAGTCAGTCTGTAAAACCACGCCCTAAGACCAGGTGAGAGGGCCTTTCCCAGGCCTGTGCTTTATGGCTCTGCTCTGCTTGTCCTCCAGCCACACCCCTACACGGACAAGAAGTCCTTGGGCTTGGAGCCAAAGGAGCATATCCACTGGAGCCCACATGCTCCTTCCAGATTATATTCTGATTATCCAGGACCCCAAATTCCCTGCCCAAACGTCCCCAAGCTCATTTCTAGGCCTCCTTCCCCTGGGCTTTCTCTCAAGTCTAGTCCATACAGAGGTCAGACCATGTCATGGGTGTGCACACTCTTGGACCAAGAAATGGCTGAGGGGTGGCCGTTTGCAGGATGGGGAAGGGGTGAAGACCGGTTTTGCATGTGTGGGGCTGGGGTCTCCACAGTCATGCACTGCACTCAAGGTCCCTGAGGATGACGGATGGAGCCCGAAGTGAAGGGTGAGGGAAGCAGGCTGTGAGCCAGAAACCGGTACCAACTCTCCCCTGCAAAACCATGTTCTACCCCAGAACCCCAAGGACTCTGAGAATTCTAAATTTGATCCTGACCTTCTAGGTATATTTATCAAGGTAGAACAGTAGAGCACACTTTATTTAGCAGCTCGTTAACTTGATATGTAACTTTTAAATATTTAGACGCAGTGTGCAGACCTCCATTTGTGCTCTTACTTGGGGCCCACATGTGTCAAGGTGAGGCCTGGTGGAGACATAGATAACAAGACACACTTTCAATAAACGTGAGTGTGAAGAGACAGCAAGAGGTAAAGTATTAGGGTAGAAGGGAGTGTTTTGTTTTGTTTTGCTTAAGACAGGATAAACTTAAACATAAGTTACCCACAAGAGAACACTTCCAGTAGAGGGAGAGAGAGGTTGGAGATACAGGGAAAAGGGGTGTACCAAAAAGTATCCTTAAGGAACTAACAGCATGGAATTCAAAAAATGTGGGTGGGAATGGGAACACCCAAGGAAAGGCCATGGGAATGAGTGGCTGAAATGAAGTTAAACTGAACAACTATGACTTGTCTGCATCGATCTTTTACCTGTCCTTCCAGGAGCTCTGACAAGCATTAAACACAATGAGAGGTAAAAAATTTGAATTACTCTGGAGAAAGAAATTAGTAGAGTCAGTTCAAGTGTGCCATGTTGAAGTGAGTTCGGTACCTTGGTTTATGGAAACAAATCTGGGTTTAAATATTACGTCCAGGATGATTTTAACTTTTTTAAAATAAGGTGACCAAGTATCAGATTCATTAGTGTAATCTATGTCACTCATAAATCCAGTACTATAATTCTCAAAACTTAATTTTGCGATGCCTAGTTACCTCAAGAGCTATGGCAAAATTGTACCCAAATACTCAAAACAGCTTTACTTCTTTTTTCATAAGAAAAATATTTTTTTCTATTTCAATCAACTTGTATCATGTCAAGCATCAGAATCACCAGTTGAAAAGTATCTTTTTAATACCATTTTTTAAAAATGCAATTTATTTAAGCTAAGAAAAAAAAACCCCAAAGAGTTCACCCATTTCTCCCAGCCCCCAGCCCCACCTCTGTCAACCACTTGATTCACCTTAAAAATTATAGATATATGTGCCCTTTGTCATTATTTTACGAGAGGGAGGAAAAGTTGTGAAATCAAACTAAAATAGTAAGGTTTCATAATTTTCAAAAGACTGTCAATTATTATACTAAGGAGTTAGAATCATTCTAAAGTTCCTAGGTAAACTGGGTTTAAGCTATTGATATGCTAATAAAGTGGGAAAATTAAGATTGATTCTACACCATGAGATCAGAGAATGGAACAAGCAGTCCTAGCTTAAGAACACCCAGTTTACAAAATTATATATGTATATTTACAGCCAGAGTCATTCTAAATGCCACGTTCTCCTATATTCAATGGCAAACTCTGACATGACCGGGGAAGAGTGATTCCCAGGCAGCCATATGTCCACCTCCCCCTACATCAGATATACTCCTCTTACCGTGAAGGGTCTGGAGGGGCAACAGAGGGTTCCAGGTTCCAGAATTTAACTAACTCATTTCCCATTGAAAACAACAATAATAGTCAAATCATTATTAAACTTCTTTTCCAGGCTAGACTCACAAAAGTCTTTTTAGCCCATATGATAAGTAAGATCGTTGTAAATTGCCTCTATGGAAGATATGCTCTGAGTCCCAAACAATCAGCTTAAGAAGATAACTTTTGGAACTGACTCACATAGGTCTCTAAGAGGTTATCAATAACCGATGCAATTTGATTAATTTAATTTAAAATATGTTGAAGTCTTATTTTCGGGTTCCATTGTGTCTTTTTTTGTGCATTACTCTGTGTGCAGTTATTTCATCCAAGACCACAGGGGACTGAAAGATGGCCTACTCCACATTAAAACCACTCTTATCGTATTGGTGTTGACATGATGCTGGGGTACACAGCACCAAACCCTGCTTTCCACTCTTCATTCTGGTCCTTACTGTGCCCAGAAAGCCTCAAATCTTTCCTTCTCTCATAGAGTCCATACAGATTACGCCCCGGGTAATGCAATGAATTGGCTCCTGCAAATGTATGTGACCATACCATTGTGAATCGCTTTATATGTTGAAGACACATTACAGGAGTTCGCTACTTCAAAGAAAATTTACAAGTATCTCATTTCTTAATGTCATAACCCATTCTGATTCAAGATAATAACCTCTCTCTAATGTATTAGCTTATGAAGTTCCATTTTTTGCTTAAGAGGCTTAATTAAAGCAAGATAAAACTATACTTTCAGTTCCAGAAAGTAGCTTAATGTCTCTGATAAATGCCAACTTGTCCAAATCGAACTGATTGACAACTTAATTAGGAATAAATGTCATTATCATCCATATTTTCTCTACACATCTTTTGAAAGAAAACATTCACACAGTAAAGGGAATCAGAATCTGTTTTTATATGCCTAGAGTTATAAACATTTGTATCAAAATATTTACAATTATAGTATATGAAATACCAATCTATTAAAGAAGAAGCCAAATACAGTACTAGAACAACCCACCAACGTAATGCAAATTACATGAGACATAAATGGCACAGAAACAAAGTAAAAGACAAGGGAATACATGGTTCACTCCAGTCACAGTTTGACTGTTTAACACAATGCTAGTATCTCTTTTGGCTGTATCTGATATGTAAATCTGCTTCTGCACGCAAGACAGCCTTCTAAAATCATGTGATCATTAAATCATAATTTAAAAGTTTATCATCCCACAGTTTTTGCTTGCCAACCAATTTACCCCACAGCCCAGATAATTTGGTGGCCAGCTCTCAACATTCCCCTAACCAGAATGAACATAAAGAAATATACTTAGTAATAGTCCTTTTACATAAATACCAGCAACTGTGGCATAATAGCTCCCCAAAAGGAAACGTATATAAGAAATGGGATGAAGAGGGAGCTAGAAGATGAAAAGTAGGCAAGATGTCTCAGATTCTCCCTAGAGTAGATATTCTCAGATTGGTAAAGGAAATGTCTTCCACCAAAAAAATACCCTTTAGCCAGAATCTGAGATGGCTTAAAATAGCTGCGCCAGGCCAGAGCAATGCCTGCTTAACCAGGAATACCATACTAATACCATACTTCTAAGTCCTATATAGAAACACTCTTGTGGCAGCAGACAAGCTCAATTATCATCTGACTGGGTACCACAAGAGTGTTTAGGGGTTTTTTTTCCTTAAAGAAAATATCTGCCCATCACCTATATTTTTATTTCTCTCACGGAAATTTTCTTATTTTCCTGGAAGCACAGACACTCTGTTCTTATTGTGACTGAAATCTAGTATGCTTAATACTTGACAATGATATAGCACCTTTCATCCAAGGATTTGTTGTTTGGTTTTGGTTTGTGTGTATTTTAAGAAGCTTCCAGAATTGCCTTGCCTCACCTGTGTTGCAGGATAGGCAGGACCTCTGAAAGGCAACCCCTCCAGCTCATGTCAAAGCTAGAGCTGTCTCTGAGCCTAGGAGCCCTGATCCCCAACGTGGCTAATTAGATAAAACTTCCTCAAAAGTGTATAATTTAGAGGGAGAGTAACAGATTGTGTTGCACGGGTCTTTGTCCATCTCTCTCACGTTATATACTTAAAACAAACATTGATTGCATGGAGAGAGGTTCCTAATAACATAAAGCTAATATAACCCTGCTATAAGACTGTCCCTTTTTCCCATAATTTGTGTGGTGCTTCCACCACTGAATTGGTCGTTAGTGGCTTTCCAGAAACTCCAGGGAGCTGCCTTGACTTTAAACGGGAGGCCAAGCAAAGTCTGCAGCAAGAGGTCTCCACGAGGGGCAGCTGTGTGAGGTCTAGTCTGGGTTCTGACCACGCCCCAGGCCTTCCACTGTGAAAAGTTCTCTTTCTCAGTTTAGCTAACCCACCAACTTAGCCTTAATCACTATCTCTCTTCCTCCCATTTTGTCACAAATACCACAGAGCTAAATCTCTGTTCCAACGAGGGATAATGGCTCACTGGCCAACGTCCTCCCACAGGGCCCTTCAGATGGTGCTGTTTTGCTTTGGGTCGGAAGGGCAGGATGGCTTCCAAGCCTGGCGTATTCCGCACAAGAACAGTATCTGCCCTTGCCGGAACTTGTACCGCTATATTAACTAGGTGCAGTAGGTCTGAAGACTGAATTCACCCTCGGAAGTGGAGCCAGCGATGTGGCAGCTGCTGGGGCCCCAGGCAGTGTATGTAACTGATAACAGCTGGAGGCTGGAGGGAGGCCCTCTGGCCTGAATCCAGGAAGCATCCATCCCAGCCCACGGCTTTCTCCTGGGGCAGGGGCTGGACCAGTACAGGACCCCCTCCGTCATGCTTGCATTTCAGCCCCTCCCCCCTGCCTTCCCCTCCCCCCAATTCCCTCTCTTGGTTTTTCCTGCTTAGCAACTTCCACTCCTCTCCCAGATTCAAGGGCTCCCTCCTCCCCACCCCACCCCCCAGATCCCCAATAACGTGTTCAGCCTATTTCTTTCTTAGGACCAGGTAGAGAATGCCGATAATGAAGCTGAAGCAGAAGCAGATCCAGGTCAGGATGAAGGAATAGCCCTGGTGACTTTGAGGGCCGTCGGCATAGTGATGAGTGTAGATGGAGGCCCCCACCAAGATGCACAGCCCTGCAGGCGAAAAACAACGATTAGCTGTTGGTTTGGTTTCTTAACATGAAAACCAAGAAAAAGATTTTATAATTTTAGGAAGAGCCTATTTCCCTCACGGGCGATGGGAAAATGAAATCTGAAATTTGACCCCCAACGGTAGTTCTGTCGATTTGCCCCAAACCAAGCTTGATGGTTGTGTTGGCAAATCAGAGGTGTTCGAGTTCTCACATCTGCACCGGTTTGTGCGGCTGAAACACAGCATCTTGGGTCCACCCCTCAGCTTTCCCATCTGGACCCCAGCACACAAGGGCAGGCTGCCTGAGGGATGCAAAAGAACACGGCTTCCACCAAACTGCGTGTATCGGGGAAGAATGACAGGAGAGCAGGAATGGCAATCGTTGCAGGCATTCTGGCAGCGGTTTCATCTTTCTAAGGAACCCCACATCCCTGCCCCCTTCGAGGGTCTTGCATACAAGTGCCACTGATGGGCGGACTCCAGCCACTTGGTAGCTGCCCAGGAGCCCAGGTTTAAACAATGAAGCCGACGAGGGTTCTTATTCCAAGCAGCTATCAGGGGTTCTCCCAAAGAGCACAGATTGTACAAGGCGGTTTCACTGCCCCACGTGCTCAGCTGTTCAAGCTGCCAGGAGCACCCATGGTAAGATCTACGGGAAAGCTTTTTCTGGGTAAGCTGATACTCACAGCACAACAGCATAGTGGCCCCCGAGAGGAAGAAGCGGTTGCCTTTCTCCATGGTGAACAGCTGGAACACGAAGACCACAAGGGAGATGACGGAGAAGATGATGGACAGAATCATGAAGGCCTGCACTGCCTTGAGGGCATCTGTGGACACAGGGCGGGGGGAGTGAGGGCATTAGGCTACCCAGTCCCCGAGGGACTGGCCATTTCCCTGAGCCCACCAACTGTCAGCACTGAGTACAATATCTTTGTACGCACCTTCACCGCCGTATGACAGGCTGTCACTGCAGCCATCAGTGGAAGTACAGTTTTTCCAAAGACCTACTGATCCTGTTCCATTATTTAAAACCATCCAGACCTGAAATCAAAAAGAAATAAAGGAACTCTTCTCAGTACTCTGTAATGACCTATACGGAAAAAGAATCTAAAAAAGAGTGGATATATGTATATGTATAACTGATTCACTTTGCTGTACAGCAGAAACTAACACAACATTTTAAATCAACTATACTCCAGTAAAAAATTTTTTTAATAAATTAAAAAAAGAAATAAAAAGTTGTTTATAAACTAACCCCCTGCTTTGAAAGAAAAGGAAACAACAAATCACCTTGTGTCAGGACCAAATCTTAACCAAGACTCCATATTTAGTCATAAACATGGTTTATTTCCATCTCTTGGTGGAAATAAGGTCTCACTAAAACTGAAGTCACAAAGATCCCAAGAAAAAAGAGAGAGAAGAACGTGTGGCCAAGGAAAAGTCACCTCATTCTCTGGGCCTCACATCCCTCATCACTTTAAAAAAAAAAGAAAAGAAGTAATTCGACCATCGCGGTTTAAAATTCTAAGGATCTAAGAAACGGAAACCCTGCGTGAGGAAATTGGTTTTAAGGAGGCACAATTCATACACCCTACCAAGATTGTTTCATGGAAGGGGCTGGCTAGAGGGGGAAAAAGTTAAGGAAAAATGTTCAACTGGAAAAAAGTAAGAAACATAAAGGGCAACGAAGAAAATAGCTGGGTGATCAATAAGCCACTTTCATCTAAACAGAAAGATAAACCTTGATCGTCACAACATGCAAAGTAATTCCATAATAACATAGTCTAGCCACAGCCTTCCTGTGGCGGCAGCTGAAAGTAGAAGAATGACCAAAATGTGTTCCCCGAGGCTCACCACAGTGCCAGCAAAACAGTTGTCCTTCTGGGATGGAAAACAAACACCCAGCCCTGTCTACACAGAGTGTCTGTTAAAATGAGACTTATTGGAAAAGCAGGGCCAGGATGTCAAATCGCCTGCCTGCTCTTGATTTAATAAACAACTCTGTGTCCAGCCCCATATCAGAAGCTGATAATTCAGATATTCAGCACTCAGCATCCACTAATACAGTTTGAAGTTGTTTATCAGACCTGTTATCCTGAGAGACTTGGAGGGCAGCATACAGAATGGCTAAATTAGAGTCTGGAGGAGGCCACATGGGTGAGGGTTCTGGCTTATCACGGTGATGCTTCAATTAGCCTTGCCTATAATTATACCCACCGATGTTGGCAAAACTCTGAACTTTAAAACCCATTTATCCTTCAACTGTAACAGGGACCTAAACAGGTTCTGGAACCATCTTTGTCTGTCTAGTGATGGATGGCCTTGGTTTTTAGGTCCAAGGAGCTGTCTTGTTTTTTTTTCTGAGAAAAGCACAATGGACCCTGCAAACTACCACTAGAGGTCAGAGTAGCCCAAGGTTCAGAGAGAAGAGCCTGCTGCTACCTCCATATTTTTAGGTTGTTTTGTTTGAGTTAATTCAGGGGAATCAGGTTAATCTTGCAAAATTCCACTCTCACATGCTACTCTCTGCCCAGATCTTGAATTTGGCGGTTGGGCCACCAAAGTGTCTTATGATCTCACTCCCATTTCTCCTTCTAATCAAGGTCCCCAGAAGGAAGGGAAGTTCTGCCCTGCCACGCAGGTGTCCTCATTATGCCCTGAACAAAGCCTGTCCGTCCCTGCTGGGCTCCTTGGCTGGCACACCTAGAAGGCGTCCCATGCTCCTTTCACTCTGCATCTTTAGCAGAGAGAAACCCCACCCATTTACCCATCCTCCAAGTTCCACCTCCACTGAGAAGCCTTGCTGTGTTCTCCAGCCTGGCGGGATCACTCATGTAGACGCTTGTTACTTAGTTGTTTGAAGTGCAAGTATGTGTTTATTTTTTTTCCATGACTAAACTGTAAATTCACAAAGGGCAGGAATTATGGCTTAAACGTCCTTTGTAGCACTTTATGTAAATATGCAAATAACTTCCAGATGAATGAATGAACAGAAGAACACGACTCACGTTGGCAATGGTGGAAACAAATAACATGATGACGGTGGCGATGTGGACCACAAAGATGCTCGCCAGTAACACCAACATCTTGGCTTTTTGATGGCTTGGGAGTGAAGAGAGTTCTGAAAAGAAAGGAGAACACGAAAGGGAAAGGAGAGGTTACTGTCAGATTCAACACGATAATTCAGCTTTCCCACCTGGGTGGGCTAGCTGCTAAAATCAGGAAGAGCTGCAGTGAAAACCATCAAGATTTCATCATAAATTCCTGCAAACAACTAGTTAGCCCAGTTTCCCCAAGTACCTATTCGTCTATTTAAATAGACCTCAACAGAAACAGAATTCTGCCTCTCAGGTATTTATATACTCATCCTTCTGATACAGCCTGTTTCGAAACCAGAAAATTTTATGGTAACTGTTATTATTTTATTTTGTTTGTGTTTTAGAGGCCAAAAGTAGGACTTTGGTTTTTAAAAGGCCTTTCACAGCTGTAATTTCCAGGTCTCTGTGCAACAATGTCATATAAATTTCTATTTTCCACTAGGGAAGTCCACGCTTCTATCAAACTGCTCACCCAGCAATTTTAATCGAATTTTCCTCAGACCAGCAGCTATTACTGAATGCCCAGAGACTGAATGGGCTACTAATTTGATCCCAGATGAGATATAAAACGTGAGAGCCACAACTTCTATTATAATAATGCTGTTCAATATTCAATAATTATAACTACCTAATTACAGTCTAATGATCTGATCATCTACCGATGGAACATTTTAGACTGGTATTACTGCACCGGAGCCTTTGGGCTGTGTCATGGTACAGACTCTACTATTGGTCTGGGGGCATAGGGTTATATTTTCTATGATTCAATATGACAGTTCTGGGGGCTGGATGCAGCTTGAGAGACTACTAAAGGTGCCTTTGGCTTGTGCATGACATTTACCCAAATGCCAATCCTGCAGGACTCAGTAGAGCAGATGGGCAAATGCATCCATCACACGGTGGGTGGGAGGATGGGGAACTCATAGAGATTAAGAATGTGCATGGGTAAACAAAAGCGTTCAGCTGTAGTCTCAGCAGAATAGAAGACGGGAGCCCATGGGTCATCAAACCTAGAAAACAAAGGAAGTGTGAAGGATGCATGAGAGGGCAGCTATTCTGATTAATGTCAGCTACAGGAGTGCTTTGTCACTCACGCCCAAGAAGGTTTAGAGGCGGTGCCAGCTCTCAGGAACTTCAGAAGGAAAGGACTCAGGTTATTCACACCCTAGGCAGGGTGGATGTGTGGCTATCCCCTCTCAGGGAGGAGTTGGCGGTGCACATCCAGCAACTGTGTCCCACTTCTCTCTCTCTCCCTCCACCTCATTTAATGGAAGCTTTGAGTGTGCTTGAGCCCCTTTCACATTGGACCGGGTATTTACTGGAGAGCACGGATACAATCATTCCAACACTTCCGATGATTTTGATCTCCTCTCCCTTTCCTCATCAGGCACTCAAAATCTAGAATGACCTACGGTATCCCGGGGGCCTTGCTCTTGACAGGCCAGGAATGAGAGGTAGACACTGGCCCCCACTGCCCACCCGACCCATTCCAACCCCCCCGGCGCCCTCCTTCCCCATCCGAGCACTTCCTGCCACCTAGATTCTTTTTGTAGAAATGTGTCCAATTGAACTGTGAATGACTAAAATGATGAAGTTTATCCCGCGGCTTCAGGGGAGAGCTTGGAGCTTTCATGCCTGCTATTAATAATCTCCCCACACATTCAAATGCATTTTTGCTTTTCTCAGGTCCTTGCACACTTCCTCAATTTTCTGCTTGAGTTTAATGCACAGTGAAAAGAGGTTTTTGAATTAGACAAATGTTGAGTTAGAATCATATAAAGTTGTTTGACCTTCCAGTCTCAGTTTCCTCCTATGTAAAGTGAGGGTTGCAGTGCTAATCATACAGGGAAATGTGAGGGTTACATTGGATCGTATATGGAGAACTCCCAGCACAGTGCCTGGCACATGGCAGATACTAATGGGGTTGCTTTCGTTGTGATTATTAGTATTACTATTATCATTATTATTATTATATGAAACTGAGTAGCTGGCACCAAACCAACCCAGTCCATCCGTCACCAGGCTGCCCCATGTTTTAAGTGCCAGTAATAGGATATCTGCTATCCAGTTCACAAGGCTGTGTGTATAAAATCATTTAGGTCTCTTAGAAATTGTCTTTATGCCTAATCCTTGCCCCTTGAGTGGGAGGACCACTGGGAACACCCCCTTAGGGATGAGGAGGAGAAATCTCACTCTTCTCAGCCCTGTGCTACCCATCCTCCCGGCACCCCCAAGATTTCGCACCATCACTAGATCCTGATCTCACCCCTCATGGAGAAAGGAACAGGTATGAATTAATTCTCTGAATGCAGGGAATTAAAATATTACATAACGTGGGCTTCCCTGGTGGCGCAGTGGTTAAGAATCCGTCTGCCAGTGCAGGGGACACAGGTTCGATCCCTGGTCCGGGAAGATCCCACATGCCGCGGAGCAACTAAACCCGTGCACCACAACTACTGAGCCTGCGCTCTAGAGCCCGCGAGCCACAACTACTGAGCCCTTGTGCCACAACTACTGAAGCCCGCACGCCCAGAGCCCACGCTCCGCAGCAAGAGAAGCCACCACAATGAGAAGCCCGAGCACCGCAATGAAGAGTAGCCCCAGCTCGCTGCAGCTAGAGAAAGCCCGCGTGCAGCAACGAAGACCCAATGCAGCCAAAAATTAAAATAAATAAATTGATTTTAAAAAATATTATATAACGAGTCATGTTTAATCCTCCTTGGGCTCTACAAATGACTTTTTTATTCCTTTGCTTCTAATTTACAAACACCCTCTTCCTAATAGGGGTTGAGGGACCAAAGACAGAATATAACACACCAAGTGAGGGCTCTTAAATGAGGTCGAGGAAAATGTTATGAGTCTCCTCCCTTACATGCTGTTGGGGATCCAGCAGTGTTTTCCGTCTCCTTGGACTGGTCTGTAACCCTCCGAAGTTGAGTCTGATTCCTTTCGCCCCGGCTCACACTGTCCGTTTTGATGACTTGAACATAATTGCCTTCCAATTACCCTGCACCTTCACCGTGGCTGGTCCACTGCACCCCCTGGGGCGTGCGAGTTCCTGGCCAATGGCTCTCACTTCTGATCTAACCCACAGCCCCACCTGATCATTATTCCCCTGCGGGGCGCAGGCAGGAGTGAGCGGCGGAATCAAGCAAGGAAGCGACTCTCTTTCAGGGTATTTAGATTTCTGTAATCATGCCACATCTTTTCACCAAAGAAAGGAGCAAAATGTCTTGGATTAGCAAATGTTCTTAGTGCACGGAACACACAATTCTCTCCACTTTTGGCTGCTGTATCCAGCCGAAAGTAGGAGCTGTTTAGCTGGAGCTATTGCATAACACATATAGTAACCTCTCCATTTTTCATTGCCCCAAATTTGTCAGGTTTTTATTAGTATCATCCATTGTTAGCTTAGAGGGGCTTCCTTTAATTTCAATGGCTCTCCCCAACACGTTTGGAAACAGAATGAACTGTCTTCTTAAATGTCTGGCCTGGATCATCCCTAGGTACTCAGTCCCTATACTAGAGGCCCCCCAGCAGATGAGTGAGGACCTATCAAGTAGTAGAGCGGTTTGGGTAGAAATAAAAGAAGACCCCGTGCTCCCACGGGGTCCACCCAACCTTCACAGGCAGGGGAGATTTCTGAGAGCCTCATTCCCTGGCCTCGTGTGTATCTTGCTTCAGATAAAAGCACCGAAAAGAGACCATTTCTGAGCATTTATATCTTTGGAAGTATTGGCTGCTACAACTTTCTTTCGTGGCAGTATGTTTCACTAAAACAATAACTGAGTTCTCTCTCCCACCTCTCCGAAAGGCTATGGATAGCACGCGCCAACGGAAAGCAGACCCCTAGTCACAGCCGGGCGGCTCAAACCAGGTGGTAGAGGATAATGGCATGGAGGTTCTAAAGAGCTGGGTGACACACCTTCCTCCCAACAGAGCATCGGTGCTTGGGAACGCCCCAAAGTTTGTCACGTGGTTGCTGGGACTTCCCTAACAACATGATCTGTGGTCCTTGGAGTTGCACCCAGGCCACCAGAGCTAGTGAATCCACTGCATTCTCAAGGGATAGGATGTCCACTGACTGTTCTATGTGGGGTGCCAGGAACACATTTCTCTACCCACCACTAGAAGCAGAGTAGGATGGCCCCCTTTACCCTCATTTACCCAACAAGCTTGGGGACAGGGGTGGTCAGGGCTCCGTGGGGTTGGGTGGGAAACTGAGAAAAGTAGAGGAGGCATGAATGCTGACTCTAGAGAGAAGTGATCGTTAAGAGAAACGGAGGTTAGCGACTTAGAGCCACACACAGGCTCTCTTTATCCCTTTCCTGTTCTTCTTTCTGCCCTAATGGACAGGGCCGCCGGTTCCTTTTCCACCCCCGCCATCTTTGTTTCTGACCATGCTTCCCCTGTTCTTCCCACATCACCCAGACCACACTAGGGCAGTGGTCTCTTTACACTCCTGTCCCCGATACAAGCCTCACAACCACTGACCATTCTAGATCTGGATGAAGTTCTTTGCTAATAGGACATTTATTCCAGTTAGTGAAAATGAACCTGAAGATTACGGTTGCTGGTGATTGGAACTGTAAATGACTAGCTAATGTTGGGGAGAAAGATAACTGCCTTCTCTAGTTGGCTCCGTCCACTTAAATCTTTATTGGTTTCTTGCCTCCCTCTTATACCCACCCCCCCCCAAAATGAAAGAATCAAAGGAACATATCCCTGAGACTGCCTTCCTCTTTGCCTTTTTCAGGTAGCCTAACACTTTTAGGGCGTTCTGACCAGGAGAAATTAATCAGGCCTCTGTGGACACCTTTTCTTTTCTGATGGGTAACTCATACTGCGGAGACTTTGAGAATCATTGACTTCTAAACAGACAATTGAGGTGTTGGTAATTTGGCTCCGTGATTGCTAAGCTAGGGGTCAGATAACTTTCTTTCTGCCCTGGAGTCCTGTGTGTTTATTGAGCGGCCACCAGAGTCTAGGGGAAGCAATGCTTGAGGGTGGTCCAAGGAAGAATAATTGGGAACAATACAACAGAATAGAGCCCCCAAAACCTACTTCTCCAGCAAAGGAAGCAATGGAAATCCTCGGCTTGAGTCACTGAAGATCTCGCCAGAGACTGGGGGTGTCACATAATCAGAAACAGGGATCTGGGGGTTGTGTGAGCAATGGGGGGGCCCCACAGAGCTCAAATGTCTGTGATTCACTTGGAGTGTGTGACAGTCTCACAGACAAAGGCAAAGTGGAGGCATCCTCTACCAGATGGCACAAGATAGCTTTCTGAGAAGCCTGTGGATCTGGCTGGCTAGCCAGAAGACAGTTTAGTCATTTCCCTGGCAGCTGAAGACAGCCCAGGCTTTTCTGGGGAGACAGGAGCAATAATGACCAGATGCCAAAGTCCCTCCCCATCACTCCTTCCTCTCATCCCAGTTTTTTTTTTTTTTTAAACATCTTTATTGGAGTATAATTGCTTAACAATGGTGTGTTAGTTTCTGCTTTATACAAAGTGAATCAGCTATACATATACGTATATCCCCATATCTCCTCCCTCTTGCGTCTCCTTCCCACCCTCCCTATCTCACCCCGTTAGGTGGTCACAGAGCACTGAGCTGATCTCCCTGTGCTATGCGGCTGCTTCCCACTAGCTATCTATTTTACATTTGGTAGTGTATATATGTCCATGCCACTCTCTCACTTCGTCCCAGCTTCCCCTTCCCCCTCCCGTATCCTCATCATCCCAGTTTCATTCCTGAAAATAACACAGTCAGGTCATGCATTCTTCCTCCAGTATTTATCTCCCGTGCATCCTTACTTTCCACTCCCATTGTCACTGTCCGGCTCAGGACCATCAGCCTCTCCCGCGATCCTCTCTCTGAACTCCTCCCTCTTAAGTATATGCTCTGTGCCACTGGATTATCCGACCAAGTCACTCCTCTTCTCAAATCTTGCAAACACACCACCACCCCACCACCAATCGGGAAAGAGGATCCAAACACCTCACGCTGGCACTGGGAATCCGAGGAATTTTAAACCCGAACAGAAGTAGTCATTTTCCTCCTGTTATTAAAACCACTGGTGGCAACCCGCCTGGTAACAGAATTATTTGTGGAAATGTTTCGCTCCCCCACCCCTAAGATTCTAAGTTCCTGAAAGGAGAAGCTTGTCTATGACAGGTACCAAGTATCTGTTCAGCGAGCAAATAAATGAATCAAGGAAGGCAATATTTTCTTTTCTGTGGAAAAAGAATCAATGTCAAAGTAACTGAAGTCTTCATAAAAAACAACAGAATTCTACAGAGAAAATGTTTCCCCCTTTTTTATATAGGTGAACTTTAGTCCTGTATTAGTTTTAGAAATTATTTACATATTTCTGTAACTATGTATTGAACATCTTACTACAGGCAAACTCTGTGAATATTTCCTGAGTATCTTTTTTTTTTTTTTAATTCTTATTTATTTTTTGGCTGCGTTGGGTCTTTGTTGCTGCGTGCAGGTTTTCTCTAGTTGCGGCGAGCGGGGGCTACTCTTTGTTGAGGTGCGTGGGCTTCTCATTGGGGTGGCTTCTCTTGTTGCGGAGCACAGGCTCTAGGCGTGCGGGCTTCAGTAGTTGTGGCACGTGGGCTCAGTAATTGTGGCTCGCGGGCTCTAGAGCGCAGGCTCAGTAGTTGTGGTGCACAGGCTTCATTGCTCCGTGGCCTGTGGGATCTTCCCAGACCAGGGCTCGAACCCGTGTCCCCTGCGTTGGCAGGTGGATTCTTAACCACTGCACCACCAGGGAAGTCCTCTGAGTATCTTTGACATTTGAATATTCAAGGCTATATGTGTGTTTGTTCCCTTTTATTCAAGAAGAAACAAGTAAATGCAAAGAAAAAATCTTAAACTTCTAAATACTATTTTGTGTATTTAACTTCCCTATCTACCTCTTTAAATTACAGAATCTCTGACTGAAAGGGGGCTTTAAAATTCCTCCCCAATACATGAAACTCATCTATAAATCTACACCAAGGAACTACCTAAATCATACTTAAACTCCTCCAGTCATGGGGAGCTCACTACTTACCAAGACCCCCTTCCATTAGAAAGGTCCTGACAACACGTCAGAGGCTGCTCTTGACAATGACTACTGTGATCTTACTTCTGCCCTTTGTTTAATGCTTCCTTGTTAGCATTTTTCTAAAGTGGTCACTTTTCCAGCAGAACTTCCAGGTTATCAGAGAATTAGCCAGAGGACATCACCTGAGATTCCCAAATCTCACTAAGTCATAACACTGTCCTGAGATGACCCGACTGCTGGACACGCTCTGTCTCTTCATTGATTGATGCTTTCAGTGAAATCCCCATCTCTTTCTGGGTACCTGCAGACTTTGAAGAATGCTTTCTCAGACCAAGACACAGTGCTTTCTCCAAGGCACAAGATGAAGGGCAAAGCCACTCCTGGTCGTACGATCTCCATGAGTCAGTCCACATCTGCCCATCTTCCTTCGTGGCATACCCAAAACTGTGGCTGTGCTTCTCCTGGGGACACTGTGCAGGGTGGTAGCACGAATGCCTTTCTGTCCTCTACACATCAGGATCATTTTGCTTTTGTTGGTTTATTTTGGTATGTTTCTTTCCCACTGAGGATCATTTGGGTTGGCAAAATGAATGTCCAGCAGAAAAGGAAATACTCTCTTTGGGGAGCAGCCGTAGAGGATGTATCCGGAGGAGGAAAAGGCTGGGATTAAAGGCAGGGCTGAGTGGATGAGACCTTGGATGAGCTTTTCTGACCATTGTTCTTGTTGTTTTATGTCAAGTGTACTTTTCCATTCTAAATATTGTTTTTATGTAGGGGTGGGAGAGGGGGGCATTAATTTCTCCGTGGGAAACATGTGGAGAAAAAGAATCCTGAAGGGCTATTTCCTCCTGCTTCTGGATGTCTGATGTTTGGTGTGGAAGGAAAGAATTTCAAGCTGTACCTCACTATATACACATCGTTCCAGGGTCTGATGTTTTCAAGCGCACAGGGCAGTTTTTATGACCAGGAGAAACATCACCAATCTAGTAGCAAAAGTAACAGGAATCTACATGTTCCAAAGAAAACAACTATTCTTTCATGGTCCTGGGGGTAAGGGGACCGCACCTCCCAAATGTGGGCTCTCATGAACGAGGGTTATTATAGAAAAGGTGGTGTTTTTCCGGCACTGCTGTAGACTAGCATGATTCTCCCATAGTTAGGGATGAGGAACTGGGGGTGGGGGTAGGAAGATGTTATTGAAGGGGAACAAAACGAGAAAGAAAGAAAAAAGAGCACCTATTTGAAAACCAGATTCTCATAAAAATTCTGCCTCTGACTAACTGCTGACTTTGGGAAAATAACATACCCTCTCTGAACAGTAGCTCCTAGAGAGACACAGTATTGAGCAGCAAAAAGAGCACAAATTCCAGGTTCAACTCCTGACTGCACCACTTTAAAAAAAAAAAAAATTCAGTGTTAATGGGGTATAGTTGACATATAAAGTTGTAAGCTATTTCAAGCACGTTGAAACTCCAGTCCGTTTTAACTGTGATCTGCAGACCTCGTAGCCTTAGTGTGAGGACTGAAGGGCTCCTGCCTGACACAGAGCAAAGGTTGTACAGTTGTTGGTTATTCTTTGTGTTCCTTTATGGAAAATGAGAAGCTCGGCCCAGCGAAATGGGCTTGAAGCTTCTCGGGCAGAAACTGAGGGCCAGCAACTCTGCTAAAAGCAAACAAGCAACATGAAGCTTGTTTTTCCAAACGTTCCCAAAGAGAATAACCTCTCTCTCTGGTTTCCCCTGGTCCTCTTTTGTGTTGGGGAGTGGCTAGATCTGGGGGACATCTGCCAAGGCTCAGGCCAGACCTGGACAGCGAGGCCGGGCCCAGCCCGCGCCCCCGGTCCCGGTCCTGGCCCGCAGCTGGTCAGGCCATCGGGCAATGTCCCCTGGGCGAGGAAGGAAGTTTCGTTGTCTTCTGATACTAACAAAAGAGGAGTGTTCTGGCGGCCAGAATGTCTCCAAGGGAGAGGTTGCCAAGATAATAACTAAGGTTTGGGAAGAAAATCAAGGTGTGGCCCGGCCCCAGGGGCCCTTGGAGGGATCCGACAGTAGGTGGCGGTAACAGGCTTGCACCAGCAGGGCCGCAGCCCAGGAGGTGGCAGGGCCAGACGGATGCAGGTGCAGCCGGGGCGCCCCAGTGCCTGGGGTGGGCGGCGGGCTTTGTTGCTCTTTCTAAGGGCAACTGGTTGTTTAGTGGCTTAGCAGGGCTGAGGTTATTCAGTCCAGTTCCTCGACAGAAAAGGAAAAGCAGGTCTCCAGAGTGAAAGCAGCAGCAGGATGAAGCCCCCCACCCCCCCACCCCCGGCATCTTCCAGGTCAGGCCTCCTCCACTGCAGCACGAGCTTTTCTCTCCTACGTTGGGGCAGAAGTTCTAGAACTTCTACCGGATCTCCCCTTCACTCTGTTCCTCCCACCGCCTCCTAGTTAATCAGAGGGTCAACACAACCCCTCAAAAGAGCGCCACTGGAAGAAACAAAGGGCCTTTGGAAGGACGCTGCTTCTTTCCGTTAGGTTGCTGAGAGGGTCCACCAGCTGAGCCTGCCCCGCCGAACCCGACTCCCCCGCCTCCTTCCCCCGCTGCCACTGCCAACCCCAGACGAGCTTCAAACCTTCCATCCTGGCTCCCACCTACAGCACAAGCCCGCCTCCCCAGCGAAGCATGGCGGGCCGAGGGAAGCACGAGGTCTCAGCCTCACAACCCTTTCTCTGAAATAAGTGTGGACCCACCTGGCTGGTCCGACTCCTGGTTTCAGGAGCGGAAACCTCTCCCCAGCTCCCCGCACCTAGCCTCCTAGGCAGGGTCTTTGATTATTTCAAAGAAGACATCAAAGTGCCCAGGACTTCGTTCTGCTGTCAGCCCTGATATGACCCTTCTGAAAAGGGAAGAAACGTCCCCGGGGAAGATCACCGCCCTGTTGGCACAGATATTCGATGGAAACTCAGATGTTGCATCCATGAGCAACAGAAGATTCTTCACGGGCGGGGCGGGGGGTATTGAGGGGTGGGGGGGGAGACAAAGAAGGAATACTTGGCCCTAAGGACTGTCCCGAGGCATCGAGGGAGGGAGTCAAGAGATCGTCACACTTCTGCCTTGTTCTTCCTCCTTCTCCCTGGCTTCCTCTCTCCGCTTTCTCCCTCTTCTAGGCCTTTCCATCTGCCCCCTCCTCCCCCGACACACAGGCCTAAGGAAACCCGCGCAGTCCCCTTGCTCCCCGCCCCCTTCCTCCTGGCACCTCCCCTTTCCTCCTCAAGGTCGGCTCCCCATCAGCTCTCATCCACACCTTTGCGGCCGCACCCTCCTTGACAAGGGGGTGGGGCTCCTTTCCCAAGACCAGCTCCTCGCATCTCCCCGAGCCTGGCCTGGTTTCCTGGCGGATGCCTTGCTGTTGTCAATACCCCCACAAGGCTTCGCTAGCCTGG
The DNA here is from genome assembly GCF_009873245.2 of Balaenoptera musculus. Lineage (NCBI taxonomy): Eukaryota > Metazoa > Chordata > Mammalia > Artiodactyla > Balaenopteridae > Balaenoptera > Balaenoptera musculus. The sequence continues at coordinate 10,688,061 of NC_045794.1, read as the reverse complement.
CCCTGCTTATCTGAGCGGGTGCTCCTCGGGTTTCATAAATCAAACCTCTTACTTTTCTTCCGAGAGCTGGGTGAATGCTCACTGCTACCCGACGGTGAAGCCCGCGGACCCGGTCCCTAAGGGATCTCTGAGCGTATGAAGCCGAGGAGCCCGCCTGGGTCCTCCGTCCTCCGTGAGACGCCTGTTCGCATGCAACACATTGCTTCGTTTCGCTTTCCTACCAACGTTTACGGATTAAGCTTGCTGTTAGCGTGAGCCAAGGGATTTCTCACAACAGGAATGGTAGGATCTTAGAACAATAGGGTCTCAGAGCCACAAGGGGCCGTGGAGACCACCAAGCTCAGTTCCCTCCATCGAGAAGACAAGTGTCCTGCCCACGTCACACGGCAGAGTCGGGACAAGACGACGGCCCCTCGGGCTTCCTATTCAGCCATCCTGCACCTACCCCAGGATTCATGCCACCGATTTCAACCCAAGCCCAGCGGGCTCTCAATTTTAATTACCACACTGGAAAAGAGAATTCATGAACCAGGCTCGGGAAATATGAAAACTGCCAGATCCGTGTAAGGCCAATGGCCCCAAGAATAGAGGAGTCCATTTTAGCTCCAGAGAAATGCCATTTCCACAGCAGGGAAGGAAAGGTTGACCCAAATATTTTGTTAAAAAGGGAGAGAGAGACACAGCAATCCCCACAAGGGCTTCTACTTTTATCCTTGTGCTTCAGTATCAGCGGATCTCCCAATTAAATTGAGAGAAATGACTTGTACCTGAAGTGTTACAAAGAGTGGTCTTGAGACATGCATGTTTGGGGAGTGGGGCTTTGGGAATTCAAGCAAACTCCTAACTGGAAGCGTATTTGGGCTCCCTTGATTACTGAATAGAAAACCAGGGTCATCTGGGCAGAACTGGAAAAAGTATTGGAAAAGGGACATTTACGGTCAGAAAATTCCAGTTCCATGTTAGTTAAGGGTTATGAGCTCTTTTCAGGGGATTGACATCCAGACTGCCCACCAGCAATTAGATCGAGGTGATGTTGATTGGCAGCCTGTTCCTGTATTTACTATGACAGGAGGTTAACAGTGGAAAGGCATGAGCTGCGTGAACTATGGACCAAGTTAAGGGACCAGCCCCAGAAGGCCAAAGAAGCCTGTGTTTCTGGCATTGGATTGATTTAACCATGACCTCGTGGTAGTAATTGGGTGTGTCCCTCTGAGTATGTATATCTGAGAGTCCCAAATGGCTCTGAGCTTTTGTGCCAGGCAGCTACGTGTATACAGGTGGTCGGTTCAAGAGGGAACCATATGCGTGCGTTTAGAAAATGAAGGCCCTCAGAATCAGATCACTTGCGTATGCATGACTATGCTCACAGTTTCAAAGCTTCGAAAACGCTCCCTGCTCTTTCTGAACCTTAGGTAGTAATAATAATAATACAGCTGCATCAAGTTGTATCCATTAAATATTAAATAAGGGTCAAGTGTTTAGAGGATAAGGAGCATCGGATGGGTCAACAACTATGAAAATAGAATAGGTATTTTCAGCACCGGAGAACTAGGAACAAAGTATACAAGTTATAGAGAAGCCAAGTTTGCTGGATCTAAGAAACTCTAGTAATTAGAGCTATCTAGCAGAGGTGGGTGAGCATGACAGTACCTTCTGAGGTACCAAGCCTCTTCTCTGGCAATTTTAGGGAAATGTAAAATTCCCATCCGTCCAAGGTGGTGTGAAAATAAGATTTCTGCATATGGCAGAGAATGAATGGGTTGACCTCCAAGATCCCTGCCAAACTCAGGGCACAAAATCAAGGATGAACTGTAACTGTATTTGCCTTGTGCCCTTTCCTGAGGCCATTTTTCGGGTCTATGCCCTGTCAGGCTCTGAGGAGTCTACAGAAAAGCCATTTTTTGCTTCACCTCTAAGCCTTCTAGGTCTCTGACTGCTTTCTCTCCGCTGGTCCCAGGGGGTCTGGTACCAGCTGAAACCCCCAGAGCCACCGAGTCCAAGCCAAGAGGGTCTGCATGCCCCGGGTGGCCTCTACGGAGCTCCTTCCCTAAGTCCCCCAGAGTCTGGATGTCCCTGGGAATTGGATGGGCCAAGTCTGGCCTAGGAGGGAAGCAGGAAGAGTGGAGAAAGCCACAGTCTTTTCTGTGGTCTGTGGAGGGGACGTCTTTCCTCTCCTAGAGACTGCCCTGTACTCCTGGGAGGACACCAGCATCTGCTCTGGGATGTGGTCTGCCCTGGGTTGGTCCTCGTTGGCCTTCTGCCAACTCCCAGGACAGTGTCCTACCCTCAAACAATGTAAAATCCAGGGGGTCCTTGGACCAGGACGCCAGACCGGACATCCTGCGGCCCTCCAGACAGCGCTCCACGCCCGCCCCAGTCCTCAGAGTCTGGGGTGGAATTTGATCCACCTCTGAGGGCAGGAGGAAAAACAACCCTCCCGGTTCAGTCTTGTCAAAGATTCACAGCTGAAATGCACAAAAACTCCCTCAGCCACGGAACGCTCTCACTACTTGTTGGAGGAAGAGGGGAAGGTGGGAATCAGAACCGCATTCTTTAAATTGCCCTCAAACTCCAGGCAAGAACACGCAGCGCACTTGCTCATTTATAAAACTCCAGCGGAAAGTGAGATGCCGCACAAATAATGAAATTCATGATGGTTTATGCCCCCAGAATTGTCAGTGTTGTCTATTTGCTGACCAGTTAAACCTAGCTTATTAGTTTTAAGCTGCACAGACTAAAAGATTTGTACTAGCTTCCTAGGATACCACTACCATCAACTTAATAATGGCTTCCCTAATCCACGTCCATGTAAACTGGAAATAATCAACATTTCAAGCAAAGGCGGGAGTTCCCTGCATCTTGAAAAGTTGCCCTTGCACTAACTTAATCATCCCCTTGAGGGCAATTTTACCAGGCGCCTTGCCTGTACCAGGTACGCAAGCTGATTACTTTTGAATCTTCTCTTCGTACGAACTACATTTCTAAAGAAAAAGCCTAATTTCATCAGACAAGCTGAATCCTGTCATTCTCCTCATCTTGTTTACCTGGGGGAAAAAATACACCAGTATCTATGTTGAAATGGGCTACGCCTCCACCAAAATGCTAATCATAAAAAAAAAAAAAAAAAGCAAATAGAAATCACTCGTCTTCCTTTTCCAGATCCCTTTCATTATTAGCACGAGCGTTTGTTTGCATTTGTACAGCCATGTTTTGGAAAGAGTGAGAAGATAAATGTTCCAAAACAATCACTGCCTTCCCTGCAGAGAAAAAATCCCACATCCACCTAAAATAAAAAATTATTTTAACATTTCTGATATGCCATATTTTCACTCAGCACTAAAATTTGGTTGTTTCTGAAGTGAAAGCACAAAGCGATTTTTTTACAGGGACAGATGAAGCTCCCCTGCTCTCCCCTCCAAACCCAGTTTCCCTCCTGCTTCTCCCCATCCTCCATATCTGGCCAGAGAGAGAGTTCTGGAATCCACATCAGGCTCCCAACTTCACCAAAGGCACCCGTCCTGCGTTTTATTTCAAACTCCATTTGAAAGAAAGAGTTTCCTCTTTCTCTCTCTCTCTCTCTCTCTCTCTCTCCCTCTAACGGTTTTCTTTAAACAAACCAACCCCCTCCTCCTATCCCATGGAAAGAAAAAATATTTACACTTAAATAAAAGTGAATGAACAAGCCAAAGGACAGCAGTAAAAGTAACCACGAAAATAAACTGAAATGCAGATCTCTATCCACCATCACCCCAAAAGACCAGCAAACAGAGAAACAATTCAAGTCCTGAAGCACTTTGAATCAAAACAGAGGAATTGACAACATCGGGCAAGCACACTCTGTCATTTCAAAGGTACGTCGTGGTTCCCCCCATAAAGAAAACCCATAAAGGATACGCTAGTGGTATCCTAGGAAGCTAGTACGAATCTTCGGAATACCCAAAGTCCCTGCTCCCATCACGCTTTCAGAACAAGGACCCAGTTCCTGCAAGACCTAATAACAGCCCAGCCCCACCGATGGCCCCGACCCCCCGGGGCCCCCGTCAAACTAGATTTTACCGAACCTTAAGGAAAAAGTTATCTCAGTGCCCACTTTTAGCCAAAAATTTGAAGGGCTCACTTCAAAGAGTCATGGAAAAATAGCAAAGGAAAAAAGAAAAAGCAAAGTTTCGGTGAGGTCAGAAGGAGGAGAGCAGTGGGAAGGAAGGAAAGTTCGCTGGGCTTCCCCACGGTGTCGGGAGCTGTCCTACCTGAGAGTCCAGAGACGGAGGTGCCCTGAGTGACAGGAGCTGGTGGCAGGCGTCCGCTCTTCTGGAGGTCTGTGACCGCAGTGAGGGGAGGGCTGGCCTCCCGAGGTTATAAGTTTCCTGCGCTGGTGTGCTGGGGTGTGTGATGGGCGGTTTCTTTTCACTGTGCTTTAAAGGAGTTTCTATGAATCAGTCTGGCCTAAAAAAAAAAAACATGTGTTGGTGAGCTACGCCCTGCTAAGCTGGCAGTCCGTCAAGAGAGGTTGGGAGGCAGTCATCAGTTCAGAGAAGCCAGTTTAGGCTCCCTGTGACTCAGACACACAGACCACAGTGGAAAAAGGAGCGACATTGCTTCAAATGAGTAACAGGAGTCACACAAATAGATCTGTTTACCAAAGCCCATTCCTCCTCATCAAAAAGGAGACTTGGTTACCATGGATACAAGCAAAACACAGGTTATCTGCCCACACTTTCATCTGGGGGGAGGAGACACAGGGTGGGGGACATTGCCCTGCCCACTGACATCCTAGCTAATCATCCCACGAGACTCCCATTCTTCCTCCCCCACCAAATGCATCCGAGGCTGCTCACGGTCGGGAATGATCAGATTTACTTCTGATTCACTTCCCTGCCTGACCCTGGGCACCATCCTGAGGGTGGTTGGGGATGAAGAAGGGAACACACCAGGAGCCCTCGGAACCCTGCCTCTCAGTCGTGGAGAGCTGGCTGGCTGGCCCTTTAATTATGCTCCATGAACGCCCAGCCAGACACTTACAGTCGGGAGGAAGTCGTCTAGTTAAGAACTTTGCTCTCTGACCTCCAGGTAATAATCACCTGGACCTTGCTCCACAGTTGAGCTCCTCGGGCATAATCATCCCAACCACCTCCCTGCCTCACTCCTCTCTCACTCAGCAGTGGAGTCGGGAGTGGCCCCAGAAGTCATGTCATCCCAAGGCCAGGCGTCCGCTGGAGTCCAGAGCCCAACTGCTCACCACTAGCTATGTGACTGCATGCCTCCATTTCCTCGGGCACAAGTGGGGTAGACAGTACCTCTTATGGTGAGAAATACACGTAGGGAGCTTGTAACAACACTTGGTGCATAGTAAGCACTTGATAAATATTAACTAGAATGAGGATTTTACCGAAGAAGGAACCCAGGCCCAGAGAGGTGAAGTAACTGATCCAAGGAGAACAGCAAATTAGCAGGAGTAGCTGCGTTCCAAGTCGGCCACACCCAAGCAACTCTATTTCTGCTGTTCACTGCTGTATCATGACAACTTATTTCAATTCAAATTATTCTCCTAGAGTTATTTATTGATCCAGCCAACCAATGCATTTGCCCATAGCCGTGCACTAGGCACTGTTCAGAGCACGGGGTCACGGACATGAGCAAGATGCCTGTCCTGCTGGAATTTATATCCCATAAAAGAATAGAGAAGGGACGGATGACTATTCAACAAAACGTTTATAAAACTAGGTGGTACAATTACAGGTGAATTTTTGTTTCTTCTGGGTCACATTTCTATATTTTCCAAATCTTCTGCCATGAACCTACATTACTTTGATTTTTAGGAAAAAACATTTTTTAATGGATAGGAGGGAATATTATCTGGAGTGAATAATGGGGAAACAGCACACATACACACACACGCACACACACACACACGCATACTCCATCACTCAGCTGATAATAAAAATGTCTGTTTGAGAAAAGCCCCTCCCAGCAGTGGGTTAAGAGTCCCGTGATCTCTGAGCAGCCTAAGCCTCGAGAGTGAGAGTCGGGGTGTCTGGTGGACAGACCTGGGAACCCTCACGGCTGTAAGGGCAGAATGAAGGCACAGCCTACCTGAGCTGCATGCCGTCTGCCGGCCCATCCCACCCCCAGGCCTTCCCCCATCCTTTGTTGGCTTGCCTTTCACCTCCAAAGCCTTCTTCGAGTTTCAAACTCTCCCTTCCCCCCCAGCAGCACGTGCAGGGGGGCGGGTCCAGGGGTAGAGTCCAGGGATGCCGAGGAGAATGTGGTCTGGTTGGTTTTTTAAAGGGAAACCTGGGGCTTCCCCTTGAGGGGACGCAATCTCCCTCCTGCTTCCCTCTCAAGATGAGCAGAGGAAAAAAGCAGAAACTTCCCTTATGGTACTTGAGCAGGGGAGTCATTTGGTCCTTCTGGATTCTTGGATTCCCACACGGGGTCTGAAAGGGAGAGGCAGTGGATTGAGAAAGGGGTTCTGAAGACAGAACTCAGAAAACGGTTCTAGTTTTCCTCTCCCACCACCTGGCAAGGGGGTCAGTGAGTAATCTGCCCTCCGGCAATTCAAACTTAAAGTGAGGCCATGCCATAGCCTTCCAGGTGGGCCTAGTGAATCTCACATTCCTTTAAACTTCTGGAGATGTTTAGGGTTTGGAGAGAAAATGTTAAATGCTTTGATCCCTTAACACACACACACACACACACAGCGGTTGTGTAAGTACAATCGTCCCTTGGTATCCACTAGGGGGAGTGGTTCCAGGACCCCAAGGATACCAAAATCCATGGATGCTCAAGTCCTTTATAAAAAATGGCATAGTATTTGCATGTATATGCACATCTTTCCATCTACTTTAAATCATCTTTAGATTACTTATAATACCTACTGCAACGTAAATGCTAAGTCAACAATTGTAAATACAAATAAATGCTACATAAGTAGTTGCCAGTGCACAGCAAATTCAAGTTTTGCTTTTTGGAACTTTCTGGAATTTTTAATTTTTCTGAATATTTTCGATCTGCGGCTGGTTGACCCCATGGATGCAGGACCTACTGTATTTTTAAAAGATAAATGCCAGTCCAGGATTTCTAAAGGCTCGCAATTAACCCTTGAAATGCCACTGAGCTCTCTTTATAAAGTTATCAGGTCTGGGCAGGAAATTAGATCTGTTCTAGCTGAAGCTCCAGCTTACTCTGCCTCTGGATGTGATTAAAATATTAAGCCTGATTCTTTTCCTGGCCGTGAGCCGGACAGTTTCGAGACTGCAGATGATAAAGGGTTCAGGGATCTAAAACCACGTGGGACTGGAGAATGTCACTCTCTCTGGCACACACAGTCTTTTCAAACCATTTGGGGTAATCTACCTTTCTCCTCTCTGCTCCCATTTCCCCTACTTGGATTAGACACATTCATTTTCAACATGGGTAAAGAACTGGGCAAAGTTTCATTTGACCTCATTAAAGCCCTAGAAAGGAATGTCCCCTCTTGCCCAGTGCCACAGCATTGCATTCACACACAGGAATAAGCCCCCTCCTTCTGAAGCAATAGGCATTCACTTGTGGCACAATGCCATTTGGGGCAGATTTTTGTGTCTGAACTGGCGTAAACACTTTACATGGATGTGTAAATCCAGGGCTCTTCAGGACAAGATACAAGGAGAGATCGTCTAAGGTAGGTCTGGCCCCCCTCTTGCCCCCAGAAGAGAAAACTAATAATAGCCTGAACTTGATTTTGCTCAATTAGCTAAAAAGAATGTCAAGCATGTTCCCCAAAGCTATTACATGTGCAAGGGATGTCAATGTTAATTTTAGAAAACACTGCTTGAAAGGTAAATAGATTGAAATGAAAGTTACATAGTATCTTCCAAAGTCAAATGAATGATAGTTTGAAATTTGAGGATTTACCAAAAATGTCACATTCCTCCCTCTTTCCTTCTTTTTGCTGTGCTCCTGTCTATTTCTCCCACAGGCTGTTTCCTTCCTGCTTTTATTGTTTACTTTCTTAAATTCCTCTCAGTGAGATATTTTCATATAATTTCATAAAATGAGAAGTCTCTAAGTCCCCCCCTGCATCTTCCCCTTTCTTGTCTCTGAGCGAGCTTGTCCTGAAACTGCTTTTGAAAGATAAAACTGATGAAACTCCAAGAGCTTCCAAGAATACGGGCTGCTGGCTATTTCCCAGCTGAGTGGAAAGTCTCAATAGCAAAGCAGTACGATGCATGTAGTTACAGAAGAGGGAGGGCTGCATTGACAATGACATCTGAACTTGGAGGGAGAAGTGAGCCAACCCTGCCACCTTGGACAGTTACCAGACTGCTACTAATCGCTGTGATCAATTCTTCAGGCAGCTGGCTGTGTACGGACGGTCAGAATGGCTAGAAGAACAGACCTCCTGATCCACGTCCGCTTGGTTACAGGTTCATAACCAGAGAAGAATAACAAAGAAACAAATAAGCAGTTGTGACCAAAATAAAAAAGTGAAAAGATACTGCCTTTTTCCAACTAATGCCAGCTGTAGTCTGTTCTGGAAGGTAGATATTAAAGGTATGTCACCTTCTCCACTTGGCCTCTCATGAATACATTATTCCTACTGCTTAATGGTCCATTTCAGGTAAAGGGCTAAATATTTATAAGGAATTAAAGACTGACTATCCCTCCCTTTGCCTAGAAGGCAGCAAGCCCAGTGGATGGACGCTAGCTACATAGCCTGTGTTCCCCAAGTACGGGAATCTCACGTCCTCCTTCAAGACTTTCGCCTTGAACTCAGGGGCTGCTCAGTGCACCCTGCTCACTAAGCCCCCGCAGCTGTGAGAAAAGTATTTAAGACATATCTTTCAATTTGCCTGAGGAAAATTGTCAGGGAAGGGCGCACAAAGCTGGACAGCCAGCCGGGGGGGGTGTCTTAGAATGTGTCTCCCACTGGGGCCATGTGGTCAGCAGAGCCCACAAGACATAGGGACCCTCTCGAAGTGAGCTTTGAGAGCAAGTTATAACACTTTCAGAGACACATTGTTTCTTGGTGAAAACAAACAAACAGGGGCTTCCCTGGTGGCGCAGTGGTTGAGAATCTGCCTGCCAATGCAGGGGACACGGGTTCGAGCCCTGGTCTGGGAAGATCCCACATGCCGCGGAGCAACTGGGCCCGTGAGCCACAATTACTAAGCCTGCGCGTCTGGAGCCTGTGCTCCGCAGCAAGAGAGGCCGCGACGGTGAGAGGCCCGCGCACCGCGATGAAGAGTGGCCCCCGCTTGCCACAGCTAGAGAAAGCCCTCGCACAGAAACGAAGACCCAACACAGCCAAAAATAAATAAATAAATAAATAAATTTATTAAAAAAAAAAAAAAAACACAAACAAACACTAAGTAGAGTGACTCAAAAATTCAGCCTCATTGGAAATTCTTTCTGGTTAAGTTTTAAGGTAATTGGTTGACTATTTTTAACCATTAAGTCTTGCAGGACTAAACAGACCTCTTTCAAATCCTCACGGCTCTCACACAGGCACACATACACACAGGTGATTTGCCCCTCCGAACACACGGCTGCCGGATCCACCTGAGTCTTTGTGGGTGGTACGTAGGGCGGTGTCTCAAGGCTCTGGAACCTGGCAGAGCTTGTGGCCATAGGATTCACAGCCGTTCTTCCCTAGCAGGACTGGGTAAATGCTGACGAGCACACAAAGCTCCTTTTCCAGATCCTGTACTGACCATCCTCCTTTGGTTTCAGCTATGCTTCAGGCAAATTCCAGGCCTATCCAGTGCAATTTATTCCGTTTCATCTTTCTACTTATAAATTCACTTTTGGACTTCCCTGGTGGTGCGGTGGTTGAGAATCTGCCTGCCAATACAGGGGACAGGCGTTCCAGCCCTGGTCCAGGAAGATCCCACATGCCGCGGAGCAACTAAGCCCGTGCGCCATAACTACTGAGCCTGTGCTCTAGAGCCCACGAGCCACAACTACTGAGCCCGTGTGCCACAACTACTGAAGCCCACGTGCCTAGAGCCCGTGCTCTGCAACAAGAGACGCCACCGCAATGAGAAGAAGCCTGGACACTGCAACGAAGAGTAGCCCCAGCTCGTCGCAACTAGAGAAAGCCCGCGTGCAGCAACAAAGACCCAACACAGCCAAGAATTAATTAATTAATTAATTTTTAAAAAGATTTCACACCGTTAAATAAATAAATAAATTCACTTTAGCCATGCTTGCCTGTGACTACACCCCAGCACCTTAATTACAGCTGGGGGACACTACATCTCCTTTGCCACCCATTGGTGACTCTTTTTAGGGTGGCCACATTCACAGAGACTAAAACCAACCATTCCATTCTTCCTAATTTTTACTCTTAAATGGAGATTTATCTCAATGTTCTGGGAACATCTTAATCTCCCCCCTGTAGTAACAACTTCCCTTTGAAGATCCAAGGCTTCATGCCTTCCCTAATGTGCTTATTTCTGGATTGTGTGCTGGGAAGCACTTGCTGATTTTTGAAGGGCAAGTAACTCTAAACCAGCCGGACGTGGGGAAATTCACTCCCAGCATCTTGCAGTCCTCTGAAACTGCACATGGGATCCAGACAGAAAGGAGGATGTCATTTACCGTTTGCTTTTCTGGTTATAAAAAACATGATTTTTGAACAAAATTCCAACAGTGCGTGAACATGTAAATAAGAAAGTTAAAAATCATCCGAAACCTCACCTCTGAGGTAATTAATGTAAACACTCCTTCATAGCTGTGTATACACGTACATATATAAAATTTTACCCAGGAGGAGGTACATGGTGCATTGACACCTGCTGTTGTCACACAATCCCTCTAGCTAAGCCCCACAGCTTCCCATGTCAATAAATGTAGATCCACATCATTATTTTTTTAATTGAAGTATAGTTAATTTACAAGGCGACACATCATTATTTGTAATGGCTACAAAGTATCCCATCATGTGCATCTATCAAAGTATTTAAATGATTCCCTATTAATGGAAAATGGATATTTATGTTGCTTTGATTTTTTGTCACTATAAACGGTACTGTGGTGAAACTCTTTGTACATAGCATATCTCTACATGGAATGACATATTTGCCATCTTATTAAATATTCTGTCCCCCATTCACTGGACTGGCATGTAGTACTGATTTCACCCCTCAAAGATGTGCAATCTTAGAAAACTGCCTTAAGCCCCCTGGATCCTACTCCTCATGATTGGGAGGGTGCCTTCTAGCCTTAACATTTTATGGCCACTTTCCCAGCTCTAAAGCTCACGCAAAGCATGTACGAATGGATGCCAACCAGCTCTCTCTGGTCTCTACCTTCCCTTTTTATCTCATACACAAAGATGGACAGTTCATATTGCTGTCCTTCTGATCTTTAATCTAAGAAAACGGAGCCAAATGAGACTGCCCAACCCTAAAGATATAGTGCTGGGTGGTTGCCAGGAATTTGAGATTTAAAAGATTCTGTGGTCCTGGCCAAATCTCCGTGCACTACCCCATTCATGTTCTCAGCTGGAGGATACCCATTTCCCAAAATTCCAGGCTCAAGGCATCATTTTGCCCATTTTATGCCTCCGTCCCACATCTCAGGGTGTGATCCTTGTCAGTTGCACAGGCTACACAGCACTCAGAGGGGCCGCAGGACGTGAGCCAGTGATCTGTCTCTGATCGGCTTCTAGCTCCTTGTCTCCTGGTGCCATGGGGTGCCCTCAGCAAACTGGGGGCAGGGAGACAGACCAGTCTGTGCTGCTGGAGCCCTTGCTAAGGAATTTCCAGCCTTAGCTCAGAAGTAATAAAATGTGAGATCCGAGACCCCTCAGCCCAGTGCTGGCTGACTGATGGGCAGGGCAAGGGGTGGCTCGCTGGGCACTGGCTGTTGGGCTGTCCTGGGCCTGCAGGAGGGAGAGCCCTGGTGTAACTCTGAGGATTCAAGTCCAGAATAGTGTGGACTCCAGAAGGAGGTCTGCTGAAAATAATAACAACAAAAGCAAAAACTTAACATTTGCATAGCACCTTCTAGACACACCTTCCTTGCATTTAATATCTTTCTCTTTTCACATGATTGGAAGGGTAAAATTGAGGTTCAGAGAGGCCTAATTGCTTGACTAAGCCCACAGAACTATTAAGGAACAGCATTTAGGTCTCTTAGGGCTGTGTCTAGGTTGCTGACCTTTTTGCGGCTCGTGGAAGCTAGAAAGGGTCTGCTATAGATCCAGGATGATACAAAAAGGGTGGAGAATATCCAGATGGTTTTGAGCTACTCCAGTTGGATGCTGTCCAAATCAGAGGTTTCTAGACACTCACAGAGCAGCCATGACTCCAAGAGATCCCTGTATCCATGTTCTCTGAGTGAGGAACTCCCTCAGCGCAAATGACCCCTGCCAGGCTTATCTTGATGATCCCGGGCTTATCTTGCATGCCCCGTGATCTGGTGGGAACCAGCCTCCCCAGGGACCTTTGCTTGAGTATCTTGCTTTACCAAATTCGCATCAATGAACCAGCTCAAGCTTGGGTTCCAGGCACTCTTTGGACTATCTGGAGACTTTCCCCCAGAAAGGACCCTTCGCTGGGGGGCAAAGAATTAAAGATTATAAGGACTTTATGACAGAAGGTACGTGAGGTGGATTGATTTATGGGAGGATTTAAAGACACAGTTAAATTATCGTCTCAAAAGAGCATAATCGTTTTCAGAGTATGTGCGGGAGTTACCTTCTATGGGATTATAAAACAAAGTTATGGTCAGAGGAAAGGCAGTAACCGTGATATTTAGAACTTGGGCAAAGCACTTAAGGTTCTTTTGGGGACAGCGGCACTCCAATTGCCTGGGTAAGGAGCTGCCATGCTGTGGATAATGCATAGTTGGGGAATGGAGAGTCTTTCTTAGATGATGGAGAGCACAGCCCCACTTGAGAGTGGGCTGGAGGGAGCGTTCTCCTGGCTGGGAGGAGCCCATTCGTCTGTGCACATCCCCAGGGAGCAGCACAGAAATCAACAAGAGCTAAATCATTTAGGCTGCAGGGAAGTGAGTCTGCGTGAGCACAGGAGTCCTTCTTTGATCGAGGGTGCATCCCAAGCACCTAGGACAGTTCCTGGAACACAGTAGGTGCCCAATAATTACGTGCTGAATGAATGAAGCGAAACCTCGCCTGTATTTGAAAAAGAATGTGGGATGCTCTCAGGCAGGAGCTAGAGTGATTAACAGCACAGAGAATTTCCCCCTTAAATAATCCACCATACAACAATAATAATACCTAAAGGAAACCAGGTCGTTCGCCACAACAGCAATGAGTAAGCGAAAAAAAAACAAGCCCAGGTTCCTTTTACAAATATTGCAATGCCTAAGACGAACAGCTAGGCGGAAGGCAACCAGGGAAGACACGGATAACAGCGGTCACACCAGCATCTGTGACACTTTCAGCCGTGTACCCACTTGTGCTGACCATTTTAATAAAGGGCAAAGGGAAAACATGACGCAAGAAAGGGATGTGTTGTATGTCTCAACTTTTAACTGTCACAGAGCTAAAAACAACGGAGAGGGGATCAGATCACGGGTTAGGCTGAAGTTAAGGTTCAGCTCCACACATTGCAAATCAGTCTCCTGATCTTCTCTCTCACACGTGCACGTCTCTGGTTTCCCTTATCAGCAGAGCCGGCCTGACACCTCACTTCCTAAGACTGGGAGAGTTGCTCCTCTGTGTCTCCAAATCCCTGGGCATCTACCCTCCAGCAGGCCTCCTCGATAAATTCCCAGCTCCTCTCACCGTGGTCCTGTGTCTTATTTGTTGCTGTATCTCAGCTCCCAACACAATACCTTGCGTCTAGTAGATTCTCAATATATAATTGTCCCCAAATTAAATGAATTAATGGCTCCATCATCCTCCCAGTCAACCTGGACTCCTCCTTCCAGCTTCCATGTCCAAAGTCACCAGGTTGTATTTAACCCATTTTAAAGTATTTCAGGTCTGCCCCCTTCTCTTCACAGCCACGGCCACAGCCTTTGCTCAGGCCTCTTCTTTCGTCTAGACTATCACCATGGCCTCCCGATACTGGTTTCCTTGTCTCTACACGATCTCTATTCCACGCCACTCTCCACACCAGAGATGGCAAACTAACAGCCCACATACATAATTTGTTTGGCCCTGAAAATGTTCTAAAAATCATCCTACCTTTTAAAACCAGGAAACGTCTAATAAAATGCTGGTTTTCCAAAGTTTCTTTAAAAATCACAGGCACTGGCAACAAAAGGCCTAGATGAGCTGGCAAGAGCTGGAAGTGTGAAGCCTGCCACCCTCAGTGCGGACATCCCCCGCCTCCCCACTGGGCCCGATCCCTTGGTTTTAGGGGGCTGGTCCCCTGAAGGCATGGACGTTTATGGCCCTTGCTCTGTCCTGCCATCAGAGTTATCTGTGTGGAACACACGTGGGATCAAATCAGATCACGTGACTGCGATCTAACTTTGCTGGCAAGATAAGATCATGCGTGTGAGGCCCATCACACACTGGTCCTGCCCAACTTTCAAGCCTGGGCTCTCCTCGCACCCGCCCCACACCCCGAGGGTGCTGGGCACGTTCTCATCTCTGACACTTTGCTCAGGCTCTGTTCTTCAACTTGAGTACCTGCCCCTGTGTTGCAGTGATCGAGAGAATGTGCTAGCGTCAGACTGCTTAAGTGCAAACCCTCTCTAAGTCTTCACTTCCTCAAAGGAGGATAATATTAGTTGACACTTCATAGAGTCATTGGGAGGAGCAAAGAAATAATACCTGTAAAGCTCTTAACCCAGGGCCTGGCGCATAGCAAGGGCTTAGCAAGTGATACCCATGGTGTCGTTGTTGCTGTCTAGCCCTTCTCGCCCTGAAGAAATGCTGTTTCACCTCCATAGCCAGTTCAAATGCTAATTTCTCAGTGAAGCCTTCCCCATCCATCTACCCCACTCTAGGCAGTGTGAGTAATCCCTGCCCATGAGCCAGGAGGTTCTGCACATACCTCTAGGATGGCATGTGCCACGCCGTCTCACCTTTGGCTGAACTGTATCCATCTCCTCTGGGTACCACTCACTCCCTAAGGACAAGATGGGCATCTTCAAGCACCCAGTGCCTGGACCTTGTAGGTACTCAGTGTTTCCTGAATGAGTTGGGTTGGATATGAACAAAGAAACAGCCGGAGGGTCAAACAATTTTCTCCCCAGAGTTCTATATACCAAAAGATCGTCACGTGATGCCACTCACCACCTAAATCCAGTCCATAAAAGACAATAAAAAGGAACAAGATACATTCAGAGCATTAACAGCAAGCTATGTCACTTAGTTGTATGACTTTTGCTTCTCTGAGCCTCGATTTTCTCACCTGTAAGAGGGAGATAATGCCTTTCCCACCTCACTAGAGTGGATGAGGATCTAATGAGGGTAACATAGGTGAAAACATTTTGCAGATTACAAATCCTTCCATCCAGTGTCTGACACAACCTGTACCCTTATTCAATGACAATAATTGGAGGGTACAAAAATGAATTTCTTAAAGGACCTGGATTATTAACCAACAGTCATAAAGTGTGGGTGTGGGTAGGAAAGGGAAGAATTAACACCCAAAACAAACACCAAAAATCCACAGTGGGACTTCACCAAGAACACTGGGCTTAGTTTGAAGTCAGCTTTGTCACTCTGGAGGACCCTGAGCAAGTTCTTCATCTTTCTGAGCCTCAGTTTCTTTGCTTCTAAAATGAAGAGAATCAAAGCCATCCCAGAAGGTCGAGAGGAAGATGAAATGACATGACCTACATGGAAACTTTGAACAGTACCTGCCACTAAGGCTCTCAATAATGTCTGTAAACTCTATTGGTGACAATCAAAGGGCATTTGATATAAGAAAGGTAGAAATACCAATTTGAATTTAAGGATGCTGTTAATTACACTAGAAGGAAGGCAGAGTATGTGTTTTCTGATTTGGGATGGAGAGGACTTGAGTGTTTAAGGCCCTCTACCCAAATCAAAGCCTTGCGTATCCCTGATCCCGGTCACTCACCTGGATCTCTGCAATCACTCCCTATCCTGTCTCCCCACTAAAGGTGTGTTGTCCTGATTCTTCTCGGCTCTTCTGTGAGTGACTTTCCAGAACCACCATGTCTCTCCTTTACAGAAAGGCATACAATGGCGCCCCATTGCTGTTAGGATACAAACCCACTACTCATGCAGCACACAAGGCCTTTCATGCCTGACCATACCTCGAACCTCAAGCCTCACCTCCCAGCCACATGGTTCTAGCTCACCTCCAAGCCTTCAATGTCCCACCTGGATGAAATACCCTTTTTGTCTGACCTGGTCTTCAAGACTCAACTTGGTCATCAACTTTCCCAGGAAAACACCACTTTCCCCAGTGAGGATTGGGTGCCCCTCATGGGAGCTCCAGGGAGCACACCTATCTTAACACTCATCGCAAGGAAACACAATATCCATTTACTGGTCTGTCTCCTCTTTTCCAAGATCCTGGATGGCAAGGATGGTCTTTTGTGTTTGAATCCTCACTAATTATCAATCATGCCTAAGTATAGTTGGTGGTCTTTTTTTTTTCTTTGCATGTTTAAATTGAAGTATGGTTAATTTACAATGTTGTGTTAGTTTCAAGTGTACAGCAAAGTGATTCAGTTATACATATATGGATCTATTCTTTTTCAGATTCTTTTCCATTATAGATTATTACATAATATTGAGTTTAGTTCCCTGTGCTATACAGTAGGGCTTTGTTGTTTACCTATTTTCTATACAGTAGTGTGTATATGTTAATTCCAAACTCCAAATTTATCTCTCCCCCCCACCCAGTGCTCTATTATTTTTATTGAACAAAACATATTTAAAAGTGAATGGAAGATTGAAAATGTACTACGAATACGTTAATCTCCCTGCCCTCTCAAAAAAAAAAAAATCACTCATCTTCTGTCTCTAGGAACTCACTTTTACAGACATAAAGAAGTCGAAACTTAAGTGATGGTGGATGGTAAGGCTGTATAGCATTGTGTTCAAGCACACAGACGTTGGCGTCTGAGGCTGAGTTTAAATTTTGGCCCTACTACCTGTCAGGCCTACACATATTGTGTCATCTCTCTAAAGCTCATTTTCCTTCTCTGCAAAACAAATACAATAAGAGTATATGCTTCATAAAGTTTTTATGAGAATAAAACAAGATGGTGCAGCAAATCACAATGCCTAGCACACAATAAGTGCTCAACAAATGTTAAAAAGAAATTAAGGGTTAAGCAATCCTAGTAATGGCCTTGTTGATCAATGAATCAGCAAGCAGTTGAATGCCTGTCTGATAGACCTGTTGGAAGCCAAGAGAGGCCTGGGGCAACATGATGATACAGAATCTAGATGGTGCATGGGCAGGACAGCACACAAAGCCACAGAAATACCTGTACCCTATGCTGAAAGGGAGACCGGGGCTCAGTGGTGAGCATGCCCATTGGCAAAGCAGCTTAAACACTCAGGAAGCCCCGTCTGGGAGGTCTTCCTACCACCCAGGGAGGTAGCCTCTACCACACTCCATAGACTTGTCATTCGCTGTGAAACGCTCAGCTCTCTCAGCCCCGAGCTTTATTTACCAAACTTCCCAGGGCCTTCTGTCCTTCTTCATTATTTTTTATTATTTTTTTATTTTTTATTTTTTTGGCCATGCCGCATGGCATGCAGGATCTTAGTTCCCTGACAAGGGATCGAACCCGTGTCCCCTGCAGTGGAAGCACCAAGTCTTAACCACTGGACCGCCAGGGAAGTCCCTCTGCCCTTCTTGACTCGCTCTCTATCATTTCTCTCAGGCCTCTTCCAGGCCTGTTTTAAGTACCTGAAACTTTGCAGAGTGTCCTAGTTGGGTTTATCAGGTTTTTATCATATGACTTTTGAATGCTCACATAGGTGAACTGTCAAGATCGGTAAAAGAGAGGAAATAATAGTGCCTGGCAAAATGCAGGGGACACGGGTTTGAGCTCTGGTCCGGGAAGATCCCACAGGCCGCGGAGCAACTAAGCCCATGCGCCATAACTACTGAGCCTGTGCTGTAGAGCCCACAAGCCACAACTACTGAAGCCTGTGCACCTAGAGCCTGCGCTCCACAACAAGAGAAGCCACTGCAATGAGAAGCCCACGCACGGCAACGAAGAGTAGCCCCTGCTCGTTGCAACTGGAGAAAGCCCGCGTGCAGCAATGAAGACCCAATGCAGCCAAAAAGAAATAATAAATAAATAAATAAATTTAGTTAAAAAAAAAAAAAAATAGTGCCTGGTGAGGCCGGAAGTGCCAAGGCCAGCTCTCACCAGGTCTCATCCTGAGGGACCCTCCCGGGGAAGGACTGACAGGCAATCGGCATCTACGATGATGGTGAACCAGCACCTGCTGGTGGGAAGGCTTCCAGGATCTCAAGCCCTTTGGCTGATGCCCCATCTACCTTCTCCCTGCCTTTTCTTGACTCCCCTTTCCCAGCAGCTGCGTCAAGGCCCTCCAAGTGCTCTCTGCCCTGAGGGCCCAGGTCAGAGTGTTCAATCTGATCCAACCACACACCCTGCGTCTAGTGACAACTGTGCATCACTTAACTTCTCTTTGTCCCCCACTTAGTCACTCGCCCCATGCTGACAGCCTGGCAGTGAAATATGCCTCTGACTGCTGTTGGCATCCGTCAGACTTGGGACAAGATTCCACAACAACCATAGGGAGCCCATTGCTTTATTTCACATAGTTTAGCGATTCCATGATAATGATAATAACGGGTATGCCTTCTCGTGTGCTTTATATGTATCTATTATAACAGCCCTGGTTTTTTTTGGAAAAATAGTTAGTATTCCCAATGTAGAGATGAGGAAACAGGCTCAGAGAAGGAAGTATTGTGTCTGGAATAGGAAGTTGCCAAGCAAGACTTGAACCCATGTCCCTCTGGTTGAGGACAAAGCCGGTGCTCTTCTGCCCATGCCACCTCCCCAGCGAGGACCTGCTAGAGCAAGGGACACCCCTCACCTGCACTGCTTCCCAGTCCTGCCATGATGGGCACCGCCCCCAGGCATCCCTGGTAAATTTCTAGATCCTGAAGTAGCTACCCAAAGGGTATAATTAGGCAATAGAATCGTTTTTCTTTAAAGTATGTAACATACGAGACACAGATAAGAGAAATCATTTATTGCAGTGCACGGAATTTCAGGACAATGATATCAATTTTGTCCTCTCATTCCTCCTTCTGACTAGATAAAGCTTGTTTGACTTTCAAAGGTTTAGATTGAGGCTCACCCCCTGCACGAATTTCCTCTGACTACTCACTGATCTGCCCTTCTACTAAAGTACTTAACCTGCCAGGAAGATGCGATTTCAGTACTTACATCTTTGATGTTTTTACTCAAATGTCATCTTCTCAGTAAGAAATTTTCTGGTCACTATTCTAATATTTCAATTTCTCTTCAGCACTTCCTATCTTTCGTCGCTGCTTTATTTTTCTCCTAAGCACTTACACTATCCAGCATGCTATATATCCTTACTTATTTCTCTTAGTTATTTCCTGCCTCCTTATTAGAGCATAAGCCTCCTGAGAGCAGGCACTTATTATGATTTGTGAATGCTTGGCATGTTTGGTTTCCAGTTGACTTCAACTGAGTTAGTTCTTTCTTTTCTTTTCTTTTCTTTTTTAGATTTTTTCGATGTGGACGATTTTTAAACTCTTTATTGAATTTGTTACAATATTGCTTCTGTTTTATGTTTTGGTTTTTTAGCCGGAGGCATGTGGGATCTCAGCTCCCCGACCAGGGATCGAACCCTCACCCCCTGCATTGGAAGGCAAAGTCTTAACCACTGGACCACCAGGGAAGTTCCAGTTCTTTCTCTTTAAATAACTATAAAGTCCCCAAAGGGAGCAAATAGGTCTTATAAATCTTCTAAATGCCCACAACACTGTGGGAGATGCTGGGCACACAGAAGTTATTTTAAAACCCACTTGCCTGATAATTGAGTAGCAAATTAAGTAAAAGGGGGGGGCCATAAGACGAGGATCTTTTCATCATTGTGAATTTACCTCTGTTGGGAAGATTTTAATCCCCATGGCAGTGGGTAGAGGTGGGGTGTTTTATGGTAAAAAATGATTTCTCCTTTATTCCCCAAGATTAACTGCTAGCAACCCTTTGTTCCTTCTCAAACTAGTTTTCTCTCCTCCCATCCTTGGAAGACCATTGGGTCCCTTCTGTACCTGTCACTCTGACAGCTCCCTAATGTCAAGAGTAGAATTCAGCAAATTGTACAAATTCTTGTACCTGGCAGGTCCGGGTAGGGTGCATTTTCCCCAGATAATAGCAGGAGGGACTGGCTCAGAGGGCAGAGAGGTTTTGCCCTGGCCTTGCCTTCACAAGCCAGGAGGTCTGCATGTGCACAGGCTGTGCCAGGGAGGGTGGTGGATGCCCGTGGCCATCTTGCCCCCTATGTGTCTGTGTGCGCACATGGGTGGCAAGCCAGCTCTGCCTGATTCACTGCCCTCTTGAGATAGGCTGGCCCCTGGGAGAGCACCAGGGTGTTGAAATCCTCTGGGAGGGACCAGCCTTGACCCTACGAGAATTCCCAAGGTGCCGAGTCAGAAGACTAGCTCCATCTGCCACCACCCAAATCAGGTCACCAGTGGCAGTGTGCAGACAATGAAATCATCTCTTCTTCTGGTTTTGGTAGTTACTATTTTAAGCATGTTGAATGGCCAGGAAGAACCTGAGGGGAAGGTAGCTGCAAAAACCAAGCCCAGGCATAAGTTTCCTGTTTGCCAGAGGAGAGGTATGTTTGGGTTTGTAGGGAGGGCTGTTATTCCCTCATAGTTTTAAAGTGTTGCAATGCTTTAAAGGAAGAGAAAGAAGAAATCTTCAGCTCCATCCAGGCTCAGCCTTCATAGCAATTATTTCTTCTGTTGCCGGCGGTAGGGAGGTTGATGAGCAAGAGGGAGAAAAAGAAGGAGGGAGAGCAGAATGGGAAAAAAGTAAGCTTTAGTGGAACAGGATGTACTTAAAATTCTCCCTGTCTGTTATCCGTCCAAAAACTGGCCTCTCCATGGGTGTGGGAGGCCCCTGCGACTTCATACATAATTATAGTATTTGGCAGATTTGTGGAACACCAGTCTAACAATGTATTTTAAATGAAGCTAGATGAAATGAATTCCTAGTCCATGAGAAAGATCTTAATTTTTTTTTTTTTGATATAATATGGTGTGGAGAGATGATGCTGGCTTAAGTGTCACAGAGAATCACAGGGCGTGAAGCTGATGTCAGCCTGAAGAGGAACCGGCTCACCCCCACCAGAGTGGGGCTTCCTGGAAAAGATCCAGTCACTCACTCTAGCCTGACATTCCTCAGATCTTGGAGCCCCCAGGAGCAGGGTGTGGCTCCGGGATCCTCCCCTGCCCCCGCCCGGTCCTCTGCCTACTACATTTCCCAATGGCTTTGTGATGACCTGCATCTCTCCATCCAGATTAGCCCAGTGCAAAGTATCTGTCCGTCCACCAAAGGTTTCCAAGGGTCAGAGCTTTCTAGAATCAGAATGCAGAAGTCATGAGTCCAAACCTAGTATTCTGTTTCCTCTGATCTCCCAATCATTTTGAAGAAGTTTCTGTGTCTGAACCTTAAAATTATTTGTTATTTTCTAAATAAAATAAGGGCCTAGTTGAACTTCACTGGCCCACTTGAATTCTGTAGGTACAGCTTCTTTACAGACCTGACTGGGCTTTGGTTTCCTCATTTGTAAAATAAGAATATTGAACTAAGGGTGTTCTTCCAACTCAAAAATTCAAAAAATTCAAAAAGATTCCACCAAAACACACTCAATATCTTTCCTTCAATCCTATAGCCTTTTGTTTTTTTCTTTTTTTTTTTTCTGAGCCCTGCTAACTGTCTGTTCCTCTGTCTTACTTCTTGTTTTGAGATCTTTTTCTCCATTCCAAAGGTATCAACACTGGTTCATCTTTTAAGCTTCTCATTGCTAGACTATTAGAGTTGTCTTCTTAGGGATTTCCTTGGTTTCGATTTTTTTTATGTTAAGTGATACCACATGTTGCTGGTGAGAATAACTAGCTTCAAAAACCATTTCATACCTGACTCGGGACCTGTGTATGGTTCCTTACTCTTCCAGGCCCACCCCCTCCTTCAACCCCATCATCACCTGTTTCAGCACAACATGGCCCTATAGGTCCAGTCTGCTTCTTTCTTATCCAGCCCTTCATCCACCTCGGAGATTCCCACCCCTTTGCCTTAACGATAACATTCCCATATGGCTTCCACTTCTCTCAGAACCATCCTTTGTCCATCCTTCCTCCAAACCTTGGCCTGGATACACCACCAGGAGACCAACACCCATTCGTTCCCTTTAGTGCTCCTTTCATACCCTTTTCTTTGCCATTTTGATAACATACTCCGTGTCATTCTTTACCGGCTTCATGTTTATCTACTGACCTTCTCTCTAAAGAAAAGTACAAGACCATGCCTGCCATTTCTTCTGTACGAGTTAAATGTTGAAATGTCACAGACCCTACTTCCTCCTGGTGTCCAATGCAGTATGTGGCATATAGCTGCTCAATATTGTTGTTGGATGATTGTTAATAATGAAAGAACCTAGCTGATCTTGAACTTGCAACTAATTCAACAGCAATCGGACTCGCTCCATCCCGCTAACCACACGTGCCCTGTTGCAGTGACGGTGCTTATCCAGGGTTAGGAGTGCGGACGAGGCTCGTGTGCAGAGCCCAGGGCTTGGCTACAAAGGCCAGGAAGAAGAAGGCTGAGCTCTCAGCACGTTCTGCCGATGTTTTTTTCTTCAACTGTGACCTCTCTTGGTTTTTCTTCTTATCTCTGCAAATTAGGGTAAGATGATGAGGCCAAGAAATCCTATGATGAAAGACTCTCCACAGAGGTATCATTTTGTTTTTAGGTATGATACTCTCTGTAGAGTCAACCAGTAAAGCAGTTTATATGTGATGATAAGGATTCCAAGATGTTTGCTCCTGTTTCCTGAGCAAACTTCACTCATAAACTGAAGAACAAGAGACTTCGGTCTCTCTCTCCTAATACCACCCCCACTACTGGCAAAAATGCCCAAAATGGGGATCCTGGAAGCTTATGGCCTTCTCTCCTTTATTTGCAGTTAATAAAGGATGAAAAGGCACTTTCCTAAAAGCTGGTTTTGAAGGCTGAGAAATTCAACCCTTTCCTCTGCAGTCTTTTTGGATTCAACAGTCTCCTTGATGCCATAAGAAAAGCTTCCTGGTCATCCTCCAGAAATACCATTTTTCGCGATAAGACTGCAGAGTTAGACTGTGACTTTCAGCTTTGGGGCTTCCATCGGAGGACTGTGTGACCCCCTCAGGACTATCTGCAGAGCTCCAGGAGCAAGCAAAGCTGTCGACTGTCACCATTGGAAAAAATGGCATTGTCAGGTCACGGTATTGTTTGCACTGCCTCAAGTGCTCTGTGAAAGCAGGCAGAATAAGGGTGTAAATCTACACTTGACCCTGCTTCTCTAGACTTACACAGGCTTGTCCTCCGAGGCCGAGAGAGGTCGTTGTCAAAGGTGCCAGTGGGTATGCACAAGAAAATAACCTTGAGGGGAAGCAGTTTGTATTTTCTTGTAATAGAAAGCACCATCTTGCTACAAGTTCTAAGAAGACTATCTGCACTTTCGATTGTTTGACAAAATGAACTTCCAGCCCTGGATCCTGGGCGTCTCACTTTGAAACCTCCAGCTCTTTTTTCCATCACTTAGGGTCTGCCAGCTCAAGATTCTGCACCCCCAAGAGCAGGGTCATGAACCTGGAAGGAATCTCCTCCATCAGGTTCAGCTACAGACTTAAATCCATCCACCAAATGAAAGGGCAGTGGCGGGTTCACACACTTACAGCCAAACTCATTCTGCTGGAACATCTCATTTGTAATCTGAAGTCTTTTTTCCAGTGTAGAGGAGGCAAAATTTCCAACTTTTCAGGCTATAACACTCTTCTCCTTCCTTTCACTTTATTGCTATGAGACCTATAGGCATTATTATTTTTATTAATAAAACGAATTTGAGAATTTCTTGAAATCACAGAAGGCCTCATGGGGTAACCTGAACCAGAACTTCTAGAGGTTCTGGAGTCAGATGACCAGGTTTTATCTGATTTCCAGCTGCAGGGTCTTGGGCAAGGCATTCAGCCTCTCTGAGCCTCAGTTTCCTCATGTGTAAAATGGGGATAACACCACCTAGCTGGTTGGGTTGTTAGTAACAATAAATGTGATAAATAGAAGTCAATTGCTTGGCACATAGGCATATAATAAATGGTAGATTTAATCCAATGTAATAGGGAAGAACAAATCTGACTCCAAATTGGATCTGTTTCTTTTACTTTAACCTTTTTATTCCATGGCTTTTGCTTAGAGTTAAGAATGTTGTCTTAGCCTGAAATGTACAGGATAGCCCATTCTCAAGGCTCTGACCTTTAAGGGGATAACACTTTTCCATAGAGATTCAAAGTTGCAGAACAGAGAATAACATTTGTTTTGTTGGAGGTTTACAGGAACATCATGACCTGACCTACATGGACAGATGTAAGGACAAAGGATTCTGACACCAAGAAGTTTGTAACAACCAACCATGCCCCTCCCTCACCTGGCCTTTAATAATGCTTTGCTGAAACCCTTCAGGGAGTTCAGGGTTTTGGGGTCATGAGCCACTGGTCTTCTTGCATGGTCCTGCAGTAAACCTTTCTCTGCTCCAAACTCCGACGTTTCAGTTTGTTAGGCCTCACTGTGCATCAGGCACATGAACTTGCGTTCGGTAACACCAGTGCATTAATATTAGAGGAATAGATGCCATAACATGGGAGGGAGAAAACTCTTAGATGGAGAACTGTTTATTCCTGAGGCATTTTCTCTAGCTTAGGTCACCAAAGGATTAGAATTAACACGTGCATGAGGGTAGATTTAAGCATAACAGACAGATGAAAAGAAAGGCGGAGATCAAGTCAACAGAAAGGTACATTCCAAATGAAATTACACAGGTGGAATCCAAGGACAAGGGTTGGGCTTTTGAGCCTTAGTCACTGCTGAGGAGTCCTAGGCTGGGATCCTCTCTCCAGCAGGGACGGGAGTTCTGATAGAAGAAAGACCATTTCCCTTCTTTCTGGACAGAGCTGCTCAAACCAGAAAAGCGAGTGAACCAAAATGCCATCGCTCCTGAGCAGATGTATGACTCTGGGAAAAGCCTAGAAATAGAAGGTGGAGAATCTTTGTAATCCAGAAGCTTGTGCAGAATGCATAAAGACCTAGCATTTGGGGACAAGGTAGGCTACTTGTAACACCAGGCTCTCTGGAATCTTTTAAAAATAACAGTGAATACAACCAATCACAAGAACAAAATAACCTTTGCCACCAAAAATGCCAAATAAAAATCTATCCAATTCAGAAGCATGAAATACACCAAGTTTGTAGCTAAAAGCCAGAATGAAGTATAGACATTTTCTGAACCACATACTGAACTTAGACTAACTTACTTATTTTCCTAAGCCTGATGCCAATTCTAAGTGGGTTTAAGTATAAAAATTTAAAGATCTACATTCCAGTGAGCCAGGACAGAGTCAATTTTATAAAACTGAATCAGATACTAATTGGAATATCAAAATATGCTTAGACTCAAACGTAAAACAAACAATAGCTTGAGAATTCAACTCCAATTAGATTAAAACAAAGGAAATAAAGAATTCACAATTAGCCAGTAGTGATGATGATGGTGATCATGATAATGATATTGTTACCGAACCAAACTTGGGTCCACCTGCACACACACAGTAAAGCCAATCTACTGACCCTAGGTTGTGGTGAAGGAAAGTGTAGCGTTTATTGCAGGCACCAAGCAAGGAGTCCAGGCAGCTAGTGCTTAAAAGAACCAAACTCCCCAAGGCTCTCAGAGAAAGGTTTATAAAGGCAGGGTGAGGCAGGGGGTTTGTGGGGTGTGTGATCAGTTTCTGGACATTCTTCTGATTGGTTGGTGGTGGCGTAAATGGGGCTCGGCATCATCAGTCTTCTGGTTCCAACCTGTCTGGGGTCTACATGTAGCATACAGTTAACTTCTTCCACCTGGTGGGGGGTTTCAGTATCAACAAAACAGCTCAAAGGACATGGCTCAGAATATTATCTATAGTCCTTGAGGAAGAACTAAACGTTCTTTGATGTTGTTTAATGGCTAAACTATTATTATTTTGTCTTGCTTGACTGTTTTCCTTTCTTTCTGCATTTTCTCACTCCTCTGATTAAATTTATTCTTCGACTAAAGTTTTTCTACAGACAAAAGGCAGGCAGACGGTGGTCATTGGTGGGAGCCTATCCTCGGTTATAGTACTATACTTCCTGGTACTTGATTCCCAGAGTAATGACATATCTCTGTACCCAGGGTGCACTGATCCTGACTTCACCCTTCAATGATCTCAGTACCTTCTAATTGGATAATCTACCCTCTGACTGGTGTGGGCTTTGAAAAATGTGTTAGGCTGCAGATCACAGGGGAAGGTTAGGTCCCTCATGGGGAAATAGAAGATGGCTAATTAACTTTTTCTTTTTTCTTTTTACCTCTTTGAATATTTTATTTTATTACTTTTTTAACATAATTTTTATCTTATATTGGAGTATGGTTGATTTACAATGTTGTGTTAGTTTCAGGTGTACAGCAAAGTGATTCAGTTATACATATACATGTATCCATTCTTCTTCAGATTCTTTTCCCATATAGGTTATTATAGTAATATTGAGTAGAGTTCCCTGTGCTATACAGTAGGTCCTTGTTGATTATCTAAATATTTTACATATAGTAGTGTGTATATGTTAATTAACTTTTTCAACTGAGTATTGTGTTATTAGCATATTGGCCAGAGACTGTGCTTCTGTGTGTGTGTGTGATCAGTATGTAGGCATTGTTACATGTGCACATGGTTTTTTTTGTTTGTTTGTTTTGTTTTGTTTTTTAACATCTTTATTAGAGTATAATTGCTTTACAATGGTGTGTTAGTTTCTGCTTTATAACAAAGTGAATCAGTTATACGTATACGTATGTTCCCATATCTCTTCCCTCTTGCGATACATGTTTTAATAATATAAATTAACAGGGAATTCTCTGGTGGTGCAGGGGTTAGGACTCAGCGCTTTCACTGTGAAGGGCCCAGGTTCGATCCCTGGTCAGGGAACTAAGATCCTGCAAGCTACACAGAGCGGCCAAATAATAATAATAATAAACAACTTAAATGTACTCATTTTGTTGGAATGTGTCCTTCAGATTCTGTGAACCCTTAGAGGAAAATAAAAATGTGGACTTCACCAGTGGGTCCAGAGCACAGTGAGTTATTTGTGTTGCTAAAAAATACTGAAAAGGTAAAAGGGAATGCAAATCACATGTCCAGAGTGACATAGACACAGGGGCTCAGGGACAGTCTTTACGTGGAAGGAAAGGAAGACTTGGGAAAGTGGGGAAGTGGAGAGACACGTACATCAGGAGCAGTGATTTGGCAGGTCTTCCCGGAGACAGGGGAGATGTTGGCTGAGGGAAACAAAGGGTTTTTATTCCCTGCAGCCAGGAGTTGGACAATAGCTCTGACTTTCAGAGATGTGACGAACCACGACGAACCACGATGACTTGGCCACAAGGCCTCCGTTTTCCGTGCAGATTTACTCACCTGAAAAACAGGGGACTTCCCAGCCCTGGTGAAAGAACAAACCAGGTGAGGCCCGAGAGCATGAGCTGCTGATTCAGAAGCTGAAGGAAGGAAGGACTGGGCAGTTTCTGGCTCCTTCTTCCGCATTCTGGCCTCGGTTCCCTGCTGCCCTGAGTAAGACTCCAGACGCCCGGGCTGCCCTGTAGCCGCGCCTGGAAAACTCCTGGATGGGGCTGGATCAGATCTGTTCAGAGACCTGCAGGCACAACCCCTTCTCAGTTTTCTCTTCAGCAGCACAGTCTGAGGTGTGGCTTCTCTGTGGACCACAGATTTTAAATGTCAGCCCGCCTGGGAATGAGCGCTTCGAGTTCGTCTGGCCCCCGCACTGAAGAGTTGAACTTGGGTTCTGTTCCTCCCATCTCATTCCTCTTCCCCTTGTCCTCCTTCCCCCCCGTGTCTGCGAGTGGTTTTTCCATTTCATCTCGCAGACATGTGAGGCCTCTCACTCCCCAGCCCCACTCTCCCACACATCTGGAAGAGCCATGTTCACATCTGGAGGCCATCCTCATCTGGGAGATTTCTTTCGACATTCTTTTCTTTGAAACTCAATCCATGTAACCTCTTGTTCAAAGGGCCTCTGAACTACTGGAATGATTTGCAGAGTCTCAGGAAGAAGTCTTTAGGTTCAGCCCTACGTGGTGGAATTTATGAGTCAAACCAAATCCAACATGATGCTTCTGACTGCTTTTTTTCCTCCATAATTACTTTTCTGAGCTTTGTGTTGAAAAGGGCTGGAAATCTAGTCTAGGTCACATACAAAAGGAAGGTGGGAATCACAAGGGTAAGTCCAGTTCATAGCTCTGTGGCCTTGAACGAGATAGTCATTTCCTCGTAGATAAAATTGGGGGGTCCTTGTTTCACATGGGATTAATAACCCCGCTTTGTTAACTCCCAGGATTCTGTGAGGACGAGTTGGGATCATGAATCTGAGAGTGCATGGCCATGCGAACCTGGGTAAGATCACGGTGGATGGAGAAAGGGGAGGGCTCCCATCAGGAGAGACGGTCTGTGCGTTTGCACACCCCCTTCTCCATAAATCCATGGAATACCCCAAGGCTATGGCTCTGTGACGCTCTGCTGAGCAGGGAAAGGCAGAATTCTCCGGAACTCGAGTCCCACTGTGAGCCATGTACCCTCCTTCTAACCAAGTTGACAGTAGAGTATCTGATCAGAGTCTCAAACTTAATGTGTATTCAAATGACCCAGCCATTCGGACAAAATGCGGATTCTGGTTCACAGGTCTGGGGTTCGGCTGAGGTTTGCGTTCCTAACACGCTCCCAGGTGATGTCTATGCTGCCAGCCCCCAGACCGTATTTTGAGTGACGTGGTACTACGGAGGTGGATCCCTAACCCTCACATTCAACCTCTGCTCACAAACGAGTTTGTCACTTTTGCAGTGTCAGGCAGAGTCAGTGGCAGGAGAGGCCTGAAGGGAAATGAACTCCACATTCCTGAAATGCACAAAGACCTGTTCAGCTTGACTTTGATCCGCTCCGGCCACGGAAGGGAGGAGCCATGTGGCCTCTTGGATGTGAAGGGAAAACCAACTACTTTACCCCACTCCCTGCCTTCGAATATTTCCCCTCCTGAGTCACGTTCACGTCTAGTGGAGAGAATGCCACAGCTATGGATGGCTGCCTTTGACCTTCAGCAAGTTGCCCAACTCCCAGCCAGGCTGCCACAAGGAGAAACACCAGAGCTCCTTCAGCTGGGCACTTCCAGCCAGACTCTATTGCCCCTGAGCTATGTTGCCTGGCAACCAGAGGGCAGGAGGAAAGCAGGGATGTAGGTCGATAAGAGGGCAGGGAGGGAATCGCGGTACCTGGAGAGACAGGGCTGAAGCCGTCTGAGGGCTTCTAGTCACACAGACACCCACACCCAGCACGCAGAATGTTAATTAGCCTCAGAGGGAGGGCACCCTGGGTGTGGACCTAGAAAGCAGGAGACCAGAAGTTTACAAACACTCATTCTTTCCATTTTATTATTTTAAAGATATTAATAATAAAAGAAAAAGGGGAAAAAAATCCTACTTCTTAGATGAGTTAGCAAGGCAGGAGGAAAAAACTGAAAAACTGCTTATAAAAACCAAGGGAACCATTAAAAGGTATGGGGGTTGTGGGGAGAAGTTGGTAGAAGTCCCATCCTAAAAACTAAACCATGGCTTAAAAAGGGGCCAAAAAATAGTTTATAGGAACGTCTAAAAAGCTGCACTGAGGCGCCGCCCAGGCATGGGCTTCTAGCAGCTCCCAAGCGAGGAGGGGCTGCAATTCCACGAGGCCCCCCCACTGCCCCCCGACACGCCGCCCATCAGCGCATCGCTGGGCAGGGGCCACCCAGCCAGAGAGAGGGTGCTGGACGGCAGACTGCAGGCCAGGGCGACAGCTAGAGTGGCAGGAATTTTGATTCTAGTCACAGGTATAGAGCTCCAGTTTCCTCCCAGGTTGAAAGCCTTAGTTCAGAGCCGTAAGTCGTGGATGGTTATAACCATCCCTGCTCTGGTCCTCCGGCTTCCTGCCTTCCCACACTCAGAGCCCGCTTCACATTGCAATAAGGATGAGCCCCCTAGAACACAGATGGAATCATGCTGCTTAAAACTTTTCAACATTCCGTTGCCAGCAAAGGAAATTCCAATCTACTTAGCGTGGGCATTCGATGCTTTCCACTGCCTTACCCTGGTCTACTTTTCCAGAGTCATCTCTGTCTTCTCCTACCAGCCCCCAATGACCCTTCAGTCCAGTCACTTAAACCATACCATTCTCCCCAAAGCCATGAACATTTTGCTCTTCCATGCCTTTGCATGTTGCCGTAATTCCTCATTTGGCTTATCGTCCAAAGAAGCCCTACTTACCCTTTTTAAAATACACAGGAATAAAATTTTAAATTTGCAAAGGAATACGGGCACACAATTTAATTTCTTCAGGTGCAGAAGACTTAAAATGTAAAGAAAAATCTCTTGCCCTCCTCTTCCCCCTGCCCATGACTTCTCCCTCAATTAAACCACCTTTCACTCTTTTTAAAATTGTATCTCCTCATGGTTACATTCATTTCTCTAGGAACTCTTTCTGGATTTCTAGAAAGTTATTTCTTAATTTAGCAATTTTGCATAGCTTTTTTTTTTTGCATTCTGACTCTAATAAATGCATGTTTAGCACACATGAAACATACTAAAATTTTTATTTTCCTGGTGGAAACCATAAGTCACTTTAAGTTACAAGAAGAAACAATGTAAGATAAAAATTAAGAGTTCAGGCTCTGAAGTTACTCTAACTGGGTCCAGATCACTAACTTCAACTGACTTAACTTTCTGTGCTTATGATGTCTTTATAAATGGCAGAAGATACACATTTGTGTTTCCTTCAGCTATAAAATCTGTACTGATCTCTCCTTAGACCTGCAGCAAAACTGTCATATGCATTTCTCATCACTCCTGCCGAGGGTTGCACGTACTGCTTCCAGAATCCTATGTCTCCTCCTGGCTTGCTTTAGTCCCTCATTTTTTTGTGGGAGTGTGTCCTCAAATGACTTCCTTCAAAAGATGTGTGGAATTAAGCTTTTTCAACACTTCACTGTCTGAAAATGTCTCTTCTTCTGCCTTCAAAATTCACAATTTTTTGCTGGACATAGAAGTCTAGTGAAAAGTAGTTTTCCTTCATAATTTGAAGTATTTCATTACAGTCTATCATCTAGAGTTGCTTTTTCAAGCCTTTGGTGCCCATTTATTTGTGGGTTATCATTATTTTTTCTTCATTCCTCTCTCTCTCTCTCTGGAAAGAGTTAAGATCTCTCTTTTAATATTAGTGTTCTGAATTTTTAAATGTTGCATTTGCTGTCTTTTATTCATTATGATGGAGAGTAGGTGAACACTTCTTTCTTAACTTTTGTATCCTTACACTCTGGGAAATTCTCTTGTAATATTTTTTCATAATTCCTTCTCACTTTTTTTTTTTTTTTAAATCTCCTATCAGCTGGATGTTGAGCCCCTGGGTTATTCTAAATGTTTTTATTGTTGTTGTTGATCATTTTATACTCTTTGTCTTTTAATTTTCTCTATTTTATCTTCCAGCTTTTTAATTAGCATTTTCATAGCCTCTTCTTCTTGTTTAATTGATATGGTGTCTTCATAAATGTCTCTGGGGATACAAATTAGTTTCTCTCAAGCTCCTTATTTACCCTGAATTATCTCTTGTATTTCTATGAGATTATTTCTCTATTCCATGACATTTCTTTTTCATGTATCACAATTCCCTCAAGTACGTAGTCACTGGTGGGATTATTAAGGCTGACTGTGAACTCGGTGTGCCACTGTTGACTATTGGGCTCCGTTTCAGGGTGAATAGAAATGGATCCCAGATGTGGCATTATTGCCCACACTAAAAACAGGTTGTTTGATTTCTTTAGACAGGAACGAAACTGTGTTGAACCCAAGTTCATGTGCCCTA
Organism: Balaenoptera musculus; assembly: GCF_009873245.2. Lineage (NCBI taxonomy): Eukaryota > Metazoa > Chordata > Mammalia > Artiodactyla > Balaenopteridae > Balaenoptera > Balaenoptera musculus. The sequence goes on along the minus strand of NC_045794.1, from coordinate 10,655,932 downwards.
CTCGCAGTAAGGCCAAACAAATAGAAACATCGAAGTTTGGAGCAGAGAAAGGTTTATTCCAAAGGTCAAGCAGGGAGAACAGGCAGGTCATGCTCAAAAGACCCAAACTCCCTGTTGGTTTTCAGAGGAGAGTTTTTAAAAGCAAAATTTGGGGTGAGGGCTGTGCGGTGCATGACTTTCTTCTGATTGGTTAGTGGTGAGGTAACAGGGCAGTGCTCCAGGAATCTTGTGCTCAGCCTGAAGTTACCTGGGTGAGGACCTTAGTTCCTATAGAAGAACTCAAAGATTTGTATCAGATTGTTATGTATCAATATATCCCTTGAGGAGGAGCTATCTCCTTGCTTGGTGCCCTGTAATAAGCACTCCACTTTCCTTCGCCATAGCCCTGAGTCAGCGGATTGGCTTTGCTGCACACCGGATGAGTGGACCCAAGTTCCATTTGGTGACCGTCCTACTTCTTATAATCCACACATCACTTAATTGCCTATCTTCTGAAGACTCTCTCCATGTTCTCTACATTATTGGAAGTTTATACCAGTTTTTACTCCTTTGCTGTCATGTCATGGGGCTCAGAAGGTAAAGAAAATAAATATGTTCCAGGAAACCAAAAACAAAAATGACAAATCTAAAGGTTTCCAGAGAGAAGGTATAGATCCCCTGAAAAGAAATGGGAATTCTTAATATCTATAATAAATGCTGGCCAAGAAAATAACTTTTTCAGCATTGAAAGACAAGAACCTTCAACCTAGAATTTTAACACCAATTAAATTGTTTAAAATTTGGGACAAAATTAATGATATATCAAGCATACATAAAACTTCTTTTAATATTCTCTTGGAAGAAGTACTCCACTAAGAAGAGAATTAATACAAGAGGACACTATGAGACTTATGTTAGTTAAGAATAAACAAATAAACACCATATAAATTTTTATTTTTTTCTAAGAAAAAGAAGCAAAAAAATGAAAGTTAAGATACAGAGCAGAGAAATAGAATTGAAAAAAACTTACTGAGTGTTATAAAACATAGATATCAGCAGGGGGATCCATACCTAGATACATTATAGTGAATTTATAAAGTGCTAAATTGTATGTGGAATCTAAAAAAACAAAAAATGATACAAATGAGCTTATTTACAAAACAGAAAGGGACTCACAGACATAGAAAACAAACTTATGGTTACCAAAGGGGAAAAGGGGGGGAGGGATAAATTAGGAGTTTGGGATTAAAATAGACTCTCTATTATATATAAAATAGATAAACAACAAGGACCTACTGTATACCATAGGGAACTATATTCAGTGTCTTGTAATAACCTATAATTTAAAAGAATCTAAAAAAGAATAGATATACATGTATATGTATAACTGAATCACGTTGTTATATACCTGAAACTAGCACAACATTGTAAGTCAACTATATTTCAATAAAAAAATTTTTAAAAAAGAAGAATGTGAAAAAATACAATTTAATACAATGACATTTTACATGATTTAACTAAAAAATAATTAAAAATTTAAAAATAAACAAATAGCCATTAAAATATAAAATAAAGAGGCAAGTTGGCAAAGAATAAATTTAAAACTTGCATAGATAAATAACCGTTATAGAAGTTAAAACGTCAATCACTTTATGAGGTTAATAATATATATAACCTTGATTCCAAAACTGGATAAGAACAGCACAAATTATAGTATCTACATACGTAGATAATTATATATCTAACACATACAAGAAACTCTTGCAAATCAACATGAAAAAGATAAGAAACCCAAAAGAAAAATGAGCAAAACTTGCAATACACAATTTAGAGAATGGATACCAAGGATGAGATGAGATATGCATTTCTAGGAAGGCCTAGAAATCAGCAAAATGCAAACTTTTAAACTGCAATATACTACTTGATACACATACACGATATACAAGGATTAGAAAGCTGGGTAATACCAAGTGATGGAGAAGACTCGGGGAAATAGACTTTTTTGTGCATTTCTGGAGCAGCATTAAACAGGCATAACCATTCTGGAAAGCAACCAAGTATTATTTAGTGAAAATGAAGTATTCATATACCTTATGCCCAGCAATCCCCCATGCTGGGTATGTGCCCAGGAGGCTCTTGCAGAAGTTGTAGGAACACAGGTCCAAGGGTACTTGTCCTATCATTAGAGACTGTCCTATGTGAGTCCGTGATTGGCACTTGGGGGGAGTGGGAAATGAGGGAGGGGGCAGAAGAGAAATAGGAATGATAATCAGGGATAAAAGGGAAAAGCAACCAAGGTAAAACCAGACTGTGACCTTGCACAGCCTGTTAAGGAACTGAGGGACATGTTCAACTCTGCATCTGAGGATCCTATCATGGGTCAAGGCACTTGTGGTAGAAAAATACATGAGTAGCTGCCACCTGACTTCTTCACTTGCTTTGACCAAATAGGTGAGCTGGGCAATGGACGTGACCTACCCTTTCCTTGACCTTCCAACAGTCTCCCTCCCCTCCCCCATCCATTCAGCTGGCCTCACCTTCTAGAAACAAACCCCTCCCCAGGCCTCAGTAATCTCCAGGCTTAGGGTTTCCCACCCAAATCTCATTTCCTTCCGTAGAACATTTGTGGAATGGGTTGCTCAACCCCTGAGTAACCCTGCCCACATCACCTGAAGTCACATCAGAGCAGTGTCCACATGTGTCCCCTGCACTCACCAGAGCCTCGCTGCAGCCGTACCATGGGGTCTCGGACCCTCGTGCAGAAGAAGCCCTAAGGAACTAGATGAAGGCCAGATCCTGTGTTTTCTGGGGAAAGTAAGTTATTTTCACAGCAATTACTTCTGCAACTTCCTAGGCAATCAAACTGAGCACCTGGATACAGAAGCCCCACCTCTCACAGATAAGGATCAGAATGGACTTGTTGAAGTGACGCAGTAATACAGAAAGGCAGCACAAAGGTGAACTCTAAGAGCTGGAGAAGTTACAAGAGACAGAGTTTTTTATGGGACCATTTCTTGCCCATATGCCTGCATCAGACTTCTCTTTCAGAGCAAATCCTCAGTTATGTTTCCCTAGATTCCTATTCTGTGGATCCTGCCTCACCTGGTTTCCCGGCAGACACATACTGCCCCATCGTTCCATCTCCTGCAAGCCACCTGGTGTGGGCACCCTCAATCTGGGACTTCACCAGACTTCAGACCACAAAATGACCCTAAATCCTTTTCCGATTGTGTGTCCTCAGCTACCAAATAAGCTGGCCAGTCAGCAGTCCTCATGAAGCTTCTCCAGTGGGCAAAGCAGCATCCTGAGCCCTTAACAAGGAAAACTGTAGAAATAGAAGTTATAGGCGCTGCCCTTAAAAAATGTGAATTAGTGCCTGCGGGTCACCCATTAAATGGGAACCATTATCCTCAGCACTTGCATACATTTTCCTTGATTTATCTTCACAAGGACCCCAGCAGTTGAAGCCCCATTTTTCTCTGTTTTCCAGATGAGTAAACGGAACCTGTCTGAGGCTGAGGAACGTGTCTCAAATAACAGCTGGTGAGTGACAAGTCCAGGACTTCTGACTCCAAGCCCAGGCATTTTTCACAGCACCAGAGTTGCATTAAAGAGAATCCACCCTACTCGCAAATACAGAGCGCTGTGACCTGAAATAGACTCAGAATATTTGCAAAAGAGCATGTCAACAAGAACAAATGCGTGAAAAATTAAACCCCAAGCTTGTGTGTTCTGGTCTCTCTGGATGAGAGGGGTTCAGCAGTGAAAGATTCAGAAAGGGGGTTCAACCTTTGAAATCTAGTTTGAAAGGGGGCTACAGATTGGCAGGGAAGAGAAAATAAAGTTGGAATAAGCACCTTCCCTTAAGGTTACTTAGACACTCCTACTGCTACGAAATGAATTTTCCAGTCTGTCTCCCTGAGTAGCTGGAATCATGCTGAAACGTGGCAGGGTGAATTCAGGTCAAGAGCACAGAGATATTTCTGGTGACGAGGTGGTTAAATACCAAACCATTTCATTAAAGGAAGTGGTGAAATGTCGATTTTTTTTTTTTTTTCCCTCGGATGATTTTGGCTTACTCCGTTTGGAGACAGGAGCTAGAATACACGAGCTCTGGAAACCTCATCTGAAAATGGCAGTTCTGCAGCTATAAGATAACTTTATTACACTGGCATAAAAAGGGTTCAGGGCGAGCCACATAACAACAAACTATTACTCAAGCCCAGACCCTCCCAGAGAGCTGGTGCAGGAGCTTTTCACCCTTCCTCCCTGGTTCCCATACTCCAACAAGCATGAACTAGAAAGGGCCTGAGTCACCGGGTCACGTGACTGAAAGTGCACGCGGTGCCTCTCCAGTGTTGGCAGGGCCACATGAAACCAAAATAGCCAGTGCCCTGCGAGCCAGGGAGCACCAGACACTGACAGGTTCATGTCAGGAAACACCCCGGGGCTGCCATCCAGCCATCGGAGCTTTAGAGAAAAACCATCCTTGGAAATTCTTCATTCCAAGGCACACTGGCCTGGCTGCGAGACCAGTCTAGCCAGTCTCGTACTTCACTGGCGTTCACACGTGGGGTCTGCTGCACCCTGCAGGCCCGGGACTGCTGGGGAGAGCTCAGCATCACTCCCTGTTTCAGCGTCGTTCACTGTTGTTCACAGAAGAGGACGTTTACATTCCTACCTGTTCAGGTGTGTGTTGGTCAGTCAGTTGATTTAGTTGTGTAGTCAGTTGGTTAATTGATTGGTTAGTTTGTTCATTTTGTAAATAGCACAAGGGCACAAACCCACCTACAAGAAAATGATGTTGTTTCACAGACTCGTTCATGATTTCACTGCCCCTGTGGGAAATCAGAAAAGGCCTTGAACAGGAAGTCCACCTGAAGAACCTTTTCTCCTGCTCTATGATTTCTGTTTTCCTACGAATGATGGACCCGGAGACGATTTAGGTTTAGTCGGACCTTAGGAATCATCTAGCCCAATCTCGTTTTCCAGGAAAGGAAGCCCAACCCAGGAGAGATGGAGGACCTCACCCAGGTCACACATCTGGCCAGTGCACTTCACCTGGGAGTGAACCAGCCCACATCCAAGGTGAAGGAGGAGGAAAGAGGCCATTCCCCGCTTGTGTTTCAAGTAACACCGTACCCTTCACCTGTCCGTGTCCCAAACACCACCACCATCACCAAACACACACACCTACGCTGCCTGCCCTACTGCTTCTAAGAAATCACTGAGTCTTTCATTTCCAGGAGATTTTAAATATATAGGCACCATCGTTGCCTTCCAGCAGAAATGGGAGTGGCTTCCTGACCACAGAGGGAGGTGCCATCCTCAGCAAGCTCAGGCTGGGTGACAGGTTTTGTGTCATCAGTCTTGTCATTCAACTTTTTTTTTTTTTCATTCCTGCCTCCCAATTCCCAGAACCCACCTCCTCAGCACTCAAGTGGATCAATTGGGTGTAGACAATGAGGGTGGTTGAAAGAGCCGGGGTTTTCACATCAAAAGGCCTAGATACTAGTATCAGCTGCATGGCCTCACTCAAGACGTTTAATGATTGGCACTTTAAACTGGCAACAGTAATGCCATGGTGCCTTGAGAATGCAATGACATCATATTTTGGGAAAGCCCTTTTGAAATGGTTGTGAGAGGAAGCGTAAGGGATTTTCATCACTACCTCCAAGCTGTCTCCAGCCTGAACACGCGAGTAGCGTTCACAGCCCAGAGGAAGGGTGTCAGCAGCTGGGCTGGGCCAGAGGCTGGCCTGGAGATTGGGAATGTGGTCTCCCCCACCTGTGTACTCAGGAGAGAGCCGCTTCCCACCGTCCTCAGAGGGGACGTGGCAGGGGCCCAGGGTGGCTGGAGCCCAGAATGCACTGGGGCTGCTCTCCTGTCAGCCCCTGAGGCTGCTGTGTGTGTGTGTGTGTGTGTGTGTGTGTGTGTGTGTGTGTGTGTGTGTGATTGGTTCTCATGGCTTCTGGAGCATTTTAAAGAGGCTGGCCTGGCAGACAGGCAGCTTGCTCTAAGGCAACAGCTCATTTTTTTTCCCAGCCTGATCTTGTGCAAGTGGAGAATATCAGGGATGTGGACGCCTCTTCCCTCTTACTTCACGTCCTTCAAGCAGTGAGTTTCTCCCTCCCACTCCACTATCTTCAGCAGTCTTGACAAGAAACGATAGTCTCCTACCTAACATGAATGTCTCACCGTCCTTCTTCATCTCCAGAGACTGTTCCTTCAAGAAAAAGAGCATCCCTTTTTTTTTTTTTTAAACTTGGAAGCAATGGTATAGATTTACCCATGACAATGATGGGGGTTCAGAGCAGCCTCTTTTTACCAAAGGGGAAAGGTGGGGGGAGGGATAAATTAGGAGTCTGGGATTAACATACACACACTACTATATATAAAACAACCAACAAGGACCTACTGTATAGCACAGGGAACTCTACTCAGTACTCTGTAATAACCTATATGGGAAAAGAATCTGAAAAGGGATAGATATATGTATAACTGAATCACTTTGCTGTACACCTGAAACTAACACAACATTGTAAATCAACTATACTCCAATATAAAATAAAACTTAAATTAAAATATTTAAAAAGAAAGAAAAGAGCATCCTCTTTTATACAAGTTAACCACAACACCTGTTTCATCACTTCCTGAACCCCCCCTCTCTCAATGAGCATAGCAGACCCCACCTTCAATTTCTCCTTTCCACAGACTTTTTCCCCTCTGCCTATGAGCATATCCAGGCTTCTAATAACTTGAGAAATGTTCCTCGATGCTTCCTCCACTATTTTCAATCCGATTCTTATTTTCCTTCCATTGCCACACTTCTTAAATCAGTGATCTATAGGAGCAGTCTCTTCTTTTCCTGAAATTTTGCTCCACCTCATACCCCATAGAAACTTTTCCCCCAAAGGTCACCAAGGAGTTGTCTAAAGGTCAGTGACTGATTTTCAGGCCTCAGTCTTCCTCTGCAATGTTGATGTTCCACTCAGTGGGATTCATTCGCCCCATGGCTCCTGTGAACAACCTTCATCTCTGTTTCTCTGCCGGATCCCATGTCCCCCTGGTCAACTCCTCTTCCTTTTACTGCCTCCTAATATGGACATTTGTTCTCAGGGCCTCTGCTATTCTGTTTATTCTCTTTCCCTTATTAATTTCCTTCACTCTCTTAGATGGATGTTTGTTTCATTCTGAAGACATGTCCAAACCTCCCTGTGGGGGGATGGAGGAGGGATGAAAAAGTAGGAGGCTAGCTAAAAGATGCTGGGCTTCTTGCTAAGGTCATGAAAACCTTCTAAAATTGACTGCTGTGATGGTTGTCCGTGTCTTTGAATAGTCTAAAAAACATTAAATTGTATACTTTAAATGGATGAATTGTATGATACATGAATTACATCTCAATAAAGCTGCTAAAAAGTCAAAAGATGTCTGTAAGGAATAAACAATTGGAAAACTTAATGGAAAAAAAATCTCATCCATAAAATCAACAGAATCTGGAAAACGAATAAATATTGTACAAAATCTTTATTTAGAAAATTACAGTATTGAAGTACATAAGAAAAGACCTGAATGAATGGAGATATAAAACATGTCTGTGAATGGAAGATTCAATATTGAAAAGACATTAATTTTCCCTGAATAAATCTATAAAAGAGATGCAACTCCATTCAAGTATTTATTGGATCCTAAAATTCACAAGTAAGGGAAAGGGGTTAAAAATATCCAAGACACTCCTGATAAATAAAGTGAAAAGACAAGGCTTGCTCTACCAGAAATCAAGACTTAACTATAAAGTCGAATTATTGAGAGTGTATTAGTAGGGGATGGACAAAAAAGCCAATAGAAGAGAATAGAGAACTCAGAAATGGACTCGCATATAAATTAAAACTTGATAAATGAGAGAAATGACCTTAAAAATAATCAATGGAGATTTTTAAAGAAAAGATGGCGTATTTAATCAATCAGTGATCCTCATATGATTGATTACCCACAAAATTATGTCTCTGTCTTCCACCAACCACAGAAATAAATTCCAAGTGAAGTAAAACATAAATTTGAAAAGAAAGCTTCACAACTTTTAGCAGAAAATTGGGAGAATTGCAGAAAATAAAATATAAATCATTCATAAACATCTTAAAACCCGTTATCAAAGAAATTCAAATAAAAGTAAGAAGAAATTTTCACATATTAGGTTATCAAAAATATTTTTCTTGGTAATACTCAATATTGGCAAAAGTATGATTCCATGAACATTGATATGCTGCTGGTAAAAGTATAAATTACAACTAATATTCAGAAAAACGATGTGGCAATTCGGATAAAAATGTCCATAATTTTTTACCTTGTTATTATACTTCTAGTTAACTATCAGGAGCAAAAACAGGAATATGATAAAGATTTGTGTTCAGAGATGTTATTTATTGCATTGTTTATAAGAGAAAAAAAAGAAAGAAAGAAACAGCATAAATATCCAAAATAAGGGAATGTTTAAATAAATTATAGATTATAATTTATTTATAAGATAGACTATTAGCAGTCATTCACTTACAATGATGTTTATAAAGAATTCTTAAAGGCATTGTGAAATAAGTGTGCTGTAGGATTAAGTAGCAATATAGGGTATAGACCTGTATTACAGTGTTATCCCCACTATGTAAACATACGCAGGGGTCCTCGTTATCTACATAGTCATTATCCAAGTCTCCAGAGTTGCAAGATTTAATGAAATGAGGGGGAGTCTGGAGAGCTGCACAAATCACGTGCGAAGCCACTAGCAAATAATTCAGAGTTAGATCCATAAAAAATTGAAGGTAAAGTTGGCAAGGGTGATGATAAGATGGGCCATGCAGAAGAGAATAATCTGACTAGTAAAGTATTCTGAGAGGCCATTGAGGAAACTGATGAACTCTTCAAATGTTTTTGCAAAATTGGTCCTCTTTATGACTGTGTTACAAAATAATCCAATATGAAGCGAAACGTGTAGTATTAAATTAACTTTCATTTTCTTGGGAAAAATTATCCCCCATCCCCTCTCTTGCCATTTTATTTGTTGGTATTTTCTTATAAGAATTGGTGTGTAATTGAAAGTTTAACCTAAATTTCATTTCAAGAAGACTTATAGTAAAGTTATTTGTATATTTTTTATTGCATTTTCAAGGTAAAAATCATAAGGATTCTTTTTAAGAACTGTTAAAAGATAAACGAGGCATATTAAAAATTTTAAGAGTTTATCTGAGCAAAAATTTGTTGGCATCAGGCAGCACCAAATGGGAAATGGTTAGAAGCACTCCAAAGACAAGAGCCAGGACTAACTAGCCAGTCTCCAAAGACTAACATAGAGAGTGTTAGGAAGCAAAGAAAGGAAATCATCTGATTGGCTATAACGTAAGCCTAGTTGGCTGTTTGTGATTGGTTGTCCCAAGTGTTTCAATTTGGTAACCTTGGGGCATTTACAGGCTGAGATTTTGATTTCTTTACATAAGCCGCCTTGGCATTAGAGCCACCTAAGTCTAACAACCTCCTTGTTTAATTAATTTAATGCTACTTATGAAATTTTGATTCCCATTTTAATTGATTAACTTCAGATGATTCCTAGTTAACAAAGACTTCCTGATTATTACATACAGAAAATAAAAAGTGGACAGTACCATCAGATGGAAATGCAATGCGACCCACTTATGTGATTTCAGTGAAATTAATTTAATAATATATTGTGTTTAACACAATTATCCAAAATATTACAATTTCTACATATAATCAATATAAAATTATTAATGGGTTTTTTTTTTTTTTACTAAAGCTTCAAAATCTAGTGTGTATTTGACACTTAAGAGCATCTCAGTGGGAACAAACCTTATGCCAAGTATTATATAGCTCAGGTCTAGAAGAAAATGCACACAAAATGATTATGTATAAATGGAGGGATTACATGTGAGAAAATATTTTCTTAATTAACATTTTTATTAATTTTGGCTTCAAGTATCGCATATTTCTAGCTTTCTTTTTTCACTTACAAAGGATAATATTTTTTCTATATCTCTCATTTATTGGTCAGTATTTAAATAATACATTTTTCCCTTATTTTTTTTCTTCTCTTCTTTGCTACTTGCATTTTATTTCCTGTTTTGGCTTTTCTGGTTTTCTGAGCAAATTATTTCTATTTTTTCCATCCTTTTCTCTGGTAGCTTGGCAAACTTCCACTTCTGAGATCATTTTAAAGCAACCCTTAGCCCTGCCAAGTTAATTTCTTTCTACCCTTCCCTTCTTTCCCATGGGTCAAGATAGTTTTTTCATATGTTATTGAAACCATATTGTTTTCTTATGAAACAAGCAGGTCTCTTAGACTTCTTTTTTTTTTTTTTTTGATTTTTTTTTTTAATGTGGACCATTTTTGAAGTCTTTATTAAATTTGTTACAATATTGCTTCTGTTTTATGTTTTGGTTTTTTGGCCCTGAGGCATGTGGGATCTTAGCTCCCTGACCAGGGATTGAACCTGCACCCCCTGCATTGGAAGACAAAGTCTTAACCACTGGACCACCAGGGAAGTCCCTCTTAGACTTCTTTGTCTTTAAAAAGACCCTTCCCAGCAGACTCTTTAAGCTACTGGAATCCACTTCATTGATTTTCATTCTTCTTCCCTTGCAGGTTTACTCCTTTCTGTCCTTCAGAATCATACATTTTAGAATGTATAAATGCCTGGTCACTTTCAACCAGGTTGCTAAATTTAAAATCTAAAATACTTTTTCCCTGAACACAAGTATCACATCAAGTTCTGTTTTCAATCCAGTGCTTTAACTTCTCCATCTCTTGCCATTAAAGGCTATTTCTCCTTAAAAGAGCTGGAGAAGGACTTCCCTGGTGGCGCAGTGGTTAAGAATCCGCCTGCCAATGCAGGGGGTGCATGTTCGATCCCTGGTCCGGGAAGATCCCACATGCCGCGGAGCAACTAAGCCCGTGCACCACAACTACTGAGCCTGCACTCTAGAGCCCGCGAGCCACAGCTACGGAGCCTACACACCACAGCTACTGAGCCCGTGCTCCGCAACAAGAGAAGCCACCACAATGCCGCTCACCGCAGCAAAGAGTAGCCCCTGCTCGCCACAACTAGAGAAAGCCCGTGCAGCAACAAGGACCCAACGCAGCCAAAACAAATCAATAAATAAAATAAAATAAAAAATAAAATATTAAGAAAAACCAAACAAACAAACAAAAAAAGAAAAACAAAGGTGGTGGTCAGTGGATGGAAAAGTATTAAATAAAAATACACAACAGCCCGAGAACTTATTTTGCATCACTTCCCTGCTATCTCCTTTCACAGAGAGAGACGCAGAAATTGTTGGGCTGCACTACTGCATTCTGTATTGAACATTTTGGGCTAAGTTGTACAAAGAAAAATGGAATTTGGTCAAGAGATGGTGTATCCTTTTCTTGAGCGTAACTGCTAAATTTCACTTTTTTTGATGTCCTTAAAATCCCTGAGTTAGGTGAGAGAAGAACTGTCAATATATGTATAAGCTAAATAATGTTGAAATCTTCCTTATATATTAGGAGATATATATATTCATATAATATATACAATATAATAGATTGTATATTAGGAATGATATATTCCTTACATATCATTACTGTAAGACACGACACACTCAGAAAATAGAAGAGTTCATTTAAATAATAGAAATAAACAGAAAGGAAAAAAGTAATAGAGGTGCTGGGGAGGGGTACTCAGGTAGCAGCCTACTGAATACTAACTAATACTACTGAATACTAACAGCTTACCAAAGTGATTCAGACACAAATTTACAGATGAAATCTAATTCTCTGAACATCTGCTCAGGAACCCTCACAGGCCACCCACAAAAAACAAGAGCATCCTTTTTTCTCCCCTCGGGGATGGGGGAGGAAGGCTATGAATAATAGCTTCTTAATGCAGGAAATGGAAAAATAAAATAGAACAAACGCTTGGATTTGGGGTGGAATGAATTAATGATAATTTATATTTCCTATGCATTGTGGGTAAAAGTGGTGAAACGGACGGATCAAATGAGGTTATTTGAGGGAAGCGCATTATTTGTTTGTATTGTGCCCGTCTCTGTCTAGGGCTTGAGCAGACTGGTAGTCACTCTGAAAATAGTAACATTCTATATGCATCAATGTTTAGAAGAAGGTAAGAAAAAAAAGAAAAAAGAAAGAAAGAGGGGGAGGGAAGGGAGAAAGACAGGAAGGAATTTCAGTTAAGTGTATTTCATTCGTAGAATCGGTTTCCTGGAGGGGGGAAAATAACAAGACAAAATATTGGTTACCATTGGATTAAATTCAAAAAAACATTTATTGAGTACTTGCCCTGTGCTAACTCATGCTAGGTGGTGCCAAGGAGTGTCACGAGATAACCGGAGTGAGTAGATCTCTACATAAGGGATAACCGTGTCCTCCTTCCCACTGTCACATGCTCACAAAGGATGGTCCCGATTTTACCCCATCACAAGGCAGGAATCCACATCAGGATGGAGCCCAAACCAATGCCAGTTCCCTTTGAGGGAGACCAATCCAGGGGAGCCTCAGAAGGGAGGAATGATTCCAGAAGTCATCTGGGTCTTTCAGAGTCGACCTTAATCTTGAGTTATTATCCCCTCTAAAAGCGGTCTCTGGCCATTCTCACAATTTGCTCTGTCTTCTCACTAACTACTAAACCAGTTAGATAGGAGCTTTGGGGAATGACTCAAACCAGAACAGAATGTTTAGGGAGAATGTATAAAGCGTTATTTATGTCTAGGTGGGTTACTTGCGGCAGGTTACTCTCTTCCCCAAGAAAGAACAAAGGTGCTGTAAGTTAAGGGAAATCATAGTGCCTGGGGCTGAAGAAAGGAGGCATAGGGTCTGGGGAAAGCTAGGGACCCCGGGTTTGGGAGCCAGTCACTATCTGTGCACTCACTACTAAATAAATTATTCAACTTTTCGTGTCTCTGTTTTCTCAAACTCCAAATGATGACAATATTACCTATGTCACAGGGTCATATTGATGATTAAATGAGATAAGAGACTTGAACATTCTGCAAATGTCTAACACAGATGGTAATTAACATTTATAAAATTATGAGAGAGATATCTGAATAGGTGAAAGAATCAATTTCTTAATAGCAGGGGGAGTGAGCCTGAGAGACCAGACTTCAAAGAGATCCTCTGGAGACAAAGAAAGGACTAGACTCAGAAAGCTGGAAGGAAGCATCTGGCTTGATGCCTCCATGACAGAAGCTATCCAAATAATCAGACTCTGCTCTGTAATTTGGGAACCTGGGATTATATTTGTGTAATCGTATTGAGTCTAAATTCTACACGCTGTCTGTGAGAATTATAAGCAAAGAACATCAGAAGGCAGCCTAAAATCCACCGCTATCAAGGGCTTTAGAGGCTGGGGTGTGTTGTGTTCTAGAAGCCCTGAACATGGGCGGGACGTAGCTGGCCACTGACAGAAACCTGGCTATAGTCCCACCTCACCGTCATCTCCATCCTGTCTGAAACTGCCCTCCTGGGGCCAGGCTGAAGCTGGACCAGATTCCAAGTAAATGGGGATGCAAAGTGCCTTTCCCTGGACAATCCAGGGAGACTTGGTGTTACTTCTTGGTTCCCAGTCCTGGGTTTCTTTCCCCCTTGTCTTTGTTTAATTTTGCCTTTTACCCTGTTGCATCTTTTGAGCCCACACAGTAAAAGCTGTGAGGAAACCAGTGCTGAACTGACAAAGAGGGCTGCAGAATTGAGCTAAAATGGTCCTTTGAATCTCACTCCTGGTAAATCCTAGAATGACCAGCTTTTCCCTTACATCTGTTTCCTCCTGTCAACTAAACGCCAACAAGGACACATAGTCTCAAAAAACTTACTACTATTTCACAGACAGCTGCAGAATTCCAAAACACTGTAAGAATTTTGAACAACTAAAGCAGGAATCGTTAATAAGCAAACTGCAATTAGCTTTGGACAATTAATTCAGGTCAATAATCAACTGGTCCTATTTAATGTTTAAATAGCAGGTTAAATTCTCCATGTTAAGTCCAAAGACTTGAGCCGAACTGTGGTACTCATGTTCCCCGGGCATCTCTGGACCCCAGAACCTTACCACTCCCTCCACCCATCCTGCAGCATTCACACTATCTTCCAGCCCACGATGTCTGACCCGGAAGCCCCCAGCATGCTGCTGCGGCTGAGAGCACTGGAGGTGTGGCCAGTCCTAATTAAAACGTGCTCCGAGGGCAAACACACAGCAGATTTTGAAGACTTGGTACAGAAATAAGGTAAAATGTATTAATAATTTAAAAATACTGATCACAAGTTGGATATATAGAGTTAAATAAAATACACTATAAATATAATAAATAAATAGCAGGTTAAAGTTTACAAAGTCTTTTACATCCATTGTCTCATTTTTTAAACATTAATTAACTTATTTATTTTTGGCTACATTGGGTCTTTTTTTGCTGTGCGCGGACTTTCTCTAGTTGCAGCGAGCAGGGCCTACTCTTCGTTGCGGTGCGTGGGCTTCTCATTGCGGTGGCTTCTCTTGTTGCGGAGCACAGGCTCTAGGTGCGTGGGCTTCAGTAGCTGTGGCTCGCGGGCTCTAGAGCACAGGCTCAGTAGTTGTGGCGCACGGGTTTAGTTGCTCTGCGGCATGTGGGATCTTCCTGGACCAGGGCTCGAACCCGTGTCCCCTGCGTTAGCAGGTGGATTCTTAACCACTGCGCCACCAGGGAAGTCCCCCATTGTCTCATTTGTTGAAAGCTCCCAAGGTGAGGCATGTATTTTTGGTAGGTACCCCCAGATGGCTCCAAGTGATTCTGGCCTCCTAGTATTCATGCCTTTCTGTAGCCGCTTCCATATGGAATGGGGCTGACCTGCATAGCTGTTAGAATATTGCAGAAATGATGGAGTGCCACACTTCACCAAGACATTGCAGCTTCCACCTTACTCCACTCGTGGGTCACTCTCTCTGGGAGGAGCCAGCTGCCATCTTGTGAGGACACTCAACGGCTCTGATGGCTAATTTTATGTTGTTAACTTGACCTGGCTAAGGGATGCCCAGATAGCGGGTAAAACATTATTTCTGGGTGTATCTGTAAGAGTGAAGGAGATCAGCATTTGAATCAACAGACTGAGGAAAGAAGATTGCCCTCACCAATGCAGGTGGGCATCAACCAATCCATCAAGGGCCCAAATAAAAGAAAAAAGTAGAGGAAGTGCAAATTTGCTTTTTCTGCTTAAGCTGAGACACCCATCTTCTCCTGCCTGTGGACATTGGCGCTCCTGGTTTTTGGGCTTTCAGGCTCAGACTGGGACTTACATGGTTGGCTGCCCGAATTCTCAAGCCTTCGGACTCTGAATTACATCATGGGCTTTCTTGGTTTTCCAGCTTGCAGGCAGCAGATATTGGGACTTCTCAGTCTCCATAAATGCATGAGTCAGTTCCTATATTAAAATAAATTATCTACCTATCTATATCTATATATCCTATTTGTTCTGTTTCTCTGGAGAATGCTGGCTAATTCAGCAGCCCGATGCAGAAGTCTACATAATGGGGAACGGAGACCTTCTGACAACGGCCAGGAGCAACTTGGAACTGGATCTTTCAGTCCCCATCAAGAATTCAGATAATTGCAGCCTCTCCCAACATCTTTTTTTTAAATAACAGCTATATTGAAATATAATTTACATATCATACAACTCACCCATTTAAAGTGTACAATTCATTTAAAGTGTACAAGTGTTTTTTTAAGTATATTCACGTACATGTGTAACCATCACCACTGTCAGTTTTAGAACATTTTCATCACCTCAAAAGAAATCTCGTATCTTTCAGCTGTTAACTCCCTATGACCCCATACTCCCCGGCCCTAAGCAACTTCTAATCTACTTTCGGTTTCTATAAATTTGCCTCTTCTGGACATTTTACATAAATGTAATCATCTAGTATGTGGTCTTTTGTGACTGGCTTTCTTCACTTAGCATAATGTTTTCAAGGTTCATCCATGTTGTAGCAGGTATCATTACACCATTCATTTTTATGGACAAATAATATTGCATTGTATGGATATACCACATTTGTTTATCCATCCATCAGTTCATGGACATTTGGGTTATTTTCAGCTTTTTGTCTACTATGAATAATGCTGCTGTAAATATTCATATACAACTTTTCCTGTGGACATATGTTTTCATTTCTTTTTGGTATATACCTAAGAGTAGAATTCTTGGGTCATATAGTAACTTTGTGTTTAACCATTTGGGGAACGGACAGACTGTTTTCCAAAGTAGCCGAACCAGTGTATGTCCGGAACAGCAGTACATGAAGATTCTGATTTCTGTTCATATTCAC
The DNA here is from genome assembly GCF_009873245.2 of Balaenoptera musculus. NCBI lineage: Eukaryota > Metazoa > Chordata > Mammalia > Artiodactyla > Balaenopteridae > Balaenoptera > Balaenoptera musculus. The sequence continues at coordinate 10,639,592 of NC_045794.1, read as the reverse complement.
CAACGTTTGTTATAGCTGACTTTTTGGTTCTAGCTACCCTAGTGACTGTGAAGTGGCATTTCCCTGTTTTGATTTGCATTTCCCTGGTGACTAATTGTGTTGAGCATCTTTTCATGTGCTAAGTGGACATTTATACACCTTGTTTAGAGAAATGTCTGTCTGTTCAGTTACTTTGCACTTTTTTAACTGGGTCATATGTCTTTTAATATTGAGTTGCAAGATGTCTTTACATATTCTAGACACAATTCTCTTAACAAATATATAAATTGCAAACACTGTCTTCCATTCTGTGGCTTGTCATTTTACTTTCTTTATAGTGTTTTCTGAGGTACAAAATATTTTAATTTTGATGAAGCCCAATTTACTTATTCTTTTCCTTTATGGATTGTGCTTTTGATATTATATGTAGGAATCCATTGCCAAATTCAAGATCATGAAGTTTTACCCCTGTGTTTTCTTCTAAGAGTTTTATAGTTTTAACTCTTATAATTAAATCTTTGATCTATTTTGAGTTAATTTTTAAAATTTATTTATTATTTATTTGTTTTATTTTTGGCTGTGTTGGGTCTTCATTGTTGTGTGCAGGTTTCTCTAGTTGCGGCAAGTGGGGGTTACTCTTTGTTGCGGTGCGCGGGCTTCTCATTGCGATGGCTTCTCTTGTTGCAGAGCATGGGCTCTAGGTGTGCGGCCTGCAGTAGTTGTGGCACGCGAGCTCAGTAGTTGTGGCTCACAGGCTCCAGAACATAGGCTCAGTAGTTGTGGCTCACAGGCTTAGTTGCTCCGTGGCATGTGGGATCTTCCCCGACCAGGGCTCGAACCCGTGTCTCCTGCATTGGCAGGCAGATTCCTAACCACTGCACAACCAGGGAAGTCCCTTGAGTTAATTTTTTATGTGGTGTGAAATGAGTCCAATTTCATTATTTTGCATGTGGATATCCAGTTGGCTCAGCACAATTAATTGGAAAGACTATTCTTTCCCCCACTGAAGGGTCTTGGCACCCTTGTCAAAAACCAGTTGACTACAGACACGAAGATTTGTTTCTGGAATTTCAATTCTATTCCATTTATGTATATGTCTATCATTATGCCAGTACCACATCTTGACTAGTGTTGCTTTATAACAAGTTTTGAGATATGTTGTTCTTCTTTTTCAGGATTGTTTGTTTATTCTGAGTCCCTTGTAATTCCATATGAATCTTAGTGTCAGCTTGTCTAAGAAGCCAGATGATATTCTAATAAGGATTACATTGAATTTGTAGAAACATTTGAGGAATATTTCTATCTTAACAGTATTAAGTTTTCTGACCCATGAACATAGAATGATTTCTATTTATTTGAACTTCATTTAATTGTTTCAATTTTTAGTTTTCACAGTATAAACTTTGCACTTCTTTTGTTAAATGTATTTCTGTTTTATTTTTTGATACTATTGTAAATAGAATTGATATCTTAATTTCATTTTCATTGCAAATATATCCTACAACCTAGCTGAACTCATTTATTAGTTCTAATACTTTTTGTGGATTCCTTAGAATTATCTATATACAAGATCATGTCATCTAAAAATACAGATGGTTTTACTTCTTTCTTTCCAATCTGGATGACTCTTTATTTCTTTTTCTTGTCTAACTGCGCTGGCTATATTCTCTAATACAATGTTGAATAGAAGTGGTGTGAGTGACATCCTTATCTTGTTCCCAATTTGCAGGGAAAAGCATCTAGTCTTTCAGCATTAGGTAGATGTTAGCTATGAGTTTTTCATAGATTTCTTTTACCAAGTTAAAGAAGTTCCCTTCTATTCCTACTTTATTGAGTGTTTTTATCATGAAAGGGTGTTAGATTTGTCAAATGCTTTTTCTGTATCCATAAACACGATCATGTGGGTTTTGTTTTTCATTCTGTTGATATAACATATTATGTTGATTGACCTACCAAAATCTTGATCAAGACCTCACAGGAGACCCTAGGCAAGAACCAGCTAATCTGCTCCTCAATTCCCAACACACAGAAACTGTATGAGATAATAAATGTTAATTCTTTTCAAAGCTGCAAAGTTATGGGATAATTTGTCATGCAGCAATTGATAACTAATACAATATAGTTATAACTATTTTATAAATGAAGAAACTGAGGTTTGGAGTGTTTGTCTGCTTCATAATTCTGGCCTGGGTTACAGAATTAGAAGTAGAAGTGATTTGAACCAAGTCTTCTGCTTCAAATAACAGGGCTTCCTCCACAAAGTTCTACTATGTTTGGTGACTGAGACCCAGCTTACGGCAGACTGCTGTCTCTGGTTGGCAAGCCCATTTCATATGATCGAGCAGGTAGTTCACTGCAAAGGGGCAACTAGCTGAGGGGGCAGATAGGGACTAATATCTGGCCTGTGCTTTTTCTACCAAGCTGTGCACCCCGATTCAGGGCTGCATCTGCCCAGAGGAAATGGCCCCTTTTCAAATGTGTCTGGAGGCATAGTCTGGTTGTCAAGCCTCATGCCCAGAGGGTGATACCCACGTGTTGGCACTTTTTTCTAATTTGCACAAAGGTATTGTACAAGCCAGTTAGTTTGTTCCAATAAAATTTATATAACTGGAAAAAGTTTCATATTTCCCTGTTTACTAGTTTTGCATGCCAGTTAGGCAATATTAGTCAATGGGACTGGTGCCAGACAAATTTTTTAAATCTGTGACAAGATTTGTACTCACCACCCTCCCTTACCCCCCTTCCCCACCAACACCTCTTCCCTAGGACCTGGCATTTAGGAAGGAGAAGCACAGGAAAAAGACTTCATATTATCTGAGGGTCTCCTATGTGCCAACATGTGGCTGGTCACCTTCTATGTTCAATATCATTTAATGTTCATAATTATGAGAGGAAGATATTATTATCCCCATTTTACAGATAAGGAAAGCCTGAGAGAGGTCAAATAATGTATCCAAGTCCCACAGATGGTAAATGGTGGCAATGAAGTTAGAACTCAGGCTCATCTGGCTCCAGAACCCATGATCCACCCACACAGCTTGTGGGTCCACAAATTTACAAAGAAATCTAAAGGAGGTGTCCCACCAGGAATACTAAAATTCTCATAGAGAACTTCTGCTGAATAAATAACACTCAAGACTCAAATAAATTCATCTAAAATGGTAGACTGTCGAGCCTTGAATTATAGGATTGTTTGGGGCATTAAGAACTCCCAACACCCTTCAAAACATACCACATAAGTTACCTCCTTGACTTGAAGTTTGCCCTACTGACCAGTTTCCATGGATCCAGACAATCCACTGAAGTCCATATCCTGGATCTCAGAGGCTAAGGTACTTTTTAAGTCTGAAACAGAAGAGAAGATCTACTGATACAGGAAGACAGATGCTCATTCATTCTTTCAACCAATCTTTATTGAGTGTTTACTATGTACCAGGTATGTGGCAGGGGCAGAAGAAACAGCATCAACCAAGGCAGATATGTTCCCTGCCCTCCCGGAGCTTAGAAGATAATGGGGCCCCTTGAACTTGCCCTTTCCCCTTTTCACTGAAACACACACACACACACACACACACACACACGGCTAACCGAGTAGGAGAGAAACTACACACTTAACTCTCCTTATAACCCCTACAGTGGAAGGCTCAATTGCTAGGGCAGACACTGATGGTTTAAAAATAAGCAATAGCCCAGAAAGCTGAGATAACGCTTCCAAAAAATCTTCCTCTTACTTCTCAAGTGAACAACCAGACCGTACATACAGATGCCGCCAAGCAGACGTTCACAGGGTCAGAGGGAAAGGCTCAGACTATACCCGTCCCCCCACCTCCCATGACCTGAAGGTAAAGAGAAGGCTGAGAGAAGGGCCACAGAGGAGAAACGACCTTTAGGAAAACTTGGCTTCGGAATCAGGAGTGTCAGCTTCTCATTGTCACAATTTGACCAGGGATTCTCAGAAGGTGACAGAGTTTGGGTTCATTTCAGAACAACATGTAGAAAGAACTGACTGGCCACCCAAAACCTTATCTGAACCTAAAATGTCTGCAGAGTTGGGCAATAAAGTTAAAAGAAACAGCCTTTTCCTTGCAGACTTTTAGTGCCAAGACTCCTTCTGGTCCCCTTGTAACTGAGTGAATCTGGAAGCCAAAAAATTAAATGGAATTTTTGGAACTCGAGACTGGGTGTGCTGCAAGCTGAGGACAGAAATATTCAGGTTGATGAAAGTGGGGTGTAGGCTTGTTTTCTTTAGGGTCCTTCCCATCCTCTAGAACTTTGGCCCATGTTAATGGAGTCAGGCTGGCTTCCAGGCTCCTTGCAACGACCAAAGTTCAAGGTAATCTGCCCCCAAACTTCTCCATTTACAGTATATTATATGGAGAGTATTAGCTAACAACCCCCTTTTAAGACAGAATAGGTTCCGTAACTCCATATACCAGAAAAACTGGTTCGAAAAATGGAATGTGACACCATGTCAAAGAAACAGATGCACAAGTACTGATAAGATAGAGATGTGGGCAGACTCAAGGCTGCTGCAGAAGGCAAAGGAAAAGCCAGTGTGCAGGGTCCAGGTCCTACATCTCCCTTCAGCCAGAGCACACAGCTTTCCCTCTTCATAAACGTGGGCTCAGGAAAAGATGTAATTTGAGGGGAAATGATTCAGATAAATGAAATGGATGGATGGATAGATAGACAGATAGATAGATATAGATGAAATCTATAAAACATGAAAAGCCCTCTTGTGTAGAGAGAACACTGCATTGGGAGTTAAGAGACCAGGCTTCTAGCCCAGGCTGCCACTAGGTCCCAGTTGACCTTAGGCAAGTGATCATAACTTCTAAGTCTCATCTTTGTTTCAACTGAGAAATGCCCAATGTGGGCTAAAATTTCTCTAAGGACCTTCAGCTCCAACATGAGTTGATTCTCTGATTTCAAGGAAGCTCTAGAAGAAGCCGACAGCTGCCTTTAATGACCAGAGCTGGAACCCTACTCTTGTCTCCCCTTCTTGAGAAGATGGAGTTTTATATGGAGATAAGCCTGAGAACTAAGTCATCTCTTTGCTTAGAAGATCCCTGTAACTGAGCACAGAACTCAGTTTACAGATGGAATCAGCACACTGTACTCTAAAGAGCACTATACTGTACCCTGGGCCATAATAATAACCCCAACATGGTAATGATGTAAGCGTACTGTTATTGAGAACACGTAATGGGTCAAACATGGGGCCCAGAATCTTATACATATTGACTCCTTCAATCCTCACAACAGTCCTACAAAATTAGGACGATTAGCATTCCCATTTTACAGATGAGAAAACTAAGGCTCCGAGTGGTTAAGTGGCTTATCCAAGATCACATTGATGCTAACAGCAGGAGCAGACTTCAATGCCAGGCAGTCTGATATCAGCGCTCTTGACAACTGTGCTGTTCAAAGTGGAAACCAAGATGGCGACCCTGTTGACATTTGAAGACTCATCAGAGAAGGGAGGAGACATTGTGAAAGCAACGAAATACATTTTCTAGCAAAGAGGTAGCTACTCAGTAAAAATTGGAATCCTTGTGGGGATGCCTCAGAGATACTTCAGTATAGGCTGGCGAGACATACTGAGTCATTAAAGAACAGTGGCTCCAAGGAACAGAGGAGAGACAGACTGAAAAGGAGTTCTCCAGGGAAATGATGAAATCAGGTCACTGACTATTGCCAGAATGAGGGAAAGATAAATAGGCAGGTGCTGGCAGACAGGGTGAGGGAGGCATGTTGGCATGTTGGCAAGGGGAATTGCCAGAAATCCACACCAAGTGTCCAAGAGTCTGTCTGCATTGCTTAATGGTTCTAGGACTATTTGAATGGAACTTGTACACTACTGAATTCCCAGTTTAGATCTAAAACAGGGTCAGTTCTGGATCAAGTGAGCTGAGAGAGGGCTCTCTCTTCACCTGCTGAGGTAGCTTTTCCTCCGCATGTGTGCTGATTTCTTGTGGAGAGGGAGAAAGGAAAGTGACACGAGTTAGCATTTAAAGGCGATCCCTCTGTAAGACTGAACTTCCAAGACATTCCCTTCCCTGTTGCCCCACAGCCTTCACCTTCTAGTTCAGAATTTCCAGAGTCCCAATCTTTCCCTCCACTCCTCTGTCCATGCTTGAACTTAAATACATATTCCACATGGCTTATTCCTTATGAAAAAGTTTCATCTCTTGCTTCTTTCCAACCTTAGCAACAATGAAGCATCATTGTCTCTCAAAAAGGGTCTGGAGGGCTTCCCTGGTGGCGCAGTGGTTGAGAATCTGCCTACTAATGCAGGGGACACGGGTTCGAGCCCTGGTCTGGGAAGATCCCACATGCCACGGAGCAGCTGGGCCCGTGAGCCACAACTACTGAGCCTGCGCGTCTGGAGCCTGTGCCCCGCAACGGGAGGGGCCGCGATAGTGAAAGGCCCGCGCACCGCGATGAAGAGCGGTCCCCGCACCGCGATGAAGAGTGGCCCCCACTTGCCGCAACTAGAGAAAGCCCTCGCACGAACCGAAGACCCAACACAGCCAAAAATAAATAAATAAATAAATAAAGTAGCTATAAAATTAAAAAAAAAAAAAGGGTCTGGAAAAGCTAGTCTGCAGGAGAGAGAGGAAGGGTCCGTGATGACAAAGAGCCACCCCAGAGCTGATACCAACCGGAAGCAGATGCCTAACATGGTGCCCGCCACGTGCCAAGGACTCAGTATTTGTTGGAAGTCAGGAAGGAAGGAAGGAAGAAAAGAAGGAAGGAAGGAAGGAAAGAAGGAAGGAAGGAAGGAAGGAAGGAAGGAAGAAAAGAAGGAAGGAAGGAAGGAAGGAAAGAAGGAAGGAAGGAAAGAAGGAAGGAAGGAAGGAAGGAAGGAAGGAAAGAAGGAAAGAAGGAAGGAAGGAAGGAAAGAAGGAAAGAAGGAAGGAAGGAAGGAAAGAAGGGAGGAAGGAAGGGAGGAAGGAAGGAAGGAAGGAAAGAAGGGAGGAAGGAAGGGAGGAAGGAAGGAAGGAAGGAAGGAAGAAAAGAAGGAAGGAAGGAAAGAAGGAAGGGAGGAAGGAAGGAAGGAAGGAAGGGACGGAGAAAAGACGGGTTATTCTGATTAATATTTATAGCTGATTTGAGGATTTGAGGGTTTCCAGACTGTACTAAGGGACTGACAGAAACCCCTGAAAAGTATAAAATGAGTCAAACAATACATTCTATTTATGACCTTGATGGCTGCTCTGTACTGTTTTGTTTCTTCAACCTTAAGTCTAGAAATTCTCCACCAAGTGGTCCTAATAACAATCCAACTTTACCTTCCTTAGCTCCTACAGGGAACCCTCTTCCCCAGCAAAGTCACCAGGTCAGATCTGTCTAATTAGAATTATGTGCACACCAGTCTCCTGCACTAAAGTATAAGCTTCCAGAGGCTAATGTGCTAAAACATTTTCTATCTGCCCCTCCAGGTCCACTCTCCATCTTTCTCCACCCTGCCTTTGAGAGGCTGAACTCTTCAGACTATTACCCAGACTCCCTTGCACCTTTGGCTTCCGGTGGGTTTGGCCAATGGGAGGCGCAGGTGAGAGATTGGGGGGTGGGAAGAGAGAGGTCTGGGGATTCATTCCCTCCTGCCGAGCCATGTTCAGGCAGTGGCTGTGGTCTTCTACCCAACGCCACAACTCCTGTCAAACAGCCCTTCTCTGAAAGTCATGACTCTCTCCGGGGCAGCTAGCCACCCTTTTCCCCTGCGCCATCAGGCTGAGAGGTTGCATGGGTTTTCCACCGTGTTTATCCTTGTGGTTCTCTCGATCTCATCCCACAGCTTCGCAAATTGTCCATTCATGAAATCTCCACTTGCGTATCTATTCATTACGGATCACTCACGGTGTGGACTGACACAGGCCCCAGAGCCCCAGCCCTAGTCCCACAGGGTCACCTCCTAATTCCTTTCGCTTTACTAGCATTCTTTTGAAGGTGATAAATGTATCACTGAGTTCAGGCTTAGAAATCTCTCTTACAATGTAAATATGGCTTCTGGGAGGAACACAGTCTTACTGTGATCATTCTGGCAGTGAACAAGCTTATCAGACTTACAGGAGAGAGTGAATAAATATAACGTATTTTGAAAGCCTGTGATTTATTAGCCATTAGTTAAGTGCTATCGCTTATGGGACTCCCTAAAGACGTAGTGCAGCAGATGTTGCTTTGGAGTGGGACAAAGGGAGGGAGAGACTGGTCAAGGCAGAGCAAAGGAGGACCTGAGGGTGGGTGACTAGAGGGGAGTGAGGACATGGAGAACAAAGGAAGGGGATCGTGTCCAAAGATAGGGACGGACCCTGGAAAGAAACTGGATTCATTCACGTATTTGTACAGGGCTGGGCTGGCCCACCCTTTCCTTCCTCCTCTTCACCCACCATCCCTTCTCTGCTTGAACCGCTACTTCCTCTTCCTTCCTGTGTCCTCAGTCGCCACTCATATATGTATTGTCTAGGTGACAGAGGAAATGCACATTCACGATTGCTCAGAAAGAGGCTGGGTACCTCTTGCGTAGCATTCAAACAGCTGAAGGTCTGGGGAAAAGTTAGGAACATCCATACTGATGTTCTCAAGAAACTTGGAGGGCTAGGGTGGTAGCAAATGGGGTGACCCCGCCTTTCCCTGGCATTTAATTAAGACCAGTGCTAAAAATATCACACAGATGTGAGGCTTAGTGACTTTCTGGAGGGCCCCTACAGCTGTTACATGATTCTCTGAGGCACAGGCCTCTTTGTTAAGAAGCAGAGGGGAGAGGCGAGGGTGTGTTCACTCTCTGATCACATGTACAGTGCTGGTTTCTTGCTTGTGGGATTTGTGGCAGAGGCTGCTAGTTGCCTACTGTAGCATCTATTCTCACCTTGTCAACTAGAGAAATGACATTTCCCAGGCTCCGCTAAGTTCTGGCCCATGTGTTATAAGCAGAAGTGATGTGTGACAGCTTCCAGGAAATCTCTATATAGGAAAGTTGTCAGGTGCCACTTAACCCCCTTCTTAATTGTCCCTTCCTTATTTCTGCCATTGGGAGTATGGATGTGATAGCTGGAGCTTGAGCAGCCACCCATGGCCATGAGATGGAAACCACATGCAGAGGATAACAGAGTATTAACACCGAAGTCTGAGTCCCTGACACTGTGCATGATTGTATCAACCTTAGACAGCTTACCCCTAGACTTCTTATATAGAAGAAAATATAGAAAATAAATTTCTATTTTGTTTAAAACACTGTTATTTTGGTTTCTTTGTTATATGTGACCTGATCTGATTCTAATTGATAAAGCCTCCCTCCAGGCTTTAGCTAGAACACCTAAGTTATCTTGAATAAATTCTAGTCCAAAAATTCCATTGTTGTTTCCTTAATTTCTCCAGAGGCTCTAAATATGAAACTCACTTCCCTTTCTTTCCAGGGAAGTGAAAAAGGCAATATTTCCATGATTCCAGAAGATGCCCATCTCACGGTCTGAATGACAAAGTGGAAAGTAGTGTATCATCTAGGCTCCCATCCAGGCCAAAGTCTAGTCCATGGATTCCCCGAGAGCAGCTGTGCCACAGTCTAACTACTACATAAGCAAACAACACCCACCTACATTTAGGGTCATGAGTGAGCTTAGTAGCGATTCAAAGTCTCCAGGTGACTTGATGATCCTTAGATGACAAGAGGCTTAGGAAATAGAAACGCATCCTTTTCAGCTAGAAAGCAACACTCTGTGAGTCAGAGCTGGCACAGCAGGACTGAGGCCTAGCGTGGTCTCTCTGGCCACTTCGGGAAGTAGTTAACACTGGAGGGAAGAGACCAGTGATGAGAAGGGAGGGTGGAGGCTGCGGGGCTCCTAGGGAGTGAACACAGTGTTCCCTCCGGCTACGCCAGCCACACGCTGTGTTTTGGTCCTTCATGGTTGAAACCGAGCGGGCCCTGTGGGGCTCCCAGGCATGGAGGCCTTTTTGTCCCCCCTTTCTTGTAGGCAAGACTCCAGCCTCCGTGACCTTCCCTGAGTTCCAAAGGGCAGATGTGAACAGTTGCTAATCAAGGGAGGAGCAGCCAGGAAACCACCTGAGGCGAGATGAAAGGGACCAGAGAAGCCCATCAAGATTAGGAGACCCGACCACCTGAGACCCTGTACACACCCTCATCTTGTCAGCAACCCCACCCTTTGGAAACTTTGCAGAAGAAAGAAGAATGCGAGACTGTTACTGCCTAGATCCTTATCTCATACCCCTGACCACAAGCCCCGACTATAACACCTCTCCCTATGCCCCAGGGAGGGGGGCACAGTTCTTGAGGTGCTAGCCTGCTGTGTTCCCCTCTCTGCCTGGCAAAGAATAAAGCCACCCTTTCTCCTCCAAAACTCCGTCACCATATCTTATTTAAGCATCGGTGTACAGGGAGCCAATATTTTGGCATCATGGTCTTGCCCTAATGAACTTCTCTTTTCCCATCACTCCCCATGGTCTCCACTACCATCCTCCCTGCCCTAAACATAAACTCTAGATCATTCCCAGAAGAAACTCTGCTCTCCCACATCTACAGGCCTCTGTTCATGCTATTCTCTGTGTTTAGAATGCTCTTAACCCTCCACCAGTTTGAATGACACCTCCTCAGTGCAGCCTTCCTAGATTTCCTAGGATAAAGTTAGAACCTTTTCCCTCTGTGCTTTCAGAGCACTTAGTACATTCATACAAACTTCCATCTTAGGGATAATGCAGGGCTGCCTCATATGCACATTTAACTTGCATGGATTTAACTGCACATGCTCAGTAAACAAAAAGAGGGAAAGGAAGAGAAAAGAAAGAGAAAGACATCTTTTTTTTTTAATTCCCCTCCCCCTGCAAAATATACCTTAGCTTCAAAAAATAAAAAAAAATTTAAAGAAAAGGAAGTTCTAGCTGAAATGCAAAGAAAAATGAAGGAAGTTTCTTAGAGTTGATTTCAGGGGTTTTTGCAGGGGTGATTTCCCTTTGTCATTTCACTTTATATGCTGACTTTGGACTGAATCTCTGAATAAGATGTGACACTTGTGCACAGCAACATGTGGTGGTGTCTCTGACTGTCCCCAGACAGAATGCTCCAGGCTGTGAGCTTCTGAAGGGCAGCAATTTGTGTTATTCATTTTGGGGTCTCCTAGGCTTAGCACAGGGTCTGGTAGATAGTTGGTGCTCAATAAACATTTGTTGGAAGAAAAGTTGAAGGATTCCAGTGCTTCACATTGGCTACACCATAGTCAGGATCTGAGGGAGACTGTCTCACCCTACTCAGCTCTCCTCACTCTTTTCACACTGTCATCCGGTCCCTTCTTTGAAGACACCTGACCATGACCTTTCCAAAGCAGCACATGTCACTTCTTTGTTAGCAAATGTCTACAAGGTCCAGTTGTTAGAAAATGAAGACTGTGGCGCCGTGAGCTTCATTAAGTGAATCCTGTTGCTGTCACCACTGCCAATGGGATTCACTCCAGGAATCAGAAGCCTTCTGTTACTGAACTCACAACACTGGCTTTTGGCTTTCAGGGTTTGAGGAGTTGAGGGTCCGTTCCATTCTCGACAATGATCTGAGATCTGCCTTTAACATCTCAGTTATCCAGAGATCAGCCTTTTGGAATCCTCAGAACGGCTATGACTGTGGAAGTAAGAATGGAGATATCGATAGATGATAGATAGATAGATAGATAGATAGATAGATAGATAGATAGATGATAGATAGATAGATAGATAGATAGATAGATAGATAGATAGATGATAGATAGATATAACTGAATTACTTTGCTGTACACCTAAAACTAACACAACATTGTAAATCAACTATACCCCAGTATAAAATAAAAATTAAATTAAAAAAAAAAGACTTTGGGGTGCATAAATCAACTCTTGATCACCCATCATGATGGATCAAAGAAAGATGAGGACCTGAAGGTGACAGCTGATGTCTGCTTGGCTGAGCCAAGAAGAAAATAAGCCCCAATTGCTGGTGGTGCAGAGGAGAGTGTGTCTTTGGTAAGGAGAGGCATAAAGCTGTCTTAACAGTGTTTGGGTTGGTTTTTTCTTTTTTTTCAATTTTTTTCTCCTCTTATCTTCTCCTTCTACTTCATTTTACAGGGAATTGAAAATCCTTGCTTTGTATTCATCCATTTATTCAAGAAATGTCTTTTGAACATCTGCTCTGCACCAGGCACTGTGCTGGGCGTTTGCGTTCAATAAAGGAAAAGCTCACAGTCTCACAGGGAGACAAGTAAAGATTAAACAACCTAGTGTGGGAAGTGCTAGGATCAGGTAACAGTCAGCATAACAGAAGCATATATGAGCGGCACCTACTCCCATACTGGAAGAGAAAATAACGATAACAATGACAACAATTAGATGACGAAAGCATAGTCAGTGTTTGCTGTGTGTCCAATGCTGTTCTATGTATTTCATATATATTAACTTCTTCAACCTTCACAACTTTATGAGGGAGGTAAGTTTATTATTCCTATTTTCCAAAAAAAAAGAGAAAAAGAAACAGCCCCAGAGAGGGTACGTAACTTATAAAAGTCATGCAGCAAGTAAATGGCAAAGCTGGGAATTGAACAGTCGGTGGACTTCAGAGCTGTGCTCCTATCAGCTCCCCTGTTCTGCTCCCTAGAGCAGAGGAGAAGGTCATCCATGAGAATGACTCTGATCTGGGAAGGACGAGTGGGCGAGGGCACAGGCAAAAGCAAGGTAAGTGTGGGAAGGTGCTGGGAGTAGTGAGTGGTGAGTCTGGGAAGGTAACCAAGGGGCAGATGAGGAATGGCTCAGAAATCTGACCATTAACCTGAAAAAGATGAATAACCGCTGAAGGGTCAGAACTGCATTGTAGAAAGGTCCCTCTGGCTACCGTGGAGATTATGAATTACTCGGGTTCAAACTGGAGCCAAGAAGACCAGAGAGAAGGGAGTTGTTATAGTAATCCAACTAAGAGCTGACGGCCACCTGAATGAAAGTGGCAGCAAGAGGAAAGGAAGTAGATATTAAGGCTGGTGATGACAAGACTTGATGGTGGAAATGAGCAGGTGAGGGACAGGGAGTTATCCAGGGGGCACCTTGGTTTCTGGCTCGAGTGATGGGTTCATGGTGGTGCCAATCACTGACAACAATCCCGTGGAGGAGTTTATCTTCCATCCAAAGCGTCGCACTGTTGGGAGGAGAAGGGCAGAAGACACAGCCTCCCTCACCCTCTCTTACCCAGTTCTCTGTCATGGTCAGGTACATGATGCCATTCTACCGATGTCCACAATCCAGGTTCTCTGGGAGATTCCTGTAGGACCCACAAAAGGCTGGGAGGCAGAGTGGTCACCTCAAAGAAGATAGGGCAGATATGGGAACAGTGGAGGAAAGACCCACTTAGAGACAGAAGACAGACTTGATCAGAGTGCAGCTGGCCAAGGGCCACACAACTCCTCTGGAGCCTCACTACTGCCTATTCTCAGAGTGCCTTTGCCTAGTTACGAGAAATCATGGGCTGGGGTGATGGATCTGTGCAGTTGTCAGCCTAAAAAATTTATAGACTATACACCAGGTACCAGGTACTAGCTAGAATCTTTAAATTCAAGGTTAAAACAAAAAAGCTAGCCTCTGTCAACCCAGTGAGGGGTGGCTGGCTCCTGGAAAAAACTATGGTTCACTGTATTGATTGTGAGACTAAAGAACGAAGATCCAGGGCTTCCCTGGTGGCGCAGTGGTTGAGAGTCTGCCTGCCAATGCAGGGGACACGGGTTCGAGCCCTGGTCTGGGAAGATCCCACATGCCGCGGAGCAGCTGGGCCTGTGAGCCACAACTACTGAGCCTGCCCGTCTGGAGCCTGTGCTCCGCAACGAGAGGCTGCGATAGTGAGAGGCCCGCGCACCGCGATGAAGAGTGGCCCCCGCTTGCCGCAACTAGAGAAAGCCCTCGCACAGAAACGAAGACCCAACACAGCCATAAATAAATAAATAAATAAATAATTTAAAAGAAAAGACAAAAAAAAAAAGAACAAAGATCCAACGTCAAGGAACCTGAATGGAACAAGAAAGAGACAGGAAGGGCCAATTAGGTAACTTTTCATACAGAGAAAACATTGGTGTTTCTTGACAGCAACTCAGAAGAAAAGATCAAGAGGTCAGGGGAGCAGTTTAGGAAATGATAGAGGTGAACTCATATGGAAACTAGATGGAGAAGGAGAGAAACATTCATCATTAAGACGCATAGCACGGAAACTTACTCTTGGAGGATAGGGTCTTATTGACAACAAATGCAAGGAAGTCTTTAAGAACTAGCGACCAGAGAAGCAAGAGGTAGAAGACTTGATAGCATAGAACTCCAGAGGGAGGATCTGGACATCTAAACAAGAAGAAGTATGACCCAGAAAGCCTGGCCTTGACCATTTTGCGACTACAAGTGGGAAAAGGAGGATCTGCCTTACTAGACATTCGTAGAAGCAGCACTACTGGTGGCAGAGAGTGGAAGTTGGGATAACTGGCCCCAAACTAGGTTAACCAGAGCAGAGAACTAGAAGTGAGAGACAGGCAAGAAGGTGGGGAGTAGTGCAGAAGGAGACTGAGAAGGAGACTGGGGAAAAGGGGGTGGGCATTTACTAAGTGAAGTTATAAGAATTGGCAATGGTGCTAAAGCCATGGATGAGTTTGGAGAAAAGGCAGGGTGGCCAAAGGGTAGATGTTTCCTCTGATCAGAAAGGAGACAACATCTTTGTCCGTGGTCTCCCCAGCAACAGGTGGATGGGCCCTGGGATCCTGCCTCGTGTGGCCTCCACATGTTGTCTAGTCCAGCAGTATTCAAGGTGAGGAACTCACACCAGAATGTAATGACGAACAGCCTCCTTCATCTAGAGCAGAGGTTGGCCAGCTGCAGCCCCGCCCCCACCCCCAAGCCACATCCAACCCACTGGCCACTTCCTGCTTGGGCCAGTTTTTGTTTATTTTCATTTTTTTTTTAATCACCCTTATTTTTTTTAAAGTCTTTATTGAATTTGTTACAATATGGCTTCTGTTTTATGTTTTGGTTTTTTGGCCGCAAGGCATGTGGGACCTTAGCTCCCCGAACAGGGATTGAACCAGCACCCCCTACACTGGAAGGTAAAGTCCTAACCACTGGACCGCCAGGGAAGTCCCCCAATTTTTGTTTAAAAAAAAAAAAACAGTTGGGACTTCCCTGGTGGCGCAGTGGTTAAGAATCCACCCGCCAATGCAGGGGACATGGGTTCGAGCCCTGGTCTGGGAAGATCCCACATGCTGCGGAGCAACCAAGACCGTGTGCCACAACTACTACGCCTGTGCTCTAGAGCCCATGAGCCACAACTGCTGAAGCCCACGTGCCACAACTACTGAAGCCCATGAGCCTAGAGCCTGTGCTCCGCAACAAAAGGAGCCACCACCATGAGAAGCCTGCGCACCGCAACGAAGAGTAGCCCCTGCTCGCCGCAACTAGAGAAAGCCCATGCACAGCAACGAAGACCCAACACAGCCAAAAATAAATAAATAAATAAATAAATAAATAAATAAATAAATAAATAAATAAATAAAATTTATTTTTAAAAAAAATTGTATTAGAACACAGTCACACCCATTCGAGGTGCGTTGCCTATGGCTCTTTTAGCGCTACCAAACAGCAGCATTGACTAGTTGTGATAGAGACTGTCCAGCAAAGCCTAGAATATTTTCTATCTGGCCTTTTACAGAGAAAGCTGGCCAACCTTTGATCGAGAGGTCTTACTCTAAAATGGCAGTAGAACCTAACAGTGTGCTTAGTGGCACGGGTGGTCGATGTTTTGGTGCAAGCTCCTTCACTGGCGGTAGACCTAGACCACTAAGGCTATGTGGACTGGCCACTGTGGATGCTTTGAGCAGTGCTGTCAACTGAGCAGTGGGCAAGGGTCGCTACTGCCCACGTGTGGGTTCAAAGCTCAGGCTCCAAGGAGGCAGAACACCATTTTAACCCCATAAATGCAGTCACCCAGCACTACAGACGCCTAGAGCACCCTGCCATCCTAGACGCCATATTTAAAAGAGTGGGGTGTTCAGAAGCCACAGGGCAGAGGCCCTGCCTGGCGGTTATTTTGATGAGAGGAGCACTTACGTGTATTTATGCCTGTTTGTCTTCATTATAATTAGACTGCTGACTCCTCAGGGTAAAACTTGTCTAACCATAAACTTCTGAGTGTATACTTCATTACTAAGGGTAAATAAGTTAATAACAGGAAACCACCAAACTCTTTACTAGGAAAAAAATATTTATTTTTATTCTATGGAAACTTTTGTGGAGTGATGGCCAATAATAATATGGGGATAATTCACCCAATTTTTCCCAATTTTAGTATCTAATTGATTTCTTGGATTTGACTGTGTGAGGAGTACTAGAACAGGTGGGGTGTTGTTTGCTTTGCTTCGGTGTGCGTGTGTGTGTGTGTGTGTGCGTGCGTGTGTGTGTGTGTGTGTGTTTTAAATCAGGAATGGCAAGTAGTTTCAGAAATATAGTTTAGATCGATTCTGGCTCTGGTTCTAATGCTGGCTCCACGCTAGCTGTTCAATTCAACCATCTCTGGCCTGCTGGGCCCAGGGTTCCCTGACACAGAAATGACCCCGCCGGAATGCTGTCCCATTCCAAAATGATCCCTCTGCTGGGCCAGACTCATCTAGCTGCCCTGACACCACTGGTGTACTTGACTCATTCCCCCAGCCAGGCTGCAGCAGGGTGTGGATGCCCAAAGGAGCTCTCCCACAGCCTCGCCTCCTCCAGCCCTTCCGGAAAGGCCCCTCAAGGATTCCAGCATTCCAGCAACCAGCCCTTCCAGTTGGGCAGAAATTTCCTGCCTTGGCAACCGAGAGGCATTAGGTTTCGTTTCATTTTAAATGCACGGTACATCCCCAGGCCCCCCCCCCCCCACCCTCTGTTCTAATTCCATTCAGTCGATTCCTTTTGGCCCTTTATTTTCAGGCATTAGAAAGGGGGCTTAGATAGCTAGTGGGAAGCAGCTGCATAGCACAGGGAGATCAGCTCCGTGCTTTGTGATCACCTAGAGGGGTGGGATAGGGAGGGTGGGAGGGAGACGCAAGAGGGAAGAGATATGGGGATATATGTATATGTATAGCTGACTCACTTTGGTTTTTTTTTTTTTTAATTCTTGAATTTTATTTTATTTATTTTTTTATACAGCAGGTTCTTATTAGTCATCAATTTTATGCACATCAGTGTATACATGTCAATCCCAATCTCCCAATTCATCACACCAGCACCACCACCCCTCCACCGCTTTCCCCCTTGGTGTCCATACGTTTGTTCTCTACATCTGTGTCTCAACTTCTGCCCTGAAAACCAGTTCATCTGTACCATTTTTCTAGGTTCCACATATATGCATTAATACACGATATTTGTTTTTCTCTTTCTGACTTACTTCACTCTGTATGACAGTCTCTAGATCCATCCACGTCTCAACAAATGACCCAATTTTGTTCCTTTTTATGGCTGAGTAATATTCCATTGTATATATGTACCACATCTTCTTTACCCATTCATCTGTCGTTGGACATTTAGGTTGCTTCCATGTCCTGGCTATTGTAAATAGAGCTGCAATGACCATTTTGGTACATGACTCTTTTTGGACTATGGTTTTCTCAGGGTATATATGCCCAGTAGTGGGATTGCTGGGTCGTATGGTAGTTCTATTTGTAGTTTTTTAAGGAACCTCCATACTGTTCTCCATAGTGGCTGTATCAGTTTACATTCCCACCAACAGTGCAAGAGGGTTCCCCTTTCTCCACACTCTCTCCAGCATTTGTTGTTTGTAGATTTTCTGATGATGCCCATTTTAACTGGTGTGAGGTGATACCTCTCGTAGTTTTGATTTGCATTTCTCTAATAATCAGTGATGTTGAGCAGCTTTTCACGTGCTTCTTGGCCATCTGTATGTCTTCTTTGGAGAAATGTCTACTTAGGTCTTCTGCCCATTTTTGGATTGGATTGTTTGTTTTTTTAATATTGAGCTGCATGAGCTGTTTATATATTTTGGAGATTAATCCTTTGTCCACTGATTTGTTTGCAAATATTTTCTCCCATTCTGAGGGTTGTCTTTTCATCTTGTTTATGGTTTCCTTTGCTGTGCAAAAGCTTTGAAGTTTCATTAGGTCCCATTTGTTTATTTTTGTTTTTATTTCCATTACTCTAGGAGGTGGATCAAAAAAGATCTTGCTGTGATTTATGTCAAAGAGTGTTCTTCCTATGTTTTCCTCTAAGAGTTTTATAGTGTCCAGTCTTACATTTAGGTCTCTAATCCATTCTGAGTTTATTTTTGTGTATGGTGTTAGGGAACGTTCTAATTTCATTCTTTTACATGTAGCTGTCCAGTTTTCCCAGCTCCACTTATTGAAGAGGCTGTCTTTTCTCCATTGTATATCCTTGCCTCCTTTGTCATAGATTAGTTGACCATAGGTGTGTGGGTTTACCTCTGGGCTTTCTATCTTGTTCCATTGATCTATGTTTCTGTTTTTGTGCCAGTACCATATTGTCTTGATTACTGTAGCTTTGTAGTATAGTGTGAAGTTAGGGAGTCTGATTCCTCCAGCTCCGTTTTTTTCCCTCAAGACTGCTTTGGCTGTTCGGGGTCTTTTGTGTCTCCGTACAAATTTTAAGATTTTTTGTTCTAGTTCTGTAAAAAATGCCATTGGTAATTTGATAGGAATTGCATTGAATCTATAGATTGCTTTGAGTAGTATAGTCATTTTCACAATATTGATTCTTCCAATCCAAGAACATGGTATATCTCTCCATCTGTTGGTATCATCTTTCATTTCTTTCATCAGTGTCTTATAGTTTTCTGCATACAGGTCTTTTGTCTCCCTAGGTAGGTTTATTCCTAGGTATTTTATTCTTTTTGTTGCAATGGTAAATGGGAGTGTTTCCTTAATTTCTCTTTCAGATTTTTCATCATTAATGTATAGGAATGCAAGAGATTTCTGTGCATTAATTGTGTATCCTGCAACTTTACCAAATTCATTGATTAGCTCTAGTAGTTTTCTGGTGGCATCTTTAGGATTCTCTATGTATAGTATCATGTCATCTGCAAACAGTGACAGTTTTACCTATTCTTTTCCAATTTGTATTCCTTTTATTTCTTTTTCGTCTCTGATTGCCATGGCTAGGATTCCAAAACTATGTTGAATAATAGTGGTGAGAGTGGACGTCCTTGTCTTGTTCCTGATCTTAGAGGAAATGCTTTCAGTTTTTCACCATTGAGAATGATGTTTGCTGTGGGTTTGTCGTATATGGCCTTTATTATGTTGAGGTAGCTTCCCTCTATGCCCACTTTCTGGAGAGTTTTTATCATAAATGGGTGTTGAATTTTGTCAAAAGCTTTTTCTGCATCTATTGAGGTGATCATATAGTTTTTCTTCTTCAATTTGTTAATATGGTGTATCACATTGATTGATTTGCATATATTGAAGAATCCTTGCATCCCTGGGATAAATCTCACTTGATCATGGTGTATGATCATTTTAATGTGCTGTTGGATTCTGTTTGCTAGTATCTTGTTCAGGATTTTTGCATCTATGTTCATCAGTGATATTGGTCTATAATTTTCTTTTTTTGTGGTATCTTTTTCTGGTTCGGGTATCAGGGTGATGGTGGCTTCATAGAATGAATTTGGGAGTGTCTCTCCCTCTGCAATTTTTTGGAAGAGTTTGAGAAGGATGGGTGTTAGCTCTGCTCTAAATGTTTGACAGAATTCACCTGTGAAGCCATCTGGTCCTGGACTTTTGTTTGTTGGAAGATTTTTAATCACAGTTTCAATTTCATTACTTGTGATTGGTCTGTTCGTATTTTCTATTTCTTCCTGGTTTAGTCTTGGAAGCTTATACCTTTCTAAGAGTTTGTTCATTTCTTCCAGTTTGTCCATTTTATTGGCATAGAGTTGCTTGTAGTAGTCTTTTAGGATGCTTTGTATTTCTGCGGTGTCTGTTGTAACTTCTCCTTTTTCATTTCTAATTCTATTGATTTGAGTCCTCTCCCTCTTTTTCTTGATGAGTCTGGCTAATGGTTTATCAATTTTGTTTATCTTCTCAAAGAACCAGCTTTTAGTTTTATTGATCTTTGCTATCGTTTTCTTTGTTTCTATTTCATTTATTTCTGCTCTCATCTTTATGATTTCTTTCCTTCTGCTAACTTTAGGTTTTGTTTGTTCTTCTTTCTCTAGTTCCTTTAGGTGTAAGGTTAGATTGTTTATTTGAGATTTTTCTTGTTTCTTGAGGTAGGCTTGTATAGCTATAAACTTACCTCTTAGAACTGCTTTTGCTGCATCCCATAGGTTTTTGGATCATTGTGTTTTCATTGTCATTTGTCTCTAGGTATTTTTTGATTTCCTCTTTGATTTCTTCAGTGATCTCTTGGTTATTTTGTAACGTACTGTTTAGACTCCATGTGTCTGTGTTTTTTCCTTTTTTTTCTCTGTAATTGATTTCTAATCTCATAGCGTTGTGGTCAGAAAAGATGCTTGATATGATTTCAATTTTCTTAAATTTACTGAGGCTTGATTTGTGACCCAAGATGTTATCTATCCTGGAGAATGTTCCATGCGCACTTGAGAAGAAAGTGTAATCTGCTGTTTTTGGATGGAATGTCCTATAAATATCAATTAAATCTATCTGGTCTATTGTGTCATTTAAAGCTTCTGTTTCCTTATTTATTTTCATTTTGGATGATCTGTCCATTGGGGTAGTGAGGTGTTAAAGTCCCCCACTATTATTGTGTTACTGTCGATTTCCTCTTTTATAGCTGTTAGCAGTTGCCTTATGTATTGAGGTGCTCCTATGTTGGGTGCATATATATTTATAATTGTTATATCTTCTTCTTGGATTGATCCCTTGATCATTATGTAGTGTCCTTCCTTGTCTCTTGTAACATTCTTTATTTTAAAGTCTATTTTATCTGATATGAGTATTGCTACTCCAGCTTTCTTTTGATTTCCATTTGCATGGAATATCTTTTTCCATCCCCTCACTTTCAGTCTGTATGTGTCCCTAGGTCTGAAGTGGGTCTCTTGTAGACAATATATAAATGGGTCTTGTTTTTGTATCCATTCAGCAAGCCTGTGTCTTTTGGTTGGAGCATTTAATCCATTCACATTTAAGGTAATTATAGATACGTATGTTCCTGTGACCATTTTCTTAATTGTTTTGGGTTTGTTTTTGTAGGTCCTTTTCTTCTCTTGTGTTTCCCACTTAGAGAAGTTCCTTTAGCATTCGTTGTAGAGCTGGTTTGGTGGTGCTGAATTCTCTTAGATTTTGCTTGTCTGTAAAGCTTTTGATTTCTCCTTCGAATATGAATGAGATCCTTGCTTGGTAGAGTAATCTTGGTTGTAGGTTCTTCCCTTTCATCCCTTTAAGTATATCATGCCACTCCCTTCTGGCTTGTAGAGTTTCTGCTGAGAAATCAGCTGTTAACCTTATGAGAGTTCCCTTGTATGTTATTTGTCATTTTTCCCTTGCTGCTTTCAATAATTTTTCTTTGTCTTTAATTTTTGCCAATTTGATTACTATGTGTCTCAGCGTGTTTCTCCTTGGGTTTATCCTGTATGGGACACTCTGCGCTTCCTGGACTTGGGTGGCTATTTCCTTTTCCATGTTAGGGAAGTTTTTGACTCTAATCTCTTCAAATATTTTCTCTGGTCCTTTCTCTCTCTCTTCTCCTTCTGGGACCCCTATAATGTGAATGTTGTTGCGTTTAATGTTGTCCCAGAGGTCTCTTAGGCTGTCTTCATTTCTTTTCATTCTTTTTTCTTTATTCTGTTCCGCAGCTGTGAATTCCACCATTCTGTCTTCCAGGTCACTTATCCGTTCTTCTGCCTCAGTTATTCTGCTATTGATTCCTTCTAGTGTAGTTTTCATTTCAGTTATTGTATTGTTCATGTCTGTTTGTTTGTTCTTTAATTCTTCTAGGTCTTTGTTAAACATTTCTTGCATCTTCTCGATCTTTGCCTCCATTCTTTTTCCGAGGTCCTGGATCGTCTTCACTATCATTACTCTGAATTCTTTTTCTGGAAGGTTGCCTATCTCCACTTCATTTGGTTGCTTTTCTGAGGTTTTATCTTGTTCCTTCATCTGATACATAGCCCTCTGCCTTTTCAACTTTTCTGTCTTTCTGTGAATGTGGTTTTTGTTCCACAGGCTGCAGGACTGTAGTTCTTCCTGCTTCTGCTGTCTGCCCTCTGTTGGATGAGGCTATCTAAGAGGCTTGTGCAAGTTTTCTGATGGGAGGGACTGGTGGTGGGTATAGCCGACTGTTGCTCTGGTGGGCAGAGCTCAGCAAAACTTTAATCTGCTTGACTGCTGATGGGTGGGGCTGGGTTCCCTCCCTGTTGGTTGTTTGGCCTGAGGCAACCCAACACTGGAGCCTACCTGGGCTCTTTGGTGGGGCTAATGGCAGACTCTGGGAGGGCTCACGCAAAGGAGTACTTCCCAGAACTTCTGCTGCCAGTATCCTTGTCCCCATGGTGAGCCACAGCCACCCCCCACCTCTGCAGGAGACACTCCAACACTAGCAGGTAGGTCTGGTTCCGTCTCCCTTGGGGTCACTGCTCCTTCCCCTGGGTCCCGACGCACACACTACTTTGTGTGTGCCCTCCAAGATTGGAGTCTCTGTTTCCCCCAGTCCTGTCGAAGTCCTGCAATCAAATCCCACTAGCCTTCAAAGTCTGATTCTTTAGACTCTGATTCCTCCTCCTGTTGCCGGACCCCCAGGTTGGGAAGCCTGACGTGGGGCTCAGAACCTTCACTCCAGTGGGTGGAATTCTGTTGTATAATTGTTCTCCAGTCTGTGGGTCACCCACCCAGCAGTTATGGGATTTGATTTTACTGTGATTGCACCCCTCCTACCATCTCATTGTGGCTTCTCCTTTGTCTTTGAATGTGGGGTATCTTTTTTGGTGAATTCCAGTGTCTTCCTGTCGATGATTGTTCAGCAGTTAGTTGTGATTCTGGTGTTCTCACAAGAGGGAGTGAGAGCACGTCCTTATACTCCGCCATCTTGGTTCAGGGTCCCTGATTCACTTTGTTATAAAGCAGAAACTAACACATGATTGTAAAGCAATTATACTTCAATAAAGATGTTAAAAAAAATAAAAGGGGGGCTTGGGAGAAAGGTAGGGAGAGAAGCTAAAAAAAAGAGGGTCCTCCATAAACAAATGAAAATTGGGGGTCCCTTGTACCCTGTGCTGTCTCTTTACTTTCTCCTTTCTGGAATGTGTCACTGCCTTTCATCAAAGAGCAAGGTTGTGCCCAGGTCTCCTCACCCCCAGGAGTAGTAGGCTGCCTTAATTGAGCTGAAATGTATAATGTCACAGGCGTTGGCAATAATTAAAGGATAAAGCAGACATCTGTGTCTTCAGAAAATAATACATATGCATACTGCTCTTAATTTCAAACTAATAACAATGTCATGCTGCTATGATTAATGCCTCATTTATTAGGTCCAGTGGGAAATGAACTGTTCTACATAATGGATTCTCCCAGATTCCTGGAGCCTAAAATTTGGGGAATCAAATCGTTTAAACATTTTTCATTGGTATGGAACTCTCTCTAAATATATGGTAGCATTCTCTATTTTTCTAAACAGAACCGACCCAACATAATTTATTTACCCTCCATAAGGACAGAACCATTTCTGTCATTACATACCCAGTACCTGGTGGTGTACTTAGGCTCCCAATATACATTTGTAGAACAAATAAATAATTATAACCTCCAATACTGAACTTTGATGTTGAAAAGTAATGAACTCTTGGGCTTTGGAATTATAGAGAGCTATTTGCCCTTACCTCAGACTATGTTACTTGCATTTTTATTTGTGCTTTTATAATTCTTCTTTCTGCTCCCATACCATAAAGTTGCCAGCTTCTTGCTTCTGTTTCCAAAAGTTCCTCCCTGCCCCATTAATGCACTGATTCTAATCTGCTGTAGAGCAGAATTAAACTTATTAGGTCATGCCAGAAATAAAAGGAAATAGTCTCTAAGAGAGAAGGCATCGCTCTGTGGATTTTTGATGCCCGTGTTGGCCACCCAAAGGCCTTTTTTGCTCCCTTCTGTTTTCTCAGCTGTATTTCAGAAGGCTGCGTCTGCTGTATGAGTGACTCCCAGGTAAGTCAAGCATTACCAGAAGAGCTACGATAGAAACTCATGGTAAATGAGTCTTACATGGGCTAGAACCTCAAACCTTGTCATCCAGGAAAAGAATGCTTCTGATCATAGGATCTGACATCTAAATTAACTGGTTCCTCCACCTTTGTGAACCAAAGCCAACAGAAGTCACGCCCCAGACAACGAGGGGGCCCTGATAGGCTACATAATTCCTCAAAATTCAGAAGTAAACCAAATCTTCCATTTGCTGGTGCTTTGAGTCTACTAGGCTTTCCCTTCCTGGGTCCTGGAGATTCCAAATTTATTGTGTCATCAATCCATCAGGATTGAGCATTTCCCAGAGTTTCCACAGAATTGAGAGAATCTCTAATTTGTGTGAAAACACAAAACAGATGAAAAGCAAATGGGTGAAAATCCTGATTTTGAGCTTACCAAGAAATCATTTAGCTTTCAATAACACATTCTTTCCCTCACAAAGAGTTCAATGAAGACAGAAGAGAACTGGTCCAAAATAGTGAGGGATGAAGTGAGATTAGCATCACACTTGTTGTAGATCACTGCCTTGTTGTGCCTCAAATACCGTCTTGGTTCCAAAGCAAACTGGTCAAGGCATGAGTTTTCTTCCCCCTCCATGGTCTGGTTTAGCGCCAGAGAATTTCTTGTTGTTTGGAGAATGTAAGGGAAGGGCCAGGATGCAGAACTCAAGCTTCTGCCCTGTGTCAGCAGCTGCCCCACCAGGGGACCCTGAGCTGGCTGTCTTAGCACTTTTGGAGTCCAATTCTCAGTCTATAAAGGGAGTGACGATTGTACCGCTCTGCTCCTAGGATGGTGTGAGACTTTGTTAATTGGTGTTTGGAAAAGCTTATATCGTTGGATGAAAGCATTTACAAGTTTTGAGCTCTGTTCTTAGCTGAGTCTCTGTACAGTTGGATTTTCTTGACTATGGTAAATGGGACTTCTATAATTTCCCTCTGGAGAACTAATTCTATAACCCTAAGAGTGTCATGGTGAACAGATGCATTTACAAACCTCTTATATTTCCCTCGGACTCATTTTTCATCTCATAGATGATCACAAACTCCTTAAACTCTAAGAAAAATTCTTTAAAAGATTTTAATTCTAAAAATATGTGGTATAAACTGGATTTTTCTGAATCAAATCGTGGATTGAATGCAGGAGCAAATTGTGCTTGCTAAAAACTTTTAATTTTGAATCTTTTAGAAATGATTATGTTTTTCAAAGTGAATAGCTACCTTCTGATATTATCTTTTTTAAAACAGCTTTATTGAGGTATAAATGACATGCAATAAAGTACACTGTTTAAACTGTACAATTTGAAAAGTTTTAACAAGGATATACGTCCGTGAAACCATCACCCCAATCAAGATAATGAACATACCCATCAACCCCCAGACTTTCCTTGTTCCCTTTTGTAATCCCTCACTGTCTCCCCTTCCCCCATAGTTTGCATTTTCTAGACTTTTATATTAACAGAATCAAAAGGCATGTGCTCTCTTTTGCCTGGATTCTTTCATTCAGTGTAACTATTTTGAAATTTATTCCATGTTGTTGAGTCTACCATAGTTCATTCCTTTTTATTGCTGAATAGTATTCCATTGTATGCATATAACACATTTGCTTATCTCTTCACATATTGATGGACGTTTGGGTTGTTTCCACTTTGGGGCTATTATGAATAAAGCTGTTATGGACATTCATGTACAAGTTGTTGTCTGGGTATATCCTTTCACTTCTCTTGGGCAAATGCCGAGGTGGAGAATGGCTAGGTCATATGGTACAATATTATCTTCTGAGTAGATCCTAAATAAATAGAGATTGTGTTTGGAGAAAAGCATGATATATGTGAACCCCTACATATAGTTCTCTTGATGCCTGTAAGTGTTTATCATGGAACCAAAAAAAAAAAAAAAATCATACCTCCTTTTTCTTTCCTTGTATTATAATAATAGAAAGCATTTGCTTTTGTGTTACACAAGGGAATTTACAAAATGCCTTTGCATATATTATCTTAACATATCCTCTTAACAAATAATTTATTCTTCTGTTTCTCCGATTCACTCCAATTGATTATCTCTCCCTACACAACAGTAACATCTCCAAGACTGAATAAAATATTCTAGATGTGTTCTCAAAAGAACTACATGTTCCTATGACTAAGTCGCTTTGCTGTGCACCTGAAACTATCACAACATTGATAATCGGCTATACCCCAAAACATAATAAAAAGTTAAAAAAAAAAAAAAAGGAGCTACATGTTCAAATTGCTTTTGCTCCCTTGTTTCTCAAACCCTAGGTCATGCCCCCTTACAAAGGCTACATTGTCCCCACCTCGAAAGTGAGTCAGCAAGATGTAGACCAGATCCCCCATATGCCTGCTCTTGGCTGCTGTCTTCTTTCTCTCTCTCATTTCCATGTCTGTAGAGACTCATCAATCGTTAACGCTGCAGTTTTTATCTTCCAAACTTCATATCTGGGCTCTAACTCATTCACAGATATCTCCACTAAGAAGATACAGAAACTGCAATTCCCAAACCCTGAATCATCTTACCATGTTGTTTAAGTTAGAAAATAGTATTATTTGGGAGATGCTGTCAAAAACTAGCCTTGCATGTTCACTGTTTTATGCCAGAAATCATTCCACTCAATTGTTGTAGAAAATTTTAGTGACACCTTTAAAATCATCACTCCAGCAATCTCATCCACTCTCTCTCCATCCCCTTCTGCCCTACCTTCTGCTTTTTTGCTGCCTTTTCTCTCTTCACTCTTCCAATTTCTTCTAAGGTTTGGAGAAAACTCAAAGACTATAGGAGAGAATTCTAAAAAGAGTGTTTGGCTTTGGGACAACTGGTTTCCCCACTGCAAAAGCTATATTATATTCCTCCCTACACAAAAATACAATTTAATGTGGATTTAAAATTTTTTAAATAGAACTACCAAAGCACTGAAAATATGGAAGTCAAAAAGTAATATTAGGGGACTTCCCTGGTGGCCCAGTGGTTAAGAATCTGCCTGCCAATGCAGGGGACACGGGTTCGAGCCCTGCTCGGGGCAGATCCCACATGCCGCAGAGCAGCTGAGCCCGTGCGCCACAACTACTGAACCTGCGCTCTAGAGCCCACGAGCCAGAACTACTGAGCCCCCATGCCACAACTACTGAAGCCCGCGTGCCTAGAGCCTGTGCTCCGCAACAAAAGAAGCCACCCCAATAAGAAGCCCATGCACTGCAATGAAGAGTAGCCCTCGCTCACCACAACTAGAGAAAGCCTGCACACAGCAACAACGACCCAATGCAGCCAAATAAATAAATAAAATAAATTTTTTTTAAAAACTGAAAATATTTCTGCTTTATAAAGAAAAGGTAATATTAGGTTGGGAGACATCTTCCTAAGCAAACATAACACTTAGAATGAAAGAAGAAAATTATTGATAGATCGACTATGTACATTTTCCATTTCTGTATGTGAAAGATATCATAACAAAGTTAAAAATTAAGAGGCAGCTTGAGAGAGAATACTTGCAATATATATATAAGGGGAAAGAATGTTACTCTTTTTTTTTTTAAACAATGAAACATGCAACACCTTTAATTTACTTTATTTTTGGCTGCATTGGGCCTTTGTTGCTGCACGTGGGCTTTCTCTAGTTGCAATGAGCAGGGGCTATGTTTTGTTGTGGTGCGTGGGCTTCTCATTGTGGTGGCTTCTTTTGTTGCAGAGCATGGACTCTAGGCGCTCAGGCTTCAGTAGTTGTGGCACATGAGCTCAGTAGTTGTGGCCCGCAGGCTCTAAGGCACGCGGGTTTCAGTACCTGTGGTTCACGGGCTTAGTTGCTCCATGGCATATGGGATCTTCCCAGACCAGGGCTCGAACCCGTGTCCCCTGCATTGGCAGGCGGATTCTTAACCACTGCACCACCAGGGAAGTCCCAGATTGCTACTCTTAATATATAAAAAGCTCCCTACATTGAATTGTACCCTTAAGATTTGTGCATTTTACTGTATGTAAATTTTACTTCAAAAAATAGGACTGTAAATGAATATCAAAGTCTGTTATTGATAAACATCTGGAGTATTTAGTGTATGGATATCAACAACTTAATTTTGAAAGGCACAAAAATAAGGTGGCTTGATAAATGAATAAAGGGATGAATAGATGGAAAGATAAATAATAAAGTAAATATAGGAAAATGTTAATGATCAAGTCTAGATGGTGGGTGTGTGGATGTCTACTACACAATTCTTTCAACATGTCTGTATGCTTGAAATTTTTCATAGTAAAATGTTGGGGGAAAGTCCTTAAAAAGGAATAAGAAAATACATATAACTCCTAAGAAGAGTAAACAAGGAAATTTACAGAAATAATTTCTTTGAAATAAAGAAAAACAAATAGACAAATAAAAAAGGATGTTCAATCTCACTTGGAATCAGCAACAACTTATAAAGCTTGATAACATGCAACAGAAATATACACACATGGGAAAAAATATATGTGTAAGGACATTTATTGATTTTTTTGTTTAATATAGAAAATTTTTAAAAAAGAAAAGAAACAAGCCAAACACCCCTCCCTAGGGAAATGTTTAAATTAATGACAATGTGTCCATGGTACAGAACCTTAGGCAGCAGCACAGAAGAGTGAGGTAGCTTAGGGTGTACTGACATGAGATCGCCAAGGTCTATTGTTCATCAGAAAAATGAACATCACAGAGGGAATTGTATAAAATGACCATTTACATTAAAAAAAAACAATACAACTATGAATGTATGCAGATGCACAGAAAAAAAATGTCCAAAAAGATGGTCAATCTCTGATTCATTTTAGGAAACAGTGAAATTGGAAGGAGGGGAAACGACATTAGAAGGACGTTTAAGCTTCTACCCTGTAGACTCCCATCTTACCTGGACTTTTTACAACAAGTAAGCAATACTTTGGTAACTTTTTAAATTACCTAAATTGATCCAAGATTCTAGTAATGACTATCATCTAAATATTCCTAAAACACCCTGTGGAAGTTGCAAAATTCAGTCAAGAATCCACATATTTTTCCTGCCTAACATCAAAAGCCTGAAGTCTTGCAGACAAAACATCGTGATCTTTTAAGGGATTTTTCTTTACTTTTCCTCTGAATGTCTTAGCATTCATGTCTATTAAGCCAAATGGTCACAAGCCTATAAACCATGTGAAAGCTCTTTCTTCTCCGAATTACTTCGCCCAAGGGTTTAACCCAAGCCTGGACACAGAGCCTGATCCCAATAGAAGCTCCGTTGAGAGAAAAGGGTTCTTAAACATAATGGAACGTATTCTGAGCTAAAATGCCAAAGAGTAGATGGGTCAGGAAGGGGGAATTTTACAAAAACACTGCAAGCCAAAGGAAAGAGAGGCAAAGATGATATGTGAGAAGAAACAGAAAGAAGATGGAAGTAGAGAGAGAAGAGAGTGAGGAAAGGGTTTTGATTTTAAAGGTTGAAACATTCTGATCCGTGAAAGAATTCAAGAGGAATTTCACCACCTAGGCTCGCATGTGTATTTGCACATATGGCTCCATTCAGGAAACCAGAAGAGACTTTCTGGAGGCAGACAGAATGGTAAATCATTTAAGTGAAGGTTCTAGCTATGCAGATATGCAGACATGGGTAGAGGAGCAGAAGAGCTGAGTTGGGATACACCCTCTGAAAGATTATGCGCCCACGACGAACAGGCTCCCTGCCCACGAAGAGCCTCAGAGCTTTTCACAAATATTTTGTCATGAGTAGGGAGGACATTCAGCTTCTTGCCCCCCTGTGACTTCTCTGGTGCAGACTAGGTGGCTTGCATCTGGAATTCAGCAAAAATACCTGTGTCCAGGTGAAGAGGTAATGTAACCGGTACCAGAATGCCATTCCCAGAGCACGTGTCTCATTACCTCTGCTGAAGGAAAAACTCCCCCTGTACTTTTGAGGGAGGCAGGGGTGTCCTGGTCAGTATGTCCTCATGTTAAACCTCAGTTCACTCAACACACATGTACTGGGGACTTAATTAATGCCAGACACTGCTCTTTGCTGTGGAAACGCAAAAATGAGTGGCACGACCCTCTCCCCAAGAATCTCACAGTCTGCTGGGTAAATACTTACAATACAATGGATGTTTGTAAAAGGTACAGTGCCAGTACAAAGTCAACAGAGATCAACTGCTGGGGAAGGGAAGAGACAAGCCCAATGTCACAGAAAGTGAGCACTGAGCTGCACTTTAAACATGAGTAGAAGCTCAAGAGAATGAGAAGATAAGCCAAAGACTGGGAGAAAATATTTGCAGAAGACATATCTGATGAAGGACTGTTATCCAAAATACACAAAGAACTCTTACAACTCAAGAATAAGAAAAGAACAACCTGATTAAAAAATGGGCAAAAAATCTTAGCAGACACCTCCCCAAAGAAGATATACAGATGGCAAATAAGCACGTGAAAAGACGCTCCACATCATATGTTGTCAGGGAAATGCAAGTTAAAACAACAATGAGATACCACTACACACCTATTAGAATGGCTCAAATCAAAAACTGACAACACCAAATGCTTGCAAAGATATGGAGCAGGGCTTCCCTGGTGGCGCAGTGGTTGAGAATCTGCCTGCCAATGCAGGGGACACGGGTTCGAGCCCTGGTCTGGGAAGATCCCACATGCCAGTGGAGCAACTGGGCCAGTGAGCCACAATTACTGAGCCTGCGTGTCTGGAGCCTGTGCTCCGCAACAAGAGAGGTCGCGATAGTGAGAGGCCCGCGCACCACAATGACGAGGGGCCCCCACTTACCGCAACTAGAGAAAGCCCTCGCACAGAAACGAAGACCCAACACAGCCATAAGTAAATAAATAAATAAAATAAAAATAACCCCCCCCCAAAAAAAAAGATATGGAGCAAAAAGAACCCTCATTCATTGCTGGTGGGAATTCAAAATGGTACAGCTACTTTGTTTTTTTGTTTTGTTTTGTTACTTGTACTTTGCTTCATTTATTGAGGTTTCTAGCTGTGTTCATGAAAGGCTTTGTGAAACTTGGTGCAAGTATAACAGAACTGAGGAGAGGGCCATTCTCCTAGCCTGTCACCACTACACCACAGCCCACAGGTAGAGCTGCTTTGGATGACAGTTAGGCAGTTCCTTATAAAACTAAACATACTTTTACCAAATAATCCAGCAATCACAGTCCTTGGTGTTTACCAAAAGGAGGTAAAAATACATATCCACCCAGGAACCTGCACACAGATGTTTACAGCAGCTTTATTCATAATTGCCAAAACCAGGAAACCACCAAGATGTCCTTCAGTAGGTGAATGGAGAAACAAACTGTGGTACATCCAGAAAATGGAATATTATTCAGCACTAAAAAGAAATGAGCCATCAAGCCATGAAAAGACATGGAGGAACTTTAAATGCATATTAGTAAATGAAAGAAGCCCATCTGAAAATCCTACACACTGTGTGATTCCAACGATATGATATACTGGAAATGGTAAGACTAGAGACAGTAAAAAGATCAGTGGTTGCCTGGGTTTGGTGGAAGAGAAGGATGAATAGGTAAAGCACAGAGGATTTTTTAGGGCTGTGAAACTACACTGTATGATTCTACAGTGGTGGATACATGTCATTAGACATTTGCCAAAACTCATAGATTGTACAACACCAAGAATGAACCCTAATGTACACTATGGACCTTGGGTGATAATGATATATCAATGTTGGTTCATCAGTTATAATAAATGTACCATTCTGGTGTGGGGCATTGATACTGGAGGAGGCTGGGAAGGGAAAGCACTGAGTATATGGGAACTCTCTATACCTTCCACTCAATTTTGCTGTAAATCTAAAACTGCTCTAAAAAATAAAGTCTATTTAAAAGGAAAAAAAATGGGACTTCCTGGTGGTCCAGTGGTAAGACTCCACACTCCCAATGCAGGGGACCCAGGTTCAATCCCTGGTCGGGGAACTAGATCCCACATGCCTGCCGCAACTAAGAGTTCGCATGCCACAACTAAAGATCCCGCATGCTGCAACTAACACTTGGCTCAGCCTAAATGAATAAATATTTTTAAAATAAATAAATAAAAGGAAAAAAACATGAGCAGGAGGTGCAGCACTGGTTACTACACGTGCCAACTTGAGCTCCTCTAGTAGGTAAGAGACCCAGGCAAAGTCAAGCCCTCTGGATTACACATGAAGCACTCTTGTGACTAAACATAAAGATAGATATTAAAAGATGATAATTATATTAGAAATATTGTATGATATGACTTATAGGTAGAATCAAAAAAAAATGATACTTATTTACAAAACAGAAACTGACTCACAGACTTAGAGAATGAACTTATGGTTATGGCGGGGGGAGGGGCGAGGGACAGTTAGGGAGTTTGGGATTGACATGTACACACTGCTACATTTCAGATGGATAACCAGGGCTATCCTGGTGGCGCAGCGGTTAAGAATCCGCCTGCCAATGCAGGGACATGCATTCGAGCCCTGGTCCGGGAAGATCCCACATGCCGCGGAGCAACTAAGCCCGTGCGCCACAGCTACTGAGCCTGCACTCTAGAGCCCACGAGCCACAACTACTGAGCCCGCGTGCCACAGCTACTGAGCCTGCGTGCCTAGAGCCCGTGCTCCCCAATGAGAGGCCACCACAATGAGAAGCCCGTGCACTGCAACCAAGGAGCCCCCATTCACCGCAACTAGAGAAAGCCCGCGCACAGCAACGAAGGCCCAACACAGCCCAAAATAAATAAATTGAATAAATAAATAAATAAATATTTTTTTAAAAATAAAATAAAATGGATAACCAACAAGGACCTACTGCATAGCACAGGGAACTCTGCTCAATATTCTGCAACAACCTAATTGGGAGAAGAATTTGAAAAAGAATAGACACATGTATATGTATAACTGAATCACTTTGCTGCACACCTGAAACTAACACAACGTTGTTAATCAACTGTACTCCAATATAAAATAGTTTTTTTTAAAAAAAAAAGAATAGGGCTTCCCTGGTGGCGCAGTGGTTGAGAATCTGCCTGCCAATGCAGGGGACACGAGTTCGAGCCCTGGTCTGGGAAGATCCCACATGCCGCGGAGCGACGGGGCCCGTGAGCCACAATTACTGAGCCTGCGCGTCTGGAACCTGTGCTCCGCAACAAGAGAGGCCGCGATAATGAGAGGCCTACGCACCGCGATGAAGAGTGGCCCCCACTTGCCACAACTAGAGAAAGCCCTCGCACAGAAACGAAGACCCAACACAGCCATAAATAAATAAATAAACCCAAAGTTTAAAAAAAAAAAAAAAGAATAAATAAATAAATATCCTGAGATTTCAACAACAACAACAAAACTGATAATTATATTTGATGAGTTGGGGAAAGGCAGATTATGAATGTAAAGCACTGAGCCTTGAGAATCGTACATTGTAAATTCCCAGTACATGTTGGCTGTTATTCTTATTACCATCCTCCTCTGCTTTGTCGTCCTCCTCCTCATTATTAACAGCATTCCAGAAAGGGGGAATGTGTTTAAGGCACAGAGATAGAAAACCACACAAAGCTGTTGGGAGTTCACAAACAGTGTCACGTCTCTGGTACACCCGAATGGGGGTACGAGCAGGAGGAGATGGCCCAGGTCTTGCCGAGCCATAATTACCCCCAAAGAACTTGGAGCTTTATCCCGAACCTAAACAGGGATAGTCTTCAGTAAGAGAGTCCATGAGATCAGATTTGCATTTCTGGAAGATTGGCGAGGGGAGCCAGCCCCGGGGCTGCTGCCATGGTCTAAGAGAGGAATCATGCTCTTCTGGGCCAAGCAGCAGGGGTGAGAGCAGTGGGAATGGAGGCTGAGGTGGTAGCACTGATAGACTTTGAGACCGCTTAGATGTTAGAGGTGAGGGAGAGGAAGAGAGAGGCGGCTAGGACGGTCTTGGGTTTCTGGTTTTAGTGAACAAGAATGATGGGGTCAGTAAGGGGAGGCACGGGTTGGGACAGGGCAGTGAGACGGAGGGAAGTGAGCAAAGGGCATAAGAGTTCTCTGCTCTTGAGCACTTCCTGGATGGCCGTGGGCATCATGGCACCACCGATGATGGACAGAGGCAGAATTTAGGAAGCACTGAACATGGTCCTGCCACTCTGAGAGGCTTCTGCCTGCATTATCTCATTTAATCCTTCCACCAACTTTATGAAAGAGATATTGTCATTATCCTTTTTTTACAGAGAAGGAAACTGAGGCTTACAAACTTGCCTAAAGTCACACAGTAAGTGGTGGAGCAGAGAGCTACACCCCTGTCTCCTTGACTGCAAAACCCACATCCCCTAAACCAAAACACTCCACGGACGCAGTGAATCAACATCACCTCTGGCCCTTTCTCCTCCGTGTGACCTAGAGACACATGGCCTTGTCTTCCTAGCAGAGTCAGTCCCCATTTGGATGCATAGCTAGGAGAGACAGCTCCCTCCCCTTAGCTGGGGACCCCTGGGCAAGGTGCAGCCTGCACAGCTGTACATGGGGTCCCTGAGCCCCATTTCCTAAGCACGGTTCCCTTGCTGTCACCCTGGGGCAGGATAGGGCCCATCTGAGGACACCATAAATCCATGAAGGCATTTCAGCAGCTATAAGGGTCACGTTTCACTCTGGTTAAATGACACTTCCCAGAGGAGTGCTCCTTTTCTGCCCTTACTGCTACTTCCCTTGCCTGGATGGGATGCACTGTCCTGGGAACTAAATAAGCCCTGGCGACAAAGTGGGGTTTTCATAAAAAAAAAAGTAGAACTAGGGGTAAAAATTGGACCAAGAGGAAATAAAAGATGGATGTATATTTGGTACCTTTGTAATGAAAACCTTTGGGACTGTGAAATTTGCTTTCCTCAGCAATGTGGAGCAATGAAAATTGCTACAGTTAATTAATGGCTGTGACTTTTAGCATAGCAGTTTCCAAATGCCAGTCCTTGGGCCAAGTAAGTCCACGATGAAGTGTCACGGCAAGATGAAATGGGAAAAATAAGGGCAATGCAATATGCTTGTGTATGTGGAGACGTATACTATGTAGATTACATAAATTTATCCATGTCTGCATAACCTTTCCAATTGCCTTTCTTGGGAAGAACTCTCCTTTCTTCTGAGACTATTATCTTCCAATTTTGAGAGTATTTTTTTACACTCCAAGCAGCAACGCCAAGATTCTGGAACAACTATTGCAGTTGGCAAACCTTGTTTAATCATTTAACCAACATTCATTAAACATCCACTGTCTGCCGAGCTCTGGGGATGTCCCGGAAAACAAGACCAACCAACCGCTGCTCTCACAGAGATCACCCAGCGGAAAAGGAGGGTGCTTGTGATGTCATAAGGAGCAAAAAGAATACTGTGAAGGAGAACACAGGGTGTTACAGGAGCACATGACACGCAAACTTGCCTCACTGGAGTTCTGGGAAGGCTTCGTTGAGAAAACGGCACTTAGGCTGAGCCCCGCCGGATGAGTAGGAATTAGCTGGTTGAAGTGACCCTGAGTGGCAGCAAAGGATGAGGTATTTTTGAGGAATGGGGGAAAGGGAGTGAGGCTCAAGTGCTAGGAGACTGGCTATGTCACAGGAGCACTTTACTGGTTTACATGTAGATAGTCTATGGCTAAGAAAGGCAAGTTCCCCTGCACAGGGTAAGCCAGAATCAAACCCATGGACCGTGTCTCCAGAAGTTGCTCCTAACTGTTTGCAGTAAAGTCAAGTTATAAATGTGGGACTGCACACTCTCACGCACTGTTTGATAGATAATAAGTGTCCAATGAATAAGACGCTGTCACTAGTTGGCAAGGCTGGGCCAACAGGTCATTTTTCTGACCGCTCTGTGCTTCGTTTTTTCTTGTGTGTAAAATAAGAGGGTTAGACCATACAAACTACTATATATAAAATAGATAAGCAACAAGGACACACTGTTAAGCACAGGGGATTATACCCATTATCTTGTAATAACCTAAAATGGAGTATAATCTGCAAAAATACTGAATCACTATGCTGTACAGATGAAACTAACACAATATTGTAAATCAACTATACTTCAATAAATAAAGTAATTAATTTAATTAAATAAGAGGGTTAGATTAAATAAGCTCTAAGGTCTACCCTGGGCAAACATTCCATAATGATAAATGCAGAATAGCATTTGAAAATTGAGGTCATGGTGGTAGGTGTTTCATGTGTGTTACCAACGATCCTCATCACAGCCCCATGAAATAGGTGTTATTACTACCATTTTACAGATGAGAAACTGTGAGGCAGAGAGCAAAAGTTCCAAGGTCATGCTCAAGTACACAGCAGATCCAGGATTCAAACTCAGTTCTGTTTGATTCCCAAATCCATGCTCTCTCCATCAAACTGAGCACACTACCATCAAGTTTTACGATGTTCTATGATTTAGCGGTTGCTCCATCAGTATTCTTCAGCCTGGCATTCAGAGGCTCTTCTGTGCCACTCTTCCCCTTGGCTCTAATCAGACTGGCCTCCGGGCTGGCCCAGTATTGCTATCACCCGGCAGCACTCCGCTCATGCTGTTCATCTTCGATCTCCCCATCACCTTCTCCCTCTCCCACTGGAATGAAATCAAGTAAGCAACTGGACGATGACCCAGAAACAAAACACACTGGACATGGTCATACAAGCACGTGGGAGGAGATGTTACAGGAGAGGATATCTGAAGCCCAACTAGGCCTTCAGAGTAGCCTTAGTAGAAGGAATGACAGCACAAAGCTCTTGGTAGGCAGGTCACTATCGGGAGTTCCTGCAACTGCGACAACTGCACCAAGTACAGTGGGGTAGAAGACACACAGATCCAGGCATGATGCTGAGCCAGAGTGGCCCGGAAAATGGCAGGGGAATCCCTGAGACTGTGGAACTGGGTCAAGTACCAAGACAGGCACTTCAGCCATGAGAAACAAGGCAAGAAACACCACAAGAATGGAGCCCAAGGTTGGGACTTGGCTCCAAAGGGCAAAAAAGGAGCCCAATCATTGATGAGTGATGCCTCATATGAGCCAGACCAGCAACAAAACTTCCCAAATAGGATGAGGGCTGGTCCCAGGTGTTGGAACAAATCTGAGTCTGATATCTTGGACAGGGAACCAGTGAGACCATTTCAATGATCTTGGCTGCTTTGGTTCTAATCCTATCCCTGATGCTTACTAGCTGGGTAATCTTGAGACAGTAATGAGAGACAATTCTCCTTGGGTCTCTCATAAGTTTGCATGGCTTATGAGAGAGGCACTGACTACTCTTTGTTCCAGATTTATCTTTTCAAAGACATTGGTATAATAAACAGCCTTGGAAGACAGAGTCTCCCTTCGGAACAAAAATCAAGGCTTTTACTACCCATTATAAAAGATTTGGGTTCCCTAAGCTCAAGATTCCTCTTCTGTAATGAAACCCACTTCGTGTGCAGGTGTCATCTGGTCCACTTAGCATATTTTTCGACAAATTCTATTCCTTCCTTCCACCACCTATCTCAGAGAGGTGGTATAGGGATCATAAAAAGAACTCACTGTAAATGGTAATGTGCTCCATTATTATAATTATTATTAATAATACAAATTCTACAATTTTTTCAAGTCCCAGCTCATTTCTGGATCTCCATGATGACCTTCCCCAGCACTCCAGGACAGAGGTTAGTCACACAATTTATACATATTGTCAAACATTTTTATGCTTACATCTTGAGTGTTATTTTTAACTCCTGGACTTTATTATTAGTGTTTGAGGGCAGGGACAATATCTCCCACCTCTTTTGGATCAGGCATCTACACTTAGCTTTATAGTAAAGATGTCCACTAAACACTTGTAAATTGATAAGTCTCATATGTCACCGTTCTACATACCTATTACCAGAAGAAGCTTAAGAAAAGCTTAAGGAAATAGGAAAGAATAGGAATATGAATGTTAGATATAGGAATAGGAAATAATGTTATATTATTTATAGGAATAGGAAAGAATGTTAATTGTTTTTAATCAGTTTTACTGTCTC
Source organism: Balaenoptera musculus (assembly GCF_009873245.2). Taxonomy (NCBI): domain Eukaryota; kingdom Metazoa; phylum Chordata; class Mammalia; order Artiodactyla; family Balaenopteridae; genus Balaenoptera; species Balaenoptera musculus. The sequence continues at coordinate 10,601,437 of NC_045794.1, read as the reverse complement.
TGTGATACAGGTTTTGTAGCCTGGAGAGAGGGCAGCTGTTAAAAACTGTTTGTGGGATGACAAGCCCATTGAACTTATCTGAAAGGCTGATTTAGCAGTTCATGTGTTCATAGGATATTTACATCAAGGATATTATTAAGCACAGACTTAAATATTTATATATGCAAAGCAGAATACAATAATTCATGTAAGTTCTTTCCAGCAACTCAGCATGTGGAACAGACCACCTGCCCACCCACAGGAAACCGCCAGGGTTAAACTTCAGAAGCCACATCTTCACACTGTTCCTGGGATCTCTGAGCCACAAGGTGTGTCATCTATTCAAAAAAGGTGTCAATGGAATTAAGTTCTGAGCCATTATGGTCAGCAAGCAATAACTCTTATGAGCAAAAGCAAAACTAAGGCAATAAGAACCAAAATTAAGCAGATACTACAAATAGTTATCATGCTATTGACATCATTATACATGTTCAGGGTATCCAGTGAGTTTATTTTCTCTGAGATACTTGTCCTGCAAGATGGGTAGAGGTACGTTGGTCATGGCCTGATCACCTAACAGCCATGCATCTCAGACACATGATTTATGAAGTGCTGAGAATGTTCTCTCAATGAGTCATGCTAAGATGCTAAATTGTTTCTTCAGGGTCACCAGTACAAATCCAAAACGCTACTGCCATTGGGTATGACAGTCCACAAAGTAATATGAGCCTATCATTTCACAAACCTGCAAAGGAAGATGTGCACTCCCAAAAAGTGCCCAAATGTGGAAGTCTATCAGTGTTAGAATCTGGCATTGTGTCAGCATTTTCATCTCCTGTGAGCAGAGAGAACTGAGGAGCTTCTACAAAGAGAATCCTCCTGTCCCCTTATCTCCTGTGTTCTGGTCTGAAGTGTAGATCATCCGCCATGTTCCTTAACATGGATTTTCAAAAAAGCCAGGATTCTCAGGGAATGTTACAACCTGTGAAATCATGTATGTAATGTGTCTGATTCATTATAAGGACTCACCAAATGTTAATTCACTTCTCTCTGTCCTTCTCCTTAAAGAAACCAGAAATTAGGAATAAGAATGTGCCACCAAACCCAAGCGGGCAGTGACAGAGACTACAGATCACTTCATCAAATGCTTCCTCCATCCCACCAGCCATGTGTGGGACAGAGGGCAAGAGGAAACCCAGGCACATCTGTTGCCACTGGAGATGGGAACACACATCTTTGAAAGTCTGTGCTGTGAAGAGATTCTCCCAGATTAATAGATCCTCATCTTCCCAAGAGGTTCAGGTTATCCCTAGGCAGATGACACACCCTATTGAGAGTGTTCATGTGGCCATCAGGAAATGGAATTTTAGCATCTCTTTCTTTCACCAGAGCATGAGGGATTTGCAATGTGATTGAATGCAGCCTTTGACCATTCACGGTTGTGCGTGTGACAACCTCCAAATCACCCACTATGCTGTAGGGAAGCAAAATTTGCCACCCCAAAATATGCCTTTTTGGCCTGAGGATTAATTTAGGCTGATTATTTTTAAGAAACAGAAGACTCAGGAACTTTGACCTTCCCCATAACTTCCTAAAAGAATTTAGATAGAGGGCCTGTTCCTGGAATAGAGCTGTCACTAGAGGGAACTGCAAAGACTATGGGCTGAGTGTAGTGGGGAAGCTCAGCAGGGCCTGGAGAACAGAGTCCACTCTGTATCCCACTGTCTCTGGATGGCCCAGTAAACATTCGTTTACCAAACATTCGCTTTACTAACTCCATGTGAATTGCTTTCCTCCCCTTCCAAATCCCAAACCCCATCCCCAACATTTTCTTTCGTCTTTAGCTGAAGGTAGTATTTAAGGGGAGGGCTTTGGCCAACACTGTGGTGAGTTACCCCATTTTCCTGGGTCTCTCCCATGTATACTTGTTATTAAACTTTTGTTTGATTTTCTCCTGCTAATCTGTTCTGTGTCAATTTCATTCTTAGACCAGCCAGAAGAACCTAGAAGGGTGGAGGAAAACTTCCTCCCCAACAATGCAGTCATGCCCATGCAGGTGGCCAGGCCAACCATGCTGCCCAGAGCTGGGACCAGAACAGACCTCCAGCACCTCCTTGATTAAGGAACTTTGCAGAGTTAATTAAAAATCAGAAACAATGGGACTGATCTCACAAACCAATATATCGTTGTTGTTTTTGCTTATGCCTAAGAGGTGAAATTCTAACCATGGGCAAGTCAAAACACTCTCTACATAAATTAAGTACAATTATGTCTGACTGCAGATACAGAAATGTCAAGTATAAATAGCTGTGAGGTCTTAAGATGAAAGGTCCAATTCTCTTTGCTGTTTGTGATGTGATTTTGCAGGAATCCCATGTTACTGCCTTTTTCCTCTTTTGGCCTGCGCCTTCCTCTTCTCCCATCTGAGGAAATGGAGCTGGAAGGAGTGCTCAGAGCCTTTGTCTCTGGTTTGCCGGAAGGGAAAGAAAAAAAGAATGGAAAGGAGACTCTGGGTTGAGCTTTGAAATTTAAAGCTTACTTAGAATAAGCTCTTAAAGCCCAAACTTCAGATAATGAGCAATTACTACAGATAACGAGCTGTATCAGAATGACTTCTTGTACCTGCCATACAAATGTCCAGAATTTTAATGATTGTTTTGGCTTCATTTATTCAAGGGCCTTGGAATTCTTTAGCATGAAAGGCCCCAGGAGCCTGAAAGGGATTAATGACAGGCTTTCCATGTTATTATCCTCCCACAGAGACACCTGCAATCTGGAAGGCAAACGTGAGTCTCCAGCCTGAAGCACTCAGGTGAGTTGTAGTTTTTGCTGCTTCAGAAAAGTTCTCCAGGAGTGACCAACAGCACCAAGAAAAAAGGACGGCAGAGAGAGCAACAACACTTATAACAATAATAGCATGGGTGAGACTTACTTGTCACCAGGGGCTGTCCTCAGCACCTTAAATTCCATCCTGACAACAGCAATATGATTTTACATTTTCCAGATGAGGAAACTGAGGCACAGAGATTAAGTAACTTGCTCGAGTTTAGACATCTTATAAGTGGTACAAGACAGGATTTGAATCTAAGTAGTCTGAGTCTGGAAACTAAGCCCTTGACAGAAAGTCAGCCAAAACTATTTAATCCTGTCCATTTCGTAAAAGGCTTGACCAGCTCAGGTGACCTTTGGCCCCTGTTCCTCCTTCTGCACCTGTGGTCTCATCCCTGATGCCTGCCAATCCTTGCCCACCATGCCCGAGAAAGTGTGTGGAAAGAAGCTCAAGAAAATAAGAGGGCATCTGCTGAGCATCTGTTCCTCAGGTCTGTCTAAGAAGCTGCTGTGTCAGGCCAGGTTGAGAGATCTAATAGCTACAGGCAGAAGGAGGACTGCTTTTGGCTCTGGGCAGACACTTTCAAATACAGACAAAGTGGAGCTCTTTCAGAAGAGCAGCCCGGAGGGCAAAAGACCAAGAGACTACACCAAATAAGGAATTGCTGAAGGAACTAGAGAGATTTAGTCTGAGGAAGAACAGACTCAGTAGACAGGAGAACTATCTTCAAACATCAATCTGTTCTTGTGGGAAGAAGGATGAGGTCCTGCCTAATGGCTCAATGGAGAGAATCCACACAAAGGCAAAGAAGCTGATTTCAGCTAATGCTCAGAACTGTCCAGAGACTAATGCACTGCTGAAACCGAGCAGGACCCTGTGGGGCCCTCCTGGGTACAAAAGACTTTCCATGTCTCAGTTTCTTATTTGTAGGGGAAAGGCTTCAGCCTCCTACCTTCTCCGAGTTCCAAAGGGCAAATTTAAGCAGTTACTAATTATGGAAGTAAGGGAGTATAGAAACAAAGGAGAAGCAGTCAAGAAACAATAGTGCAATGATGGGGCAGGATCCAGGCCCTCCTCAAGGGATATACATAACAATATCTTTGAGTCCTTCTGCAGGAACTAAGGTCCCCGCCCAGGTGGAGGATAGTAACTTCAGGCTGAGCACAAGTACAAGATTCCTAGAGTACCACCCTGTTACCTCACCACCAACCAATCAGAAGAAAGTCACACACCCTGCAGCCCTCACTCCAAATGTTGCCTGTAAAAACTCTTCTCCAAAAACCATTGCGGAGTTCAGGTTTTTTTGAGCACCAGCTGCCCATTCTCCTTGCTTGGCCCTGCAATAAAACTTTCTCTGCTCCAAACTCTGACATTTTGGTTTGCTTGGCCTCACCATACGTCAAGCACACAAACGTGCATTCAACAACACTGCCTAGTCTTAGTAAAGGTATTTAAGTACAGACTAGAAGACCACTGGCATCCTCGTTAGTAGTGCATCCTTTCACTCTCAAATGAGTCCTGGTTTGGGTCTAATTGTTACCAGAAGGGGGACCCCTTCCAGGGCCCAAGAGTGGGGCCTTGTCTAACACTCAGAAATGAATTATCTGAGGAGACACATGTACTGACAAAGCAAAAGACTGTATTGGGAAGGGGTGCCCAGGCAGAGAGCAGTGGGGTAAGAGAACCCAGGAGAACTGCTCTGCCACGTGGCTCACAGTCTCAGGTCTTACGGTAATGCGGTTAGACAACCTGGTTGTCTCTGGCCAATCATCTTGCCCATGCCCATATTTGGCCCAATTCAAGGCCCTTCCTGGTGGTGCACACATCTCTCAGTCAAGATGGTTTCCAGCGCAAGGGTTTCTGGAAGGTTGGCAGGACATATTATGGGCTGGCGTCTCCTCCCTCCTTTTAGCCCCTCCCGAATTCTCCTGGTTAGTTTTCCAGCAGCAGCATGTTCCTTATCAGAACCTCTTGTTGTGAGACAGCTCATGCAAGCAGTTATTATCGTGCCTGGCCAAGGCAGGCAGTTTCGGTCAATGGTTCCCTAACAAAATTACTGGTCACCAGAAGGAGGGAACACAGCCCTTTGGCTCCCAGATAACTTGAGCAGGTTCCAAAACATTTCCAAGCTGTAATTTTTATATTTGCATATACAAAATTTTTTGAGATAATAATCCTATGAATGATTTGTAACTACAAGGATTATACTTTGTATCTACTTTTCCATCGTTTCCATTGTGGTAATTGAGCCTATTCCTTCACAGGCTTGCTCCATTTTCCTCTTTTTGTGAGTCCTCTGCCAGCAGAGAAAACAGTCCTGTTGTGCTGAATGGAAAAGGCAGGAAAGCACTGTTTGACTTGGAATTCCATAACATGTGGCAGACAGGGTAGAGGACAGACTGGGCTCACTGAACAGGGTGTTCTTTGGGGTCTAGGGAACTTGGTGAAAGAATCTAAGTTCAAAACAAATGGGAGGGAAGAGCAGAAGGGATGAGCAGGGACCAGCCTGGTGTCCTGATGTGCCTGGCGGAAAACAACGTTTGGGATACAGTTGCCTTGCCACATGGCAGCACTGCTTTGTTTTGCTTTGTGTCTTTTTTTTTTTAAAGAAAATACATCACAAGCCTAGGGACTAAAATAGTAATATTTAATTATAGTGTATAGGGAGGGAGGAATTAAGAGAAAAAACAAGCAAAAATGAGAGAGTGAAAGACAGACTTATAAGAGACCTCAGTGAAAGAACATCATGTAGGAAGATGAAGTAAATAGATTTGCCTACAGTCTGGGTGCCAGGTCAATGCTGCCTCAATCAGGGGACTAGAGCAGAATCTCGCTCAAGTTTCCTTCTAGTTTATGATACTCCGTTTATTGCAAAGAGGAATTTCAGCCCCATGCAGTGTGAGAGAGCAGGGAACATGTAGCTGGAGCCAACTCGTCCCTTAAATCCCCTCATCTCTTTGAGCCCCCAGGTCCACATGTGTCCACATGAAACTCTTAGGACAGCGGTTTCCAAGGCCTCTACTGACTCTGAAGTTCAGTGATTCTGTGATTAAATTCTAAAGGAAGTTATAATTGCCCTGGAAATGTCTTTCTCCAGGTAAAGTGAGAAGTGGAGGGAGTAGCAGGAAGGGAATTTGTCCATGAGCGTCTTGGAGTATTTGTAAAAAGGAACAGAGCCGATGAGAAATGTAAGCAGGGAAGCCTCTAGACTTTTCCAGAGGATCAATTACCTCTGTCTACTCACGTCTGATGATTACCAATGCGAGGGGCAAAAGCAATCTCAGATATACCCCTCTCTTCCGGAAATGTCCTCAAAAAATGAGGTGATGGGTAGTAATGGTCACAGCTGATAATGTCCCTTCTCCTGAGGGACCTGGGGAGACATAATTGACCTATGACGCATCAGCCAACGATTTTGCCGTTGGCCAGGTCAGACGTCATACTCCAAGGATGAGGTGTACAAGTGGGTCACTCAACCCCAAGAGTTACAGCAAAGACTCTGGAAGGAGAAGTCTGGCAAAATGTAGAAATACTTATAGAAGACTCTGGAAGCACCAGGAAGCCGGAACAGTGGGGGAATGGTTACCCTCCCACAAAGAAATTCTGTTCTGGGGTCCTCGACTGCACACCAAATACAGCCAGTTGCTGCCTAAATGTCTGCTCGTGGCCACAGGCAACTCTGGGCAGAACAGTGACTGGTGAGTGCTGGAGCCGGGGGAACAGATTCATGCACGCCTCCCGCTTCTGGAGAGCCAGGTTTGGGCCCTGGTTGCTTTGGAGAAATTGACAGCACAGTCTGTGAGCTGGAGGACGAGGGCCACTGAGGGGGCACAGCCCCTGAAGTGTTCTGGACAGCAACCTCTCCTGGAAGCCAGTGGAGTACTCAGCGCTTCAGATGTAGCTGACTGTCATCTCTGGGCAAGAAGCCACCAAAAAGACCCATGCCCGTAGTGGGGGTGACATCATAATAGTACCTGTGTGTACCCAATCCCGTGTATCAGTGTGCATAGCTTTTATGTATGCCTTCTCATCGGTGCTTAGGACAGCCCCGTGAAGCAAATAGAATGGATATTATCACCCCATTTTACCTTCTTTTAAATTTTTTAAAATTAATTTTTATTGGAGTATAGTGGCTTTACAATGTTGTATTAGTTTCTACTGTACAGCAAAGTGAATCAGCTATATGTATAGATATATCCCCTCTTTTTTGGATTTCCTTCCCCTTTAGGTCACCACAGAGCACTGAGTAGAGTTCCCTGTGCAATACAGTAGGTTCTCAACCCCTGTTTTAAAAATAAGAAAATTGAGGCTCAAAGTGACCTAATGACACACTCCAGCTCCCACAGCTAGGAAGTATCAGAGCCTAGACTTTGGCGTCTAAATTAATGTAAGCCACTACTTCAAAAGAGAAAGAAAGGAGCCATAACCAGTCCTCTGGGCTTTGCTTCAGAATTTACTTTCTTTCATACCGCTGTGGATGTCAGCCCCAGGGAGAAAAGCATGTGCGCTCTCCCGAATAAGAGGCTCCCAATCCTAGCAAATCATTAGCATCTCCCCTGCTCCATGTCCCCTACGCGCAATTCCCCAGAATCACACTGGGCGGAAATGTGAACCATTCCTGCCATGCCCCAACACCGATTAGTACTTAATGTATTGAACACACATGCCATCCTCACCAAGGCGCACGCGGCTCAATAGTCACCGAGAAAATGCTGTCTTTATTCTCAAGGAATTTACAGTCTTAGGAAGTAGAAGATGCATATCAAGTTACACATGGAGCAAAACGCTTCACAAAATGCCAGGATTAGTAGGAATACCTGAAATCGAAATAGAGGTGGATAATGTCTCAGCTGGGGAAAAATCATTAGGGCTTGGTCGTACTTCTGTGTCTAGAGCTAATTGCCCGAACAAGCATATTTGCCTTGCTCACTGTCATTAATAAATAAAAACGTATTTGCATTTTTCACAGGCATGCTTAGATCTTGCGAGCCTTGTACCAACTACTACTGCTACTATTCAGTAAGATGCTGCACAGTTCCTTTTAACCTTTTAAATTCCTTGTATGTCAATTATGACTCTTAATAATCAGAGCTTCTATGAATGAGATGTTTACTCTATGCCTGGCACTATTAAATGCGTTGTACTTGTTATCTCGTTTAATTTCCTCTAAGACCCTATGCAGTAGCTGCTACTATCTCCACAGTTCAGACATAGAAACTAGACTAGAGAGATTTTGAATAAACTAGTTCAAAGTTCTCTAAGTGGAAAAAGTAGATTAGAACCAAGATCTGTCTAAATCCAAAGCTCTTAAGAAGTTCACATTTCCTCATTTTAGCTTTACGACATCCTCATGAAGTAAGTAGGAAAGATTTTATTAACCCCATTTTAGATATGAGGAAACAGATTTCTTCAAAGTTTCAATGACTTAACCTAAGAGTTTTGGCACTAACCCTGCAATTCCATTCTACCTACCATCCATCCCGTCATCTTTATACAGTGCCAGCAACTACTTATATCAAGAGGGAAAGCCAGAATATTATAATTGGCTTAGAGACTGAAGTATCAGCTGCATTTTTTAACCATGCATTTTTTAAACTGTTCTTTGCCACATGGGTAATATCACCTCCAAATGTTCAAATTCTACCCGTTACCCAGTAGAGAATGCAGATGGTTTAGAATCTTCACAGCCAAGATAGAAATGACCTACATTCAAGAAAACTCCTGACCTGGACTCTCTCAAAGTCACATGATACCAGAGACAGTTGGAAACCTAAGCAGACTTAGTTATGTTGGAATCACTGATGACTCCACCAACTTCAAATTCCACCGGAATTCCTGTCTGCGGGCCCTGTCCATTCTGTTTGCCTCCGTGGAGATTCACCTTCTCTGAACTTCTGCCATATTTGCTAATCACCCCAGGAAGTTGGGCAAAATGTGTGTCCAGGCCATGCTTGCATAGAACTCCCCTTAGATCTGCCATCCTACCATAACTTATCAGAAAGTCATGAATCATCATCTGTAAAGTCACTTCCTCAAGGTCATCCTCATCAGGAAAATAATATTAATAAACCTACCTGGTTGCATTATGGGGATTAAATGAGACAATGCACCAAATTAATGATGAGGAGTTTAAGTGCATTAAATTTTATTAAAGGGAGTATGACTAATAAGTACATGCAATTGGATTTCTTTTTAAATTCTGAATTAGATCCTTTCTCAGCCAAATAATGATTTAAGAAAGAAAAAGACAGGAGGTAGGATTATTCATATAGTCAATTTGGATCACCTTGTGCCTGTGATATCTGGATGGATCAGAGAGAGGTGGCAAGGTTGGGAAGCACCTACCTTTCCGTATTAGAGGGAGGAAAGGCTTGCATGATGAGGTTGTATTTTGCAGACCTTTGCTCCTTTACCCTCAGTATCCCTACATATTCTATTTTTCTATGTTATAAATTTAAAGCAGTAAGGCTCAGGGAGGACACACCTTCCTGAAAGAATATGTAATGGGCTGGAGGGTGAGGACAGAAGTTGAAGAAAGTTCAGTTTCTACCACTGTGTTAGTTTCCTAAGACTCCTCTAACAAATTAACACAAAACTTGAGAGCTTAAAACAGCAGAAATTTACTTCGCCAGATTTCTGGAGGCCACAAGTCTGAAGGTTGTTTCACTAGGCCAAAATCAGGATGTCAGGGGCCCACGTTCCTTCTGGAGGCTCAGGGGAGAATTCTCCCCTGCCTCTTCCAACTCCTGGTGTGACTGCCAGCATTCCTTGGCTTGTGGGACATCACTCCAGTCTCTGCAACCATGGTCACATTTGTGACATTGACATTTTTAGGAACACAGTCCAACTTTTTAAAATAGAATGTTATATATTTATTTGTTTATCTATCTGCCTACATATTTATTAGTAGGGACTTATTAATTCCTACTTTTTTCAATGGTTTATTATTCAATGCTATACTTAATTATTTTGGTGCTCAAACTGTACCAGATTTAACCAGTAGCAATCCCTTCAAGGTGGTTCCTGTGTCCTTGTGAATGCCCCTCATCATTTTTTTTTCATGCATTTCTTTACTTTCTGGCCAAATGTTCCAAGCTCATAATGTACCTACCTTGTCCCAGCTCTGGAACTGGCCATTTCTTTGAGAAGCTCTTGGAATTAGCAGCCAAGATTTGAGTTGTAGGTGCTCATTGCTACTGGGGTGTCTCTGCTTCTAGGCCCTTTCAGTAGACAAAGCTAGAAAAAATATACATGTATTTATATACATACATACAAACATAATACTATATACATATTATATATAATACACATGCACAATACATATACATGTATACATATTTATGTGCACATGTGTATGTATATATGTATATGTATACATACATATGCATATGTGTGTATGTATACATACATGAAATCATGAGTTCACGTTGATGCCTCTAATTCCAATCCAGCCCCACAGGGTTCCTTCTTGCCTTCCCCATTCCACATTTTGATGTCCATTTCCCATACGGTACTTCTCACTGCCAATAGCATTAACACATTTCTTCACTTGCCCAATGCCACAGTACATCTAAAATAGTTTCCAAATTTCTTGACACATCTTACCATGAGATGAATAAGATTATATACTAAGAAGAGTTCGGGAGTTGATTACAATTCTCCTCCACTCAACCTCAGCCAAGACAGAAGATAAATAGTCAAACAACGTGTTCATGAGTTACTTAGATTTGTTCTTTCTTTTGCTTTTTCTCCTTCAGTGTGGTTGAAATACAATTGGATTCATTCATTTCAGTTTGTTTTGTTTTAGGCTTTTCTTTCCCTTCCCATCTTGTTTTAATTTTATTTTTGAATATGTGGAAGATTGACATGCTTCCAAAAGTCAAACTATACTAAAAGTATTATTCACATAGAAGTGTCACTCCCTCCTGAATCACTTCCATCCCCTCCCTCTGGTAAGTAATCAAGTTTATTGCTTTCTGATTTATCTTTCCTGTGTTTGTTTTGATAACGATAAGATATATGTATGTTTCATTTCCGTTCCCCTTTTACACAAAAGATGGCATACTATATATCCTCTTCTGTACTGTCCATTTTTTCAGTTAGTATTTCCTGGAAATCATTTGATACTAGTTCAGAGAAAACTCCCTTATTTTGTTTTTTGGGTTTTCTTCATACAGCTGCACAGTACTCCATTGCATGTATATACCATATTTTATTCAACCCATCTCCTATGCTTGGAGATATAGGTAGTTTCCAATATTTTACAATTACAAATAATGCTGCAGTGAATAACTTTGTGCATATATATTTTCATACTGTTGGAGGTGCACCTTCAGGGTAAATTCCTAGAAGTTGGATTTCTGTGGTCAAGGGATAAAGCACATGCAATTTTGTTAAATACTGCCAAATTCTCCTCCACAGGGGTGGTACCATTTTGGATTCCTGCCAGCCGTGAATGAAAGGACCTGTTTCCTCACAGCCTCATCAACAGAGTATATTGTCAGGCTTTATAGTTTTGCCAATCTGACAGATAAGAAATGATTTCTTTATAGTTTTAATTTGCATGACTCAAATGAAGTTGAACATCTTTTCATATATTTAGGGCCATTTATATTTCTTTTTGTGAACCACCTATTTCTGAATTTTTACTTTTCTATAGGAAGTGTGGCCCTTTTCCCTCCTTAATTTTTAAAATTACTCTCTATATTAGGGATATTAGTCTTTTATCTGTCATACGTAGTACAAATATTTTCCTCCACTTTGTTTCATTTGTTTGGTTTTTTAGTGTAGTCAAATTTATCAATCTTTTTTTCTCTAGTATCTGGATTTTTAGATCATTAGGAAGTCTTTATTTACACCCAAGTTGTAGAGGAATTTACCCATGCTTTCTTCTGGTACTTGTATAATTTCATTTTTGCATTCAGATCTCTAGTTCATTTAGAGTTTGTTCTTATATAGGGTATAAAAATGAATCCAATTTATATTTTTCTAAATGGCTATCAGTTTGTGCCAACACCATTTGTTAAAAGATCATCTTTGCCCCAGTGATTATAGATATCACCCTTGTCAGATACTGGATGTCTACCTGTAGCTGTGTTTATTTTTGGACTTTCTCTTCTATTCCACTGGTCTGTTTGTCTAGCCATGCACCAGTAAATACCATATTGTTTTAGTTACAGAGGCTTAGCATGCTTTAATATGTTAGGGCTAATCCCGCCTCAGAGCTCCTTCTTTCCAGTGGTTTCCTAGCTAGTCTTGGGCATTTGTTTTTTCATAGGAACTTTAATATCAATCTGTCTCTTTTTAAATGCTCACTAGTATTTGTATTAGGGTTCCATTACATTTATAAATTAACTTAGGGAGAACTGACATCTTGATCAAATTGAGACATTCTGAGAACGAGGCATGTTATTCCTTTTGTTCAAGTTATTGGTACTTTGAGATCTGATGTTCTCTCTCGGACATTTACTTAGGTACCTTAGCTCATTAAATCAAATAATATTTATTGAGCAGCTATTACGCCCTTAACGCTATATTAAGCACAATCAAAGTAAAGAAGTAGGTCTGTCCTTCAGCAGCTTAGGATCTCATGAGAGAGACAGGCTAACACACCTGAAGCATAGCAAGCAGCACAAGAGCCCCCGGAAAGAAGCTCCCATAGTGCAGCTGGGCCATCCATGCTATGCAAGCTCAAAGGCAAGGGAGAGAAATGAGGGCTAGAATAACAAGGCAGGACTTTTGGCTGAATTGAGGTTGGAATTGTGTGCCCTGAAGGTCATGTAGGATTTACGTGGGGTGACAAGGAAGAAAAAGGAGTCCCAGTGAGGGGCCCCCAAGTAAAAGCTCAGAGGTGGACTGAGCATGACACTTCACAGGGCAGAAAGTCCCCAGCCAGACCCTTGGCTGGAAAACTCTCTTTAAGCCTCAGAGTTACGTCTCAGTGTTAACAGCCCCCAAATCCTCATTATGTACTTCTTAAAATAATATTAGTGAACACCTACTAGTTTCCAGATACTAGTCCTTTAGAGTGCTAATTTCTGTACATCACTGTCTTTTCTGGGAATGGTCTAGAGCTGAGATGTCCAGTAGCCCAGTTTAGCCACATGCAGCTACGCAGTCCTCAAAGCCCTCGGCGGAGTGCAACTGAGGCACTGGATTTCTAATTTTATTTCATTTTAATTGAAATTTCAAAAATGGAAGCAGGATTGCCCTGGCGGTCCAGTGGTTAAGGCTCCGAGCTTCCAGTGCAGGGGGCATGGGTTCAATCCTTGGTCAGGGAACTAAATCTTGCACGCCACAAGATGCGGCCAAAAATAGTAAATAAATAAATAAATAAAAATGGAAACAGTGTAAATTATTTTTCCATTGAACCCAACTTTATCGTTTGGGGGAGGACTGCATTTGACTTTGACGACAGCACTGCATAAGATATCATTGTTGTATTTCAGGGTGTGTGTCCATTTTCCTTTTTTTAATGTGGCTACTAGAAAATTTTAAATTACGTCATATCTCATTTCTCTTTGTCAGCACTGGTCTAGGGTCTTACAACCCCATGTGGTCTGGTCACTTTCACGTGGGAGCCATCCCCAACCTTCAGAATCTGATCGTTTACTAAGATGCCCAGGTGATTCTTATGCATAGTAATCAAAGCACTGATCCAGATGACAGAGAAGACACCCAGGCCTCCGATAGGTACCCCCGGAGTGGCCCCAGTCCTTCTGAGAGTGGGGGGATGAGGCAGAGGGCGCAGCAGGGAGACCCCTGCTGCCACTGTGATGTCACAGAGGCAGCCTCCTGTGTCAGCCAGCCCCACCTACATAGGTGTCCTGGCTGCAGGATATCCTCTTCATCATCTCCAGCCCACGTCACACCACCTGACCCCTCTGCTGGCAAGAGGGGCCTTGATTCATCTTCAACTCCATCCTCATCCCATGCAACCGATTAAGACAGAGCAGAAGAAACACTGAAACCCCTTGGCCTCAGAACTTCAAAAGTGAATGAGCAATTCCTCTCAGCTGACTCAAAATGTTTCTCTCACCCAGAAGGTAGGTACCTTGAATTCTGAAATCTCAGGGCTATCTCATGTATAGTACTCTTAATGTTGGATTGGTAATAGGTGTTATACAAATTCATCAATTTATTTCACATGCTCAAGGTAAGGAGCTTGAGAACACACGGTAGGATTATCCGAAATGCAGTAAAAATGTGTTACTCAAGCCCAGTTTTTATGGATAAACCTGGTGATGTCCCTACCTTGGCCTCTTGTTTTTTCATCATCTTCCATTAAAACTTCCATTTCTTCCTCCTTTGACTCTTATCATACTTTTCCTCTCTGTTCCCAGGGCAGCTTAGCGTCTTCTAGCTCTTCTTTTTTCCTCTCCATCTGTATGATTCCTGTTACAAAATCTGGTCCCCGGTAGAAGGCCCAACGACCATGGCAGCGATAAAGATGTGTATCACTCTAGTGAACAGAAAGAGATGGTGAGGCAGCCCCATGGCCCCACTCAAAGCCAGCTCTGATGGGAAATCTGCTGGAACTAAGGAGGATAGCATGACCTTAGGTTCTTTCTGGTCTCAAAGAATCTGCAGAGATGCTTCCAGACCCAGAAAGACACTCACAGCCAGCAAAGATGTCTTGGCTTGTTTAGGGTAGAACCCACATCTGGAAGGGACTTGCCTCCCATTTTGAGAAAGTTGGGAACTACCAAACTGCAGCTCTCAGGGTTACTAACAAAAAAAGGCAATGTTCATTCTCCTATATCTTGCCTTTCTCAGGAAAGAAAAATGAAGCTTACAATTAGCCAGAGAAATAAAACACACAGAGCAATGTGGTGTGCTGTTCATGGGCTGGAATTTAGGGATCTCAGAAGAAAGGATAGGACGGGTTCTAGGAAAGAGATCCTTCTGGGGCCGCGGAGAAGAGCTCATGGTGGGCTCAGCCCGCTTGCCTGGTTCAGAAGCTCCCTAAGTGAATAGATCACAAATAAGAGAACCCTCAGAAGTGGACAGGCATAGGACAGGAAAGCCAGCCACAGTGAAAAAACATTTTGTTGGTCTATGAGGAGAGATACAGAGGAAATATGGGAGAGTCTGTTTATCGGTATAAATCCGTGAAGTTTAAAGTACGCAATCCGTCACCTCATTCTGTGTGCGTTCTCCTAACTGGGCCTCAATCTGGGCGATGGTTAAGGTGACTGGGCCTCCCCTTCGCTGCGGGGCGGACAGGCCATGGCTCAGGACGTTTCCAATATTTACCAGCGCTGTGGCCTTGAGCGAGTCAGCCTCTGGGAATCGGACTCGCGTCTAGAACGGAGCGGCCGCCTCTCCTTCGGGCTGGTTGTGAGGATTAAATGTCTGTGGAGGGACTGGTAAGCCGTCCAGGACACGGAAGGGGTCCGTCCTCTTCCTTTCCACGTTCACTCCACCGCTTTTGATCTTCACAGCAGAACCGTGAAGGTCAAACTCTTTCTAATTCGCCTCTGAGAAAACAGTCGCTCGGGGAGATTAGGGAACTTGGCCAAAATCTTTAGTCCCGTCCTGGGGTCGTGGGTAGAGCAGTGACTAGAACTCAGATCTGCTGAGGGTTCGTGGCCCCGAAGTTTAGCCTCTTGGACCCACGAAATGAGGCAAAGGCACGGCCTTCCGGCAGAACTGGAGCCGGGAGAGTAAGTTCAGGGGAAGGGCAGGGGGCGGGGAAAGCCTTGACTGGATTCCAAGGCACCCGGCTCCTCCCGACCCTCGGCCCACCAGCCGGTGCTCGGAATTCAGGGGATGGGCAGGGTCTCCGCACTCCCTCCGCCCGCCCCGCCTGGGAGGGGCCCCGGGCCGCCGCTCCGGTCCCCGCAGGAAGATGGAGGGCCCGAAGGGCCCTGGCGGGGAGCCCCACCCGCTCGGGACCTTCTGGCGCTCGGCCGCTGGGCGGAGCCTAGCCAAACAATTCAAAGCACGCGCCCGCGCGTCGCCATGGCAACGCGCGCCCGCTGCTAGGCGACCGGGAGGCGTAGTAAACCTTGGGCTGGGGTGTTACTCCGGGAGGGAGGGGGCTGCGGGATGGCGGCGGGCACTCGCCTATGCTCGGGCCTCGCGGCTGCCGGGGGCAGGAGGAGAGGAAGGGACGAGGGGGACGCACGCGGGATGGAAACGGGGCAGCCCAGTGCTGCCCGCCCGGGGCCGCGCCCTAAGCACCCCTCGAGAGGCTTCTCGCGTTAGAACCCCGCCCCACCCATCGGTCCCCGAGACCCACCCCCCACCACCACCACCCTCACCCCCTCCCCAAGCAGGCCACGAGGGCTCTGTCACCCCAGCGTGAGCGATTGCCCCACAGGATGTGCGGATGGGCTGCCCCTCTGATTCACTCCAGCTGCTTGCGGCATGGAAGAAAGGCGGCTTCCTCTCCTGGAAATGACTGCATTAGCAAAAGCCCTCAAACAATTCCATTAAAAAGCGGAAAGGGAAAAGGCACAGAGAGGAGAGGCCCCCAGATGCTTTTCTTTGGGCCTTCCCACTGCACATAAGTAGGTGTTCCCAAAACTCCGGGACCCATGTTAGGAAGACAGGAGTCGTTTTTTATTCTGTGAGCCCCTAGGGTCATGTGGACATAAAGCATGGTTACATGAGAATTAACCTGACGCTAGGAAATCCCAGAGCTCAGTGTCCTAGAGTGGTGTTAGTATTTTGGATACTCGGCATGGGCATTTTAGCGGCATTAGTCTTCCCTTTAGGGCTGGGAGGCAGATATCAAAAATGTCCTGTGTGAACCTTCTTTATCTTCGTTAATAAATGAGTCACATGTCAGGCATTGAAGTAAAAATTGTAATTTAGAGCTTCGAAAGCTCGAACGGTTCCAAGATATGTCAGCCGAAAGGGCTCCAGTCAGTGGGGAATCAACGAGCTTGGGAAAGGACATAACATTTCCAATCTGTCACTGGCTTGTGAGCAATCTGATTGTACCCTGGTGTCTGTGAACTGAAGATAATACTGGTTCATGAGATCATTGCTGTTTTCTGGGCTTGGCTGGTCAAACAGCAGGAATGTTTCCACAGGTGGGAGGAAATGTATTGGCAGAGGGTCTGTTTGATGAAACTCTGGGTGCATCTGTGTAGAAAGGCATAGGGTGTTCCTGTGGACCTGTGGACCCTCTTTTTAGCTTCTCACTGCTCTTCTGTATGTGAAGCAGGAGGATTCGTGTTTCCTCTACAATAGAAGGCTGTTTGAACACCTTTCTTCATTATCTTATCTTCACCCATAGTCTTCCTAATTGTATTCTAATTGTATTCATGAGCCTGGTTTCCATTTCACACTTAATTCATTCATTCCATTCATTTGTGGCTGTTAGGGCTAGGCTCTGAGGATCAACAATGAATAAAGCATAGTTGCTACTGTATCTAGAAACTTAGTCAAGTGGGCAGAACAGCCAAGTAAACCACATGATGAGTTACATGAGAGAGGCACACAGTAGAACACGCTGGAACAGAGAACAGGGCAGTGTAGATCAGAGCCAGTGACAACCAAAACATTTACTCTTCATTCCAGCCTTTTGTCTACTGAGTAACAGAAAGGAGTTAGTTAACAGGGCCTGGGTCAGAAATCTGACTCCTGGGAGAAGGACAGAGATACTACTATCTGTCCCAAACAAACCTCTCTTGGGACAAAATGCCAGAATGGATATATGAAAAAAAAAAAAAAAAAAAAATGGGGATCCTGTAGCCCCAGGCTTGGACCTGAGGGAAGTGGTGTGCTATACAATCTTCCACTGCTCAACATCTCAGCATTCTTACCCATTGTTTTAATCACTTCTAACCTTCAGCGTAATCACAAAGCAAATTGAATTCCTGTTTACAAAGTAAGTGTGGGTGTCCCAAGACCAGTTTCTCTTCATTCATACCTAGTAAATGTGGTTTTGCACAGTGCAGGGCATGGCGACTTAAGACCTTAGCAAGACTAGGTTAGTCCCAGCCCTTGGCTTTGTGATGTCATAAATGTTCAGTCGCACATACATCCCTGTGAGGTCAATCCTGAGATGGTAAAAGTCCAACACACAAAAGTTCAATATTGTTTTGAGATGTGGAATCTTCTCATCTGTCTTGAATCATGAGCTTCTGAGCCTAACCAAATTATATGTATGTGGCATTGACTAGTGATTACTTTTTCTGTCCTAAGAGAAGAAAAAAAAAAGATTAACATGCCCAAATTACAATGAAAGGAAGTGAGTGGGATGCTGGGCTCTGATTTTTGTGGCCAGGCAGAGAAACTCATGTTTTGTCAAAAAGAGGAAATTAGACATTGTGGCCCAGGGTCCTTGGGGAGGGAAGGGGGGTGGTCTCAACATTGGTCACAGCTCGGAGCCAGCCAGCCAGTCAAGGACACACACTAAATGCACAGCCTCCCAAGGGGTAGATTCAGGCTTTGGGAAGGGCTAAAATAATATAATTTGAGAGGCCCTCTTTAAGAAAAATAATACAAAATGACAAGTACAAATTAGGTAACAGCATCTTGGAAGGGGCCTGAGTAAGTGGGGGACCACAAAGCTGAGGTTTCATCAGCTACACTCTCGAAATCCACCTCTAGACCTCCTCATGTGACCCACCTGAGACTCTGCCACTCCCATCCCCTTTTCCCTGGAGAAGGCACACTTCGGGCTATTAAGACACAGGGGGCACGGTTCATGAGCAGAGGCAATAAAAACCCAAAGACAGAGTACTGTGCCAAACGGTGACTCAAGCGGGATATGAGAAGTGTCTCCAAGTATTTGAAGGGTGGAAGCAGAGAGAAAGGAAAAGAATTGCTCACTGTTCTGGGGTGGAAAGGGAATGAGGATACGATTAAGTAGGGAAAAATGTGCGCAAAACTCATCAGGAAACATTGGCTAACAATATTTTCTGTTACTGCGGAGTTGTATTTCCCATGGGAAGTATATGAGGACCTATTGAGTTACTGAAAACTAAAACTGGCCACACAAAAAAATGTGCCACAGCAAACAGTCTTACAAGATGTCCTCAGGGGAGCAGCTGGATGGCCTCAGAGTTCTTTCTGAGCCCTGAATTCCAGAAGGCTGACGCACGGCTTCTATAGATTCGTGTGTGGGGAGGAGGCCAAGGGAAGAAGAAAAAGCGAGAGTGCCAGCCTGCCCAGCGGGCAGCCACCTCCACCCACCTTTGCCAACTGGTGGGGGAAGCTTGTGTCCGAAGAGGGAAAATATGGGGAGATAGTGCCCCCCAGCGTTGAGATGAAAACTGCAGCCTAGAGACCAACAGCCAATTCAGGGGTAAAAAGTGACCACAAGCATCCCTGCTCCCTCCTCCCAAAAGAGAGGGAGTTCTGTCACCGTGAAGAAAGGGCCATTTGGGTGATACAGACATCACGCCTGGACAGAAGGACATGTGTAAAACGTGCTGTTAAGAGTAGAGAACATATCCGGTGACAGACTCATTTGGCTGGAGTGTGGGCCAATTCAAATGCTCCGAGGGAAGCCTGCCTTTGATTCCCTAAACCAACTGCACAAACATAGGATGGGAAGACCATGACTTGGTTGGTGGCAAATCTGGACAAGGTGGCAGAAGGGCAGGGCAGGGTAGAGAGGCTTTCATTAAATGTCAGCCCAAAGTGAATCAAAGAGGTGTGATTTTATGGTACATTAATCCCCTGGCTATATAGTTTTCAGTCTGTTCAGCTTTTTACTTGTTTTTTGGTCAGAGTGGTGACTCCCAAGGTTCTCACATGCAGAACCGGAAACCAGAAGTCCATCCCTGGTTGGGTACCAAAATCTTTCTAAAATTACAGATTCCTGGGCCTCACCCCAGAACCACAATGGCAGCTCAGGATGGAGCCCAGGAATCTGCATATCTTCCAAAGTTGCAAAGATTGTTCTGATGCTCAGTCAGAATTGAGACCTACTGCTCTTGAACAAGCAGCAACCTTTGAGGACTTTACAGTCAAGGCAAACAATTAGAATGGAATATAGAAAGCGTCATGGGAGGGGTACAGTGTGACAAGGACAAAGCAAAGGGAACTGTTCTTAGGAAGCAAATTTTTTTTTTTTTAAGTATTTATTTATTTATTTATGGCTGTGTTGGGTCTTCGCCCCTGTGCGAGGGCTTTCTCTAGTTGTGGCTAGCGGGGGCCGCTCTTCATCGCGGTGCGCGGGCCTCTCACTATCGCGGCCTCTCTTGTTGCGGAGCACAGGCTCCAGATGCGCAGGCTCAGTAGTTGTGGCTCACGGGCCTAGTTGCTCCGCGGCATGTGGGATCTTCCCAGACCAGGGCTCGAACCCGTGTACCCTGCATTGGCAGGCAGATTCTCAACCACTGCGCCACCAGGGGAGCCCCAGGAAGCAACATTTTTAAAGAATGAGTGACTTTTATTAATCTTGATGAGAAGCAGATCACCAGGTAAAAGAGAAGACATTCCAGGAAGAAAGAGTATCTGTCAAGGGGAGGAGGATGAACTCACAGCAGTCTTCCCGCCTTCTCATCCCACTTGGTACAATTTTTGAGTACAGAAAGCACAATTTGTACTTCTAGGGGACTGACGGCAAGAAGAGATGCAATCAAACCCTTATTGATTTGCCAGATTCGTTTTTTTTGTTTGTTTTAGAAATGATTTTTTAAAAAATAAAAAATTTTATCCCTTTGCCCAAAGATTGGGAGAGAAATGGTAGATAGCTATAGCATTGCTGACCCTGGGATTTATTTCTCTCCAACCCTCCTCCAACTGCATCCTCACCCCCAACCCTATCTAACACTCTGACGGTCTCAGGATGTTGTAATAATCCTTACTAATATCGCTAACTGGACGGTGGAGACCACCCACGACACCAAGAAGCCTTTTCATACCCATGGCTCCATGAGGCCCTGACACTGCAGGTCACAGAGTTTATTAAAGGGATGGAAAACCCAACACAAGGGAATGTAGTATTTTGTAGTAATGGTGACTCTGGAATATTTTGTCTGCCATAAAATCAAGACCAGTCCATTCACACTAGTTACCTAGGGAATGGCAGTGAGATGGAAACTCAGTGATCATGTACTCTTTAAAGAAATTTCCCTCTGCACATGCAGAGGTCCAGGTTCTTGCTTCTTATGCTGAATCCCAGATCCCCACTGGCAAGCTCTCCTGTGTAATCTCCCAGAACAGCTGGGTCATGATTGCACGGTCAATTATTAAATGCCCAAGTTCCCTGCAAGGCAGCATTTAATCATGAGGTACTCCAAAAAAATATGAGGTAGAGGGGAGGGGTGGGAGGGGGATGCTGACCACGGCCAAGGTAACCAGCTTCCCTCTCTTATTACTCAGAACATAGATTCCATAGCTGGTTTGCACCTGATTCTTTTAAGAGATGTGCCAGTCTCATCAATTTGCTCTCCTTACTAGCCTATGTTAAATCTGAGGGTTTTCTGTTAACCTACGTCAGTGGAAGAATTACTGACATTTTCACATCTATGTACTTCCTAGTGATCTGAGCAGGGAAGCCACACCCTGTCCCTTTTCTAGAGAGTAAATAGTCCCCTTGGCTTGGGGCTTATCAGTACAGCCCCAAGTATCTGGATCCTAGTGAGAAAAGGCATATTTTGGAGGGAGGAATAAAATATGTGATGCAGGGCATGGCACTGCGGGTGTTGAAGATAATTCTTGAAAATACTGTTGAATGGATTCTCATTCGATGATTAAATGAGGCTCCTTGAGTCTGTCCTTGCTGGACACTCCTGGAAACAACCTCTCTGGGCTTCATTCTAAGCTCTTTTTCATTCTCTGCTTCTCAATTCCTTAATTTGCTTGTCACCTTAGTGCTGCTACAAAGTGGTTGCACTGTGGTTCATGATTCTTATTTCGGAACAGCCTGAAGAATAACTTACAAATATATATGATTTGAAATGGATTGAGGGTAGAATTAAAATCTGATGTGATGTGATTGAAAATAAAGTTGTCGAAAATGTAGAATTGCATAAATCCTTAGTTCTACTTTTATACAGGATGATTGATGAAGATGTTTTACCTTGAAGTCTATTTTCCTAGTCAAGCAGTGGATATAAAAATAGAAAGGATAACTAACTCATAGTAACAGAACAATGACAAAAGCCAATAGGATTTTCATAACTAAAAACAAGAATAAAACATTCTTTTGCAGGAAGAAGGGGGCCTCATAATGACTCCCGTATCTGGCAATATAAGATCATCCCCCTTCCGGATGCCATGGCTTTTGAGTCCTCAGCAGGGTCATCCAGAAAATTCTTGGTGGAGTTAATTTGTTGAGTGCTTAAAAAAAATCATATTAGCAAATTGCTTTTCAGAAGCTGTTTCATCATACGTTTTGCTTACTGGCTTTTTATATACATGTGAATCTGATATATTTCTTATTGCCATAAAAAAAAAAACCTGCACTTTGTCTGTGGTATGCACTGACATAACAGTTTGAAGAACAAACTGTTATGTTTCTAAGAGAAAGTTCCCTGTTTAATGTAGAAAACGTTAAGCTGGAGGTGATGAGAGGAGATGGGCCTGTCTCATTTAGCTATGGTTTTATTTACATCTCTTAAGCTAAGCAGATTTGGGTCTGATTAATTCTGATATGAGCGATCGCCTAGAAGGCTCAAGATGGTTTACTTTAAGAAGTGTCTGTCAGCAACTAAGTATGGGCTTCTTCTCCATTCGGTATGTATTAATATAACAGTACAAACCGCTTCGTAATGCAAAGGTCTCAAAATCTGAAACCTGTCAGATTTCTTTATTTTTCTAAATCAGCTTAAATCTGGCTCCAAGCCACCACTCCCCAACGTTGAAATATCTAATAGTGGACTTTTTCAGCCCGCCCTTCTCTTCTCTTAGGCTAAAAATGACGAGGTCAGGGGCCCCAGCCAGAGCTGCCCGGGCCACGTTCATTCTGCTGCCACGCACTGGCTTACCCCCGGGAGTCAGGCACCGCGGCTGCATCAGTCTGTGGGCCCGGCCCTGCGCGTTCCTTGTCCACCCACCAAGGGCACCGTCCCGTGTCTCCAAGGTCACAGCACTCGGCGTCCAGCCTCCATGGGTACCATGCAGCCAGCTGGCGTTTGGAAGCTGGACCCATATCGCCACCCCTCTGAGAACCCACAGCTTCCTCTCCTCTCCAAAGGTCGCGGCATCCCCCCATCCCAGTTGGCCCACTGCCCTCTTATCCTCAAGGGCCCAGTGCCTCTATCTGCTCCCCCAGGGATGATCCACTTTAACATTCGTTGATAGGATATATGCCCCTTTACTCCTCTCAGAGGAATCTAACGCAGGGAGGAAGACATCCAAAACTTACGTTGTCACAATAACAAATACCTCCACAAGTCAGTGCTGCTACCTTTCAATGAAGACAAAGGCAAAAATTACCAGCAGGAGCATTTGGAGAGCTCCCAATTCTTTTTCTCAACCAGATAGATACTAGCGCAGTGGCTTAATCTCATTATTATCTGATGCTTATTCAGATTATCCCCAATAAGCGTTTTAATATAATAAGGTCCGGCTTAAATGAACATCATCACTACGGTGCCTACTCTGGGCCACTCCTGGGGCCCGAGCTGCCTCACGGCTACTTGGAGAAAACTCCCTGTGGCTCGTTGTGCCCGTCTTGTTGGAGGAAAGTGGCTCGAGCTTAGGGAGCCGCAGGGGAGGGCACTGATCTCCGAGGAGGTTCTGAAATCGGGCTCCGCTCTTGTGTTTGTCTGTTACAGATGGAGCTCCCGAAGGCCGTTTCTGACCAATGGACATGCCTATCTGCCTTCCTCAACATGCTGTCACTCAGCCTCTCCACAGCACCCCTGCTCAGCAACTACTGGTCTGTGGGCATACAGAAGGTGCCTCAGCCCCTGTGCTGGAAATGTCTGCCAGCCAAGTGCGTTGATGTGCCGGTGCCATTGCATGGGAGCAGCGCCGACGCATCATCCCAGCAGGTGGCGCAATACAGCTGGGAGACTGGGGATGACCGCTTCACCTTCCGTGCCTTCCGGAGTGGCATGTGGCTCTCCTGTGAGGAAATCGTGGGAGATCCAGGTGGCCCCTCACCCCACCCACCTGATAGCTTTTCCCCACCAGGGATCTCATGCAGGCAAAGAATCAGTGGGATTCTTTGTACGGCCCTCACTCGCCCCCGCCGGGCCTCACCTCCGCCTCGGGGTCTCCCCACTCTGCACTGTGTCCCTTCCCCATTAGACTTTCCCAAAGTCCATCCATCTGGCGTTTCACCTCCAGTCTCGCTGGTTTCAAATAGCATTACCCTTAAAGGGTTTCATGCAGACTTTTTTTTTTTTTTTTTAAATTGGGGTAGAGCTGTTTTACAATGCTGTGTTAGTTTCTACCGTACAGCAAAGTGAAGTAGAGTTCCCTGTGCTCATGCAGACCTTTAACATTATGAGAATTTCCATCCCAGCGAGCTAGAGTTGCCTAGACAAAACGAGGAGAATATCATAGAAAAAGCCCGGGCTCTGCCCAGCTGTGACCTTATAGGGAGAACTTCATTCCTACAGGCCTTGATTTTCTCATTTGTGAGATGCAGGGATCAGAGTAGATCGCCTTTAAATAAGACCCCAAAAGGGTGTTCTCATTCTAAGTGTTACTGTTACAATTGAAAAGGTAGGGGAACTGAAGCCCAGAGGGGATAACTAGACTGTGGAAGGTGGACCCAGACGGACCCTCCCAGGTCTCACGCCGCTGGGTCTCACACTCGCAAAGCAGGCACTGTGCCAGCCCGTTAGGTAAGGGTCGTCCTCGGGCAGGAAGCAGTGGGGTTGAGGACACCCCCTCCTCCCTGCTCAAAGCATGCAAAGATTCCCCTGGTCGTGAAGTTTTTCTAAAGCCCAGAACTGTGTAC